>NC_045430.1:160327924-160927924 GCF_902635505.1 Sarcophilus harrisii | reverse complement strand
AAAGGAAAAAAGTGAGGGGAGATGGGGAGGATAAGGGAAAGAGAAAATGAAAGAATGATAAAGAGTCTCTTGAGAAGTCTGTGTATTTCCTATTAAGTCCGGATTTCATTATGGGTGCTCCAGCAGTGTGAGAGCCTGCTATATCACATGATGACCAGATCTATTTTATATTCAAAGCAGTAAAAGGCGTCCTGGAAGTGGCATGGAGATAAGTACACCCACAGAGTTTGTCTCCAAGTAGATCGGTTCTTCAGTATATATTAAGCCTTTCCAGATTTATCCACAGTGGTTGGCTGTTTGCCAGAACTTGGATTCTGTTCTGTGGTGCAGTGGGTTGAGTATTCCCAGGTGCTGGTGTATTTTTATGCCTAGTCCTTATTTACAGTTTTTCTTAGGATTGCTTTGAAGTGTGAACAATCAAGTTGCAGGAGGCTGCAAAGTTCTTTCCACATGAGCCTCATATTCCTTTTTCTTAAAACAACTCTGAAGAAACATTTATTTAAGCAGTTTTAAAAAAATATTGGAGAGAGAAATAACTTCTTGCCTTAAAAAACAATTTTTCCTCCTGTGAATAATGAGTAAAACAATATGACCTAATATTATTACTCTACTCTTTTTCTATTTCAGGCCACCTTTCAATTTATTAAACTCATTAACATCCACCTAATGACAAGCCTTATTGCCCATGGGGTTTTAAAAATATTCTTTATAAAGGAAATATATTATCATGTATTTGAAGTCTTTAGTATAGTTCTGTTTCCAATGTAATATATGGCATTGACTGCAAGCTGTTTGGAAAGAGCCATACCCAGACATTATTTCCACTTAAGCATTCCATAGCCATTTTAAAAAAAATAAAAAATAAAAAACAAATGCCACAGTTAAATATAAAACATTCAGTGTGCCCAGATCTAAATTCACTTAGGAGTTAAAAAACAATACAGCAAGGATTATGTACATTTGATGGGGTTGGAGGAGTGCAAAAAGCAAGGACTACTTTGCAAACATCCCTCAGATATGCCCCTCTGCAGCTGTGGCAGTAAGGGAATGCTCAGGATCTGAGAGAATGCCACATGGTAAGAGAGCAGGAGCTGACTAGTGCGTGAGGCAGATAGCACTCAGCGAAACAAAGAGGCTCCTTACTAGAATTGCTTTTTTTTTTTTAATTTCAAATTGTAAACCAGCCTCTAGTTACTTTCCCTATTCAAAAATGCACTATCCTCAGCCCATTACATCTATCCTGTTAATCCTTTTTTTTTTTCTTCTTTTTTCTTTCTTTTTTTTCTGGCATGTATTTGCCCAAACATCACACCGGGAGGCTTCAGACAATAGGTACTCAGAAATGAAAGTGGCTAAGTAAATGGAATCCCCAGAATTTAGATAGTTGTACCTTTTGTTAAATACTTTTATCTCTGTGTTGGACTAACCCTATTTACAGATTTACAGCGTGCTGATTTATGGCATCAAGGGTGATACGTATAGATTCCTTATCCTCATTGCAATACTTTTCATCTCTCTTTTAAAATATCACGACTCTAGGACTTTATCGTAGTTAGCCCCAGATAAATGCTTCTTAGGAGCACAGTGGCAGTGGTTATGAGCCCACTTAAACTTCTGGTTGATGGCACATTAAGCAATGAGGCTGATAACGTGCAGCCCGATCACTACCTACAGCATCTTCAGTGTGACCCTGAGAGGGAGGTTAATACAGAAGACAAATGGTAGAGGAGAACACGCTCCATTTTTTTTTCATCAGCCTGCTCCATAAATAACAGATAAACATCCTCCCGTTCACACCAGATCAGAGAGCAGAGGAAGATGCTGCAAACTCCAAGCCATCAACCACTTAAAATTGCTGTTGTCAAATCAATTTTTTACAGAAGACTGACCTGTTTAGGGACCGGTTTTTTTTTTTTTTTTTTTTTTTTAACAGCATGGAAAGAGTTTGGAGCTCTGAGTTGGAGTACACAAGCGATTTCCAAATGACATTTCGAATGTAAAAATTCAAGTCTGCCTCCATCTTCTCTTCCCCCACTTCTCCCTCACCCCCTCCCCAACATCCATACACATGCACACACGCCCCATCAACTTCCACTGACATTTCTTCATTACCATGAAAAAGCTCAGTAGGTCCTGGGGGATTTTGCAAAGCATCATTCCCCTTTTATACCCGGGCCCTCACTGATATCTCTACAAATGGTTTTCTGAATTTCATACCCCAGCAGGAGGTAGGATTTAAGCTTTGAAAGCTAGAAGGACAATGGCATTCAAGTTTTACCCCTGTGACTTGCAGGTCCTTGTCATAATGGCACCTGGTTCTTCCCCTATTACAGGTGTGATAGCATGAGATTACTCTTTATGGTGGACTATAGGAGAAAATCCATCTGCTCATTTGGTGGAAAGGGCTGTAGAATTGGTTATGTAGCGTAAGGATATTGTTAGGAACTTGTTCCCTCACCCTCCTCAAAAAAAAAAAAGTACACTCAGATATAAAATCTCTCTAAGAGGTTTGGGGCATCTAGTTGGCACAGTAAATAGACCGTGCTGGGACTGGAATTAAGAAAATCTGAGTGCAGATCTGATTTGGCCGTGGACACTTATAAGCTCTGTGACCCTGAGCAAATCACTTAATCCAGTTTGCCTCAGTTTTCTCATTTGTAAATGGAAATAATAATCCAGCTATCCCTTCCACATCGTGTGGGTTAAGGGTACAGCACCCCTGCCATCTGGAAAATACATATAAAATTTTTTGGCTTTCCTCTTACATCAGAAAAAGTCTGAATTATGATGGTCTTAAAATATAAAGTATGCTAGTGCTATACAATACTATACATATATTTTATGCCTTTCTGACTTTCTAAACTTTTTCTATGTCCTCTGCTAGTCTTTGCGTGTTGTCTGCAGCTTTTGCAAAACTCTCCCACAAAATTGCCATTTAATTTCTTATATGAGTCAGTGATATATAGAAACCATGATGGACAAAACTCTCACAAAATTCCCATTTAATTTCTTATGTCAGCCAACAATATATAGAAACCATGATAGAGAAAGTCAAGATGTGGAAGAGATAACTGTAGCACCAGCCTTTGTTGTGAAAATCAAATGAGATAACAAATGAAAAACATTTGACATATTGCCTGGCATAAAGTGTATACAAATACCATTTATTGTTATTATTCTTAGTGTTAAATTATACAGGTTCTAACATATTCCCACTGAGAGGACCTTCCACTTATTCTATTTATATCTTCTCCTCTGTATTGAGTTATTTCCATGTTGTTTCTCCTATTAGAATATAAGCATCTTACAGGCAGGGAGTATTTTTTTCTTTTCTATCCTCAGTACTTAACAATAATAAACATATAATAAGCTTGTAAATTGAATGATTAAAATTTACTCGAAAATCATTTAAGCGTTCAGTGTGAAATATGCCCTTAAAATATTTATGGAAAGACATTATTTAAGGTAACATATAGAAGACCTCCAGAAGATTCAGGGACAGCAGAATTCAAACCCTTTCTCTGACACAAACTGCTGTGTATTCCGGGACTGCTTCTTAACTCCCAAAGCCCCCATGCAGACAATTGCTGAACTGAATCAGTGCAGGGAGTTTTCACACCAGGAATTCTTCATACTGATTCAGAGTTTATGAAGAAAGTTGTTACATGGAGAGCACAGTCAAGTCATCTAAATTTCTTAATAGTCAAAACAATAAAAGAGGAGCAGAATAAAATGAGAGTCTTTTTATAGATTTTATTCTTTCTTCTCACTGAATTCTATATATTGTACCATATGTATAGGCATAGTATTTACCACAGACTCAATGGATAACATAAAATTAAAAACTAAAAGCATGGCATTGTTTTCATTATGAGTTATTTTTCATTATTTATTTATTTAATTTTGCTGAGGCAATTGAGGTTAAGCGACTTGCCCAGAATTAAATGTCTGAGGGCAGACTTGAACTCAGTTCTTCCCGAGTTCAGGGCTGGTACTCTATCCACTGAACCACCTAACTGCCCCCTTTTTCATAATTTTTAAAATTTATTTTATCAAACATTTCCCAAGTACATGTAAAAAATTTCTAACAATCAAAATTTTGACTTCTATATTATTTCCCTTTCTCCCCCCCCACTCCCGGCCTAGAGAAGGCAAACAATTAGATTTCACTTATATATGTAAAGTTATGTAAAACATATTTCCATTAATCATACTGAAAAAGAAAGCAAAAACAAAATAAAACAATAAAAATAATGGAAGTTTTTAAAAGATATGCTTCAATCTGCATTCAGAATTTATCAGTTCTCTCTCTGGAGATGGACAGTATTTTTCATCATGGGTCCTTTGAAATTCTCTTGGATCATTGGCTTGATCAAAATAGCTAAGTATTTCATAGTTGTTTACCTTTTTGTAAGTTTATTTATTTTTAATACACATTGCTTTATGAATCATGTTGGGAGGGAAAATCAGAGCAAAAGGCAAAATCCATGGGAGAGATTAAAAAAACAGAAAAAAGAGGTGAACACAGTATGTGTTCATTTGCATTCAGTCTCCTTGTATATTTTTCTGGATGCATTTTCTGTCCAAAATCTATTGGGATTGCTTTGTATCACTGAACTTAGAAGAACCAAGCCTTTCATAATTGATTATTGCACATTCTTGCTATTATTATATACAATGTATTCCTGCTTCTGCTCATTTCACTCATCAGTTCATGTAAATCTTTCCAGTACTTTCTATACTCAGTTTGTTCATCATTTTTTGTAAAACAATAATATTTCATTACCTTCATCTACCACAGCTTGTTCAGCCATTTCCCAATTGATTGGCATCCACTCCTTTTCCAATTCTTTGCTACCACAAAAAGAGCTGCTACAAATACTTTTGCACATTTGGATCCTTTCCCTCCTTTAAGATTTCCTTGGGATATAGACCCATTAATGATATTGCCGGGTCGAAGGGTATGCGCAGTTTTATAGCCCTTCGGGCACAGTTCTAGATTGCTCTCCAAAATGGTTGAATCATTTCACAACTCCACCAGCAATGCATTAGTGTCCCAGTTTTCCCACAACCCCTCCAATATTTATCATTATCCTTTCCTGTCATCTTAGCCAGTCTGAGAGGTATAAGGTGGTACCTCAGAGTTGTTTGAATATCTCTAATCAATTGTGATATAGAGCATTTTTCAGGTAATTACAAGTGGCTTTAATTTTGACATCTGAAAATTGACTGTTCATATCCTTTGACCATTTATCAATTGGGGGATCATGGTTGTTTATCATGTAACATTGCTATTACTGTATACGATATTCTTCTGGTTCTGTTCACTTCACTTTGCATTGATTCATATAAGTCTTCCCAGGTTTTTCTGAAACCATCTTGCTCATTATTTCTTACAGCACCACAATATTCTATCATAATCATATACCATAACTTGTCTTTCCTTCCTTCCTTCCTTCCTTCCTTCCTTCCTTCCTTCCTTCCTTCCTTCCTTCCTTCCTTCCTTCCTTCCTTCCTTCCTTCCTTCTTTCCTTCTTTCCTTCTTTTCTTCCTTCTAACCTTGCCTCCCTACCCCTTTTTCTTTCTCTTCTCTCCTTCCCTTCTTCTTTCCCTCCCTCTTTTTCCTCCCTCCTTAAAGGAAATCACACTCTTATCTGCAGGTCCTCTGCTCAATATATATATATTGAACACTGAAACTTTGCAAGCTATCTTGGGCTTTAAGGAATAGATTTATTTGTTAAAGACCATGACTTAAATCCAGATCACTCTGGGCCTCATTGCTTGATCAAAACTAGGTCTCAGCCTGACACTCACTTGGCCATTGTTTGGGTTGGTTGGGTCAAAGTGAGCTTTCCCTTGACCGGAAACCCTGAGAGTCTTCCCCTTCCAGATTGATTTTTTTTTTATTTTTATTTTTTTATTTAATAGCCTTTTATTTACAGGTTTATGTATGGGTAACTTTACAGCATTGACAATTGCCAAACCTCTTGTTCCAATTTTTCCCCTCTTACCCCCACCCCCTCCCCCAGATGTCAGGATGACCAGTAGATGTTAAATATATTAAAATATAAATTAGATACACAATAAGCATTCATGACCAAACCGTTATTTTGCTGCACAAAAAGACTCTGAAATATTGTACAATTAGCTTGTGAAGGAAATCAAAAATGCAGGTGGGCAAAAATATAGGGATTGGGAATTCAATGTAATGGTTTTAGTCATCTCCCAGAGTTCTTCGGCTGGGAGTAGCTGGTTCAGTTCATTACTGCTCCATTGGAAATGATTTGGTTGATCTCATTGCTGAGGATGGCCAGGTCCATCAGAACTGGTCATCATATAGTATTGTTGTTGAAGTATATAATGATCTCCTGGTCCTGCTCATTTCACTCAGCATCAGTTCATGTAAGTCTCTCCAGGTCTTTCTGAAATCATCCTGTTGGTCATTTCTAACAGAACAATAATATTCCATAATATTCGTATACCACAATTTATTCAGCCATTCTCCAACTCATGGGCATCCACTCAGTTTCCAGTTTCTAGCCACTACAAAGAGGTCTGCCACAAACATTCGTGCACATACAGGTCCCTTTCCCTTCTTTATGATCTCTTTGGGATATAAGCCCAGTAGTAACACTGCTGGATCAAAGGGTATGCACAGTTTGATAACTTTTTGAGCATAGGTCCAAATTGCTCTCCAGAATGGTTGGATGTATTCACAATTCCACCAACAATGTCTTAGTGTCCCTGTTTTCCCACATCCCCTCCAACATTCTGCATTATCTTTCCGTGTCATTCTAGCCACAGATTGATTTTTTTTAACTAGGTACAAGAAGTCATTCTTTGCGTCATTTCTTACCTAGTCTTAACCAGTGAATGGGCATTGCCTCAGTCAAACTGAGACTTGATAAAGACCTTAGCTTAAAAAGACCAAAGTCTCCCACTGCATGCAGGGCCATCTGCAATTGTCCTCATCTATATATTTTGCCATTGATCCCAGATGATTCTAGAGGGTAGAGTGGCTGGTGAGGCAACCCTGCCTCACTTAAATCCAATTTACTCAAAAGTCATGGTATCACCTTTCTAATGACATGATCCTCTTCAAGAACAAAGGAAAAATAACAACAACAACAACAACAACAACAACAGCAACAACAACTTTTCCACCACAGAAAATTCTGCTTTAAATACTTTTGTATAAATAGGACCTTTTCATTTTATTTTGATCTCTTTGAAACACTTACCTAGTAGTGGTATTCCTGACTCAAAACATATGCACACTTTTGGGAATTGTTTTCAAATCATTTTCCAGAATGGTTGTACTAGTTTACAATTCCAACAACAATTCATTAGTGTTTCAAATTTTCTACATCTTCATTCCTTCTCTGTAATGTTAGCCAATCCTAAGCATAAACTGGTATCTCAAAGTTATTTTAATTTGCATTTCTCTATTCAGTAATGATTTAGGGCATTTTTTCATGTGATTATTGGTAGCTTTCTTCTTCTGAAAATTATGTTTTCATATCATTTTACCCCTTATAAACAGGGGAACATCTCCTTTGTTTATAAATTTGGTCCATTCCTTATGTATTTGAGAAACAAGACCTTTATCAGAGAAACTTCCAATAATTTTTTTTTCTGGTTTTCTATTTCCCTCTTAATTTTGGCTTTATTTTTTACACAAGTTTTTTTTTTTTTTATTTCATGTAATTAAAATTATTTATTTTTCTTCCTGTAATTACTTCTTGTCCCCTCAAATCTCTTTCCTTGTACATAGATCTTACAAGTATATTTTTCAATGCTTTCCTAATTTATGTCTAAATCATGTATGCATTTTTACCATATATTTCTATATGTTGTGAAACATTCTATGTCTAGTTCCTACAAAGTGTTTTCCACTTATCCCAGCAATTTTTGTCATATGTTGGGTTCTTATCCCAAAGGTTTGAATCATTGGGTTTATCAGACTCTCGATTACGATAGTCATTTACTACTATGAACTATATATCTAATCTATTTCATTGATTTACCACTCTATTGCTTATCTAGTATCAGATTGTTTTTGATGATTAACACTTTGTTATATGGTCTGAAATCTGGAACTGTTAGACTGCTTTCCTTCACATTTTTAATCTTAATATTCTTGATCTCCTATTCTTCCAGAATAATTCTGTTATTTTTTTCTAGTTCTATAAAATTATTATTTGTTAGTTTGATGGGCATAGCACCAAATAAACTTAAAATTGTTCTTTTATTATATTGGTTCAGTTTACCCAAAAGCAATTACTGTTTCTCTAATTATTTAGATCTATTTTACTTGTATGAAAAAGGTTTTGTGGTTCTGTTCACAGTTCTTGAATTTGTCTTAGTAGGTAGATTTTATTATCTACAGCTATTTTATATTTTATTATCTGGAGTAATTTTAAATGAAATTTTTCTTTCTATCTCTTCCTGCTAAGCTTTATTGACAGTAAATAGAAATGCTGGTGATGTATATTGGTTTATTTTATACCTACAATTTTGCTAAAAGTTGTTAATTGTTTCGACTAGTTTTTAGTTGATTCTTTAGGGTTCTTTAAGTATTCTACCATATCATCTTCAAAGAGTGATAGTATTATTTCCTTAGTGCCCATTTTTATTTCTTCAATCTCTTTTTCTTGTCCTATTGCTGTAACTAGCATTTCTAGTATAGCATTAAATAACAGTGGTGATAATGGACATTTTTGCTTCACTCCTGATATTTTTGGGAAGGTTCTAAGTTTATATCTATTCCAGATAATGTATGCCCCTGATTTTAAATAGATACTACTTATCATTTTAAAAAGGTTCCTTTGTTTTGTTGACCTTTTTTTTTTTTTTAACAGGAATGGGTATTTTATTAAAGCTTTTTTCCCACATCAATATAATCATATGATTTTTGGTTTTTTATTATTATCAATATGGTGAATTATGCAGATAGATGAACCAGATTTGAATTCCTGTTATAAATTCCATCTTGTCATACTGTATGATCTTTATGATATAGAGCTATAATCTCCTTGCTAGAATAAATTTTCATACTGATAATAAATAAATTGGTATTTAGTTTTCTTTATTTTTTCTTGTCTAGTTTAGAAATCAAAACTATATTTGTGTCATCAAAGGAATTTGGTAAAGCACCTTCCTTGCTGACAGTAGCATTGGAATCCATTGTTCCTTAAACATTTAATAGAATTCTAGAAGACAGTTGGCTCAGTGGGTAGAGTGCTGGGTCTGGAATCAGAAAGATCTGAGCTCAAATTTGTCCTTAGACACTTACTAGTGGGGTGAATCTGAGTAAGTCATTTAACTTCTGTTTGTCTTAAACCACTGCAGAAGAAAATGACAGCCCATTCCAGTATCTTTGACAAGAAAATGCATTGAACAATATGATCTACAGAATCATAAAGAATTGAACATGATTGAATAACAACACAATTCACTTGTGAATTTGTCTGATCATAGGGATTTTTATTAGGGAGCATATAGAGACTTGTCCATCTTTTTTTCTATGACAGTCATTTAAGTATTCTAATTACTCTTAGTTAATCTTGGAAGTTTATATTTTTTATAAATATTAATCCATTTAATTTAGATGGTCAATTTTATTGATATATAACTGGGTAAAATAACTGCTAATAATTGTTTTAATTTTATCTTCCTTGGCATTGAATTAACAGTTTTCATTTTTGATACTAGTAATTTGATTTTCTTTCTTTTTGAAAATCAAATTAGCCAATGGTTTATCTATCTTATTGCATTTTTCCCTTATAAAACCAGCTCCTAGTCTGTTTTTTATTAGTTCAATTTTTTTAACTTTCACTTTTAATAAGCTCTCCTTTAATTTTCAGCATTTCTATTTTTGCACTTATTTGGGGATTTTTAATTCATTATTTTTCTAATTCTTGTTTTTGTTTTTAGTTGAATGCCCAATTCAGTGATCTTATATTTCTTACTTTTATTAATATACATATTTAGAGATAAAAAATTTTTCATAATACTGCTTTGGCTGTATCCCACAAATTTTGGAACATTGTCTCATTGTTATCATTCTCTTTAATTAAAATTTAAAATTATTTCTATAACTTGTTCTTTGACCTATCTATTCCTTAGAATTAAATAATTTAGTTTCCAACTAGTTTTTAATTTATGTTTTCATGGCCCTTTTATCAAATGTAATTTTTATTGCATTATGGTCTGAAAAGAGTACATTTAACATTTCTGCTTTTCTGAATTTCGTTGTGATATTTTCATGCCCTAATATGTGGTGATTTTTTTTGTATGTGTGTGAAAATAGTATGTGTAGCTGAGAAAAAGATGTACTCTTTATTATTCTCATTCAATTTTCCCCCAAAAGTCTATCCTTTTTAACTTCAAAGATTCTATTCATCTCTTTCACTTCTTTCTTATTTATTTTATAATTAGATTTATCTAACTCTAAAAGGGGAAAGTTAAGGTCCCCCACTAATATAGTTTTACCATTTTATTCCCTTCTGTAGGTCATTTAACTTTTCCTTAGGAATTTGAATTCTATGTTATTTCATGAATATATGTTTAGTATTGATACCAATTCATTTTCTTTAATTCCTTTTAGCAAGATGCAGTTTTCCTTCTTATCCCTTTTAATTAGGTTTATTTTTGCTTTTATTTTGTCTTAGGTCATGAGTGGCTATACATACTTTTGTAAACTTCACTTAAAATATAACAGATTCTGCTTCAGCTCCTTATTTTAACTTTGTGTGTCTCTCTATTTCAAATGTTTTTCTTGTAAACAACAATGTTGGATTCTGGTTTCTAGTTCATGCTGCTATTCATTTCCATTTTATGAATTTAGTATTCACATTCACTTTTCCCCCATCCTATCTTCCTTCTTCTTTCTCTCTCTTTATCCTCTTTCACTTCTAAAGTTTCTTGTTTCTGACCATTGCTTTCCCTTTTATCATTCCACATTTTTTCTTACCCTCTTCCTCTCCTGTTTTTTTTATTAGGTAGATAAATTTCTATTATCAATTGAGTATGAAGATAGATTTTTTTTCCTTCATTGAACCAATTTAGATATGAGTAAGGTTCAAACATTGCTCCCCACCTCTCCAGTAATTTCTCCATCCAATCCTCTCTTTTTTACATGCCTGTTTTATATGACACAATTTTCTCAATTATTCCTCTCCCTTATCTTTCTCCCTGGGTCTCCCTTTTTCTTACCATTTTTTTTTATATCATACTAATATAATTGATTCTCTTCTCCATCCTCTTTCTTTGTAGAATCCTTCTAACTTTCCTAATAATAATAGAATTCTTAGAAGATATATATCTCATTTTCTCATGTAGAAAGGTAAACACTTAAATGTTCTTGAGTCCTTTATGATTTCTCTTTCATGTTTACTCTTTTATGCTTCTCTTGAGTCTTGTATTTCAATGTCAAATTTTCTATTCAGCACTTGTCTTTTCATCAGGAATTCTTGAAAGTCCTCTATTTCATTAAATATTCATATTCCACCCTGAAGGATTATACTATGTTTTGCTGGGTAGGTTATAGTTGGTTGTAACCTGAGTTTTGTTCTTTTTGGAATATTATATTCCAAGCCCTCCACTCCTTTAATATTATATTGTTAAATCTTGTACAATCCTGACTATGGTTCCAAGATATTGGAATGTTTTTTCTTGTTGCTTGAAGTATTTTTTTCTTTATCTCGGGGTTTTGGAATATGGCTATAATATTCCTGGGAGTTTTCATTTTGGGATCATTTTCAGGTGATGATTGATGGATTCTTTCTATTTCTATTTTACTTCTGGTTCTTGGATGTCATGGAAGTTTCCTTTGGTAATTTCTTGAAGCTCTTGGCTCTTTCTTTGATCATGTCTTTCAGGTAATACAATAATTCTTAAATTATTTTTATTTGATCTATTTTTAGGTCAATGTTTTTCCAATATTGTCTTTTATGATGTCATTTTTTGACTTTGTTTTATTGTTCCTTGCCTTCCACTTGCCCAAATCAAAATTTTAGGGAATTTTTTTTTGTGCTCTTTTGTACCTCTTTTTTCATTTGGCCAATTTTGCTTTGTAAGCAATTGTTTTCACCAGTGTTTTTTTTTTTGTACCTGCTTTTTCCATTCAGTCAATTTTTAAAAGATTTTTTTTTCAATTTGTATGACCCCTTTAACAAGCGATTGTCTTTTCATAATTATTTTCCTTTTGTTTCATATCTTTCCCTAAATTTTCCTCTAACAAACTTATTTGACTTTGAAAATTATTTTTTTAACTCTTCTAAGAATTTCTGATGCTCTTTTGTCCAATTCACATTTTCTTTGAGGCTTTAAAATAACTATTTTAACTTTATTGTCTTCTGTGTTTTATTTTGACCTTCCCTGTCATCATAGTGACTTTTTAATGGACAGGTTCTTTTTTGTTGTTCACTCCTTTTCCTACCCCATTTCTTGATCTGGAACTTTATGTCAATTTTGGGTTCTTTCCCACTGGGGAGGGAGAGAACCTTTGTCTCAAGCTCTAGGACTTTTGACATCATTCTTTTCAGAGCTAATTGGTGAGTTTTAGATGCTTCCAAGATGGTATGATCTGGGGAGAGGTGTGTCCCTATTCTCTTGGTTTCTACTGTGATGATTACCAGGAAGGTCTATTGTTCTCTGGGGTCACAATCAATATTATTTCCCAGTGCCCCTCCTCCTTTAGGACTGGAAATACTGTTTCTCTGAATCTTTGATCCCTTAGAAATAATGCCGCTCTGCAAGGTTTCCACTTCCTCTTGACCAAAAGTTCTCCTTTCTAACCAGGAATTATGATCCAGAAGTGGGTATAGACAAAGAGCTTCTGGCCCTGTATCTAGTACTAGTATAGGGGTACTCTGTAATATCTTTCTAACCCATTTACTAGATCCCTCTGCTTTACTGCCTCTGGCTTAAAAGCTCCTGAACTTGTTGCTGTCTATTACCTACTCGCATGGTTGGTATTTCATCCACGTGAGGTTCAGGCTGCCCTTTGTTACAGATTTCTTCTTTCCAATGTTCTTGGGCTGGAAGAATGCCTCATTCTGAATTGTTGTTGGCTCTGCCACTCCAGAATTTTATTTGAGGCATTATTTTGAAGTAAGTTGGAGGAAAATGTTGATGAGAACTCAACTGCCTGTTTTCTCTGCTCCATCATTTTGACTCTACCTCAGAAATCCTTCACTAGGAGATCTGTAGCACCATAATATCCAATTGAAAGCTTGTCCACAGAAATTAGTCACCCAAACTAAAGTTATCATGAATTAAAATCATACGTTTGAAATCCAGAGAGATTTTGGATGTCATTCAGTTCACTCTGGATTTTTTAAAGATGAGAAAAATGAGACCTATAGAGGAAAAATGACTTACCAGAGATCACATAGATAATAAACGAGAGACTCAGTATTTGAACTTGAGTCCTCTGAGACCAAATCTGAGAGTAGTTATACTGTGCCATGATGATGTGCCTACATATTGCATTGTAAATAAGTTGTATATCTTCACTACAGCAGCCAAAACAATCTCTGTTGGGTTCATGGTGAACACAATATTGTGGATATAATTAATGAATTATAAAGAAGACATGATCTGAATCATATGATCTGTAAATATTATTGTGACACTAGCATTCCCGTGACAAATTCCCCCTCAGATTTATCAATATATAGTCCAAATTTGAGCTATTCAAAAGTTAACATACATGGCACAGTCTAGTAACATTTATTGAAAATAAATTTTGCGGGAAAATTCTTTGGGCTATTTTTTAATGGTAGAATTGCACCCATGGGAAATATTAGTGGGTTTTGCCTTTTTTTCTTTTTCTTTTTTGGCCTTCTCTTACTTAAACACAGCTTCTTTTTTTAACCATTAGTACGTGATGTTGACTGGTGCCTTAGGCATTTTACGGATAAAAATAAAAATGATCAAGTTATTTTGTTTAGAAAAACAGCTACTGCCCATGTACTGTATTTTTTCTCTAGACAAATATTCCATAATTATTCTTAGAACATGGCCTTTGCCTTTAGTTCATATGGAAGTCAACTGAATCTAAACCAAGTTATATAAAAATTCTGACTCAGGTAGAAATTTTATTCTTCAAAAGTCTCCTTAAAATAGATGGATAAAATATTCCATCATGGTGCTAGGAATCATTACCATCTACTGGGTACTTCCCTTTTCTTTTCTTTTCTTTTTTTTTCAAAGCAGCAGGTATTAGAATAAACATTAAATTCAGTCTGATCAGTGCTAGGGTCTTATATCCTACACAGAAGAGAAAAGTTAAAATATTTCTGCACAGGAGCCCAAAAGGGTCTTCTAGTCCATCATATTCTCCACTATGAACCTGTAGGTGCAAAATGGCTCTATTTCTGGTTACTTCTGTAGTCTAATCTCCCTGGGAGACAATCAAATGAGTGCTTAATTATTAGGCACTGAGATAAGCCATTCTTTTTTCTTACAAATTTATCATCCTACTATATGTTCTTATGGAAGCCCAAATCAAAAGGGAGTGGACTTCCTTTCTGCAGTTTTTTTTCCTAAACATTTACCCCCAATACAGGCATGGTACAGTATAAAGAGCATTAATCATGAGAATAAATAAATCCTGTCTTTTGATGTATATTTTTCTGTATGATTTTGAACTTAATTTCTGAATACCCCAAGCATCTTGCTAAGACTTTCATATCTGTACCCAACTATTTGACTAAGACTCAACAAAGGATTTTATTAAGTTCTTTGATTTTATCAGAATTCAGTTCAGTTCAATTCTACCTACAAGAGGTACATGATTGGTTACTTATTCTTGGGTCACTCCTGTCCTGGCTGTTGGAAGGGAATTAACTATTATGAAATACATAAAACAGTTAATAATCACAATTATAGTAAATGGCTGATCTCTCAAGAGACATTTTTCCCCCTGAGGCATTGGGATTAAGTGACTTGCCCAGGGTCGCCCAGCTAGGAAGTGTTAAATGTCTGAGAACAGATTTGAACTCAGGTCCTCCTGACTTCAGGGCTGGTGCTCTACCCACTGAGCCACCTAACTGCCCCTCAGGAAACATCTGACCCAGGAAAATGACAATAGGGAGGATCTAGAGAGCAAGTACTAGAAGAATATGTTTCCGGTTTGTGTGGAGAAATTGGAGAACAGTCCTAAAGTATTTGCTAAAACAAGCAGACTCCATGTACTAGGAAATTTGCATTTTTGAAACAGATAATCCTAGGAAGATTTAGATTAGGGTTTATGTACCTGATTCCATCCTAAGGGAACATTCTATTTCCATATACCAACGGGAAAAAATTGATAGTCATGCATCAACAAGTATTTTTTAAAATACTTGACATTATAAACTAAAATCCCAGTAGTTTTTGTTTATTTATTTAAATATCTTCAGAGCTATGTAAATATTGGGGTTGCAGGAAGGGAATAGCAAATAAAAAAGGGAAATAAAAATACTTGTGAATATCAAGTATAGAATATGAAAATATTCTGGATTTAATCACAGGATTTGTTAGTTTTTAAAAATAAAAGTAATTTCTTTTTTTCCTTAATTTTAAGATTAATTTCATTTTTTACTTAACAGAAATTTATTAGCTCTTCTACATTCACTGCACTGGAGGAAAACATAAAAAGAAAGGAAAACAAAAATCCTTTTAGCAAATATGCAAGGTCTTGTCCAAAAAGTACATTTAATTCTATATCCTAATTCCTTCATTTCTCTGTAAAGAGATAAATAGTAAAATCTAAACTTAAGCACCAGTCCTCTAGAATTATGAAATGCTATCAATTACAATGATCAGAGTTCTTGTGCTCAAAGTTGTTTTTTTGCCATATTGCTACTGTACAAAAGTTCTCTGGATTCTGCTTGATTCTTCATCTGTTGATACAAATCTTCAAATTTATTTGTATGTCATAATATAAATTGTTCTATTGGTCATAGTTACTTCACATTTCATCAGATCATACTCCTTTGGAGACTCTTTGAAATTATTTTTTCCTCATTTCTTACAATACAATCATATTCCTTTATATTCATATGCCACAATTTGTTCAACCATTCCCTAATTTACAAGTGTCACCTTAGAATATAGGACTTTTGCAACTTCAAAAGGTGCTCCTAAATATTTTTTACATGTAGAATCTTTTCCTCTTTCTTTAATTTCTTTGGAAGATAAGGCTTCCTGTGGTATGACCAGGTCAAAAAGCACATCATTCAAATTGCTCTCTGAAATGATTGAACTATTCATAACTTCATCAAATGTGCATCAATATGTTTGTTTTTCCATAGATCCTCCAACATTCATCATTTTCTTTTTTCTCTTTTTGTCATCTTTGTGCATGTAATAGGCAAGGGAGGAAGCTGCAAAATTGCTTTAATTTGCATTTCTTAATTATTTGATTTATGTTCATGTAAAAACAGAAAAAGACATTAAGTATTTCATTTACTTAAATTGATGACATTACAATTCAACTGGCCAAGTTCAGAATGCAAGATAAAAATGACTTGAGTTAAATTCAAGATTCTGGGATTATCTAAGATGTTTCTAATATTATATCCAATCAAGTCATTCACTTTATGTTACAGTTTCCTGTTAGAACTTTGAAACAAAAAGACTAGATAGGTTTTACATCCTCAATTATGTGCACTTTCTTTCTACTCTACTAAAGTTTAGCCTTCTCCCCATCTTTAAAAAAAATGGCATCATGAGGAAAGTAAAATGCTACACAAAACACCAATCTACTATCATAATTGAATTGTCAGAGGACTGTTTTTTCCCTTAATGGGGAAAGGAGAATCTAAGGAGTTCCCAGATATCATTTAGTTAAGGGAACATTGTGAAGGTCATACAACAAGATGATTATCTCAAGCTTAAATTCTAGGCCCACAAGGTGAAAATTTTTTGACTCAAATAATGGCTAGGAAAAGTGAAGATGAAAGGCCATTTTTGGAATCAGACAGACCTGATGGAGTTCAAGTCTTTCAGGTCATCAGTTGAGTGACCATGTGTCTTACTTCTCAGTGCTTCCAGGCTATTCTTCAAGATCATAAATTACACTTACAAGAAAAATACTTCCATACTTGAAGGATCCTTAATTTCCTAAGTGTGGACACTCCTACAATGCAGTCTACAGCGAGTAGTCTTCCTCCACTTATTAGGCAATATTCAAAAGTTATCATAGCTTTAAAACTCATCACCTTGTGAATAATCTAGTGATGAGTGTCTCTGAACTTACACAGACTGGTCTTCAGATGCTAGAAATAGAGTCCTCCACTGGAAATTAACTCAAAGTCTTTCCATCTTGGAAAAAGTTTACAGAGATCAATTTTTGAAACTTAGGATTACTCCAAACCACAATGCAGTCTTAGAATTAGACTTTGGAATTTTTAAGAAGGGAACATTGATTGTTGTTATTTAGTCATTCAATCATGTCCAACACTCCATGACCCCATTTGGGATTTTCTTGGCAGAGATACTGGAATGGTGTGCCATTTCCTTTTACAGCTCATTTTACAGATAAGGAAACCAAGGCAAACAAGGTTAAGTGACCTGCCCAGAGTCACACAACTAGTAAGTGTCTGAGGGCCAATTTGAACTCAAGAAGATGAATCATTCTGATTTCAGAGAGGGCACTCCATCACTGTGCCACCTAGCTGTTCCATGAACATCAATAAACTATCACAAAAGAGGCTTTAGAAATGCTATATTTTACAATATTAGAGCTTGCCAAATAATTATTCCTACAGTGATTGAATAGATGTAACTTCTTTCAGATAGGCAGGAAGAATTCATTCTTCAAAAACATCTTTCCTTTTCCTTCCATTTACAATTGGATAATTAATATGAGCTGGACAAAAATGGTCCAACGCTGAAGCCCCTGTGATTTTTCAATATTATAACTCTGTGGGCCAACCTCTCATTTTGTAGCGTACTTCACTTGAAGTCACTAGGGATTTCTCTAGGCCAGATGAATTGCCTAATCACCCAAGGCAGTCTATCACATATTTAAGTGTATCTACAGAGACTTGTAAAAATCTGTTCATTCTTACCATCCACATTTTTCATATCTCATGAAGGTAGGAAAATGAATATTAGGTTCACAGTGGTACAGTGGGAAGAGAGCTTGAATTTGGACTTAGAGCAACTGAATTCAAATCTCAGATCTTTTGTTTCCTAGGAGAATGACCTGGGCAAATTACTTAAGCTCTTTAGGCCTCAGTTTCCTCAGGAGTAAAATGAAAGTATTAAATAGTATCATTTGTAAAATCTCATCCAAGCTTTAAATACATGATTCTATGTCCCTTTTTAGATTCAATAGAGACTTTTATTATCATAAAATTATCACAGATGAAATCATAGATCATCTAGTCCAGTTTCCTAATTTTTTAGATCATGAAACTAAGAACAGATTAATTGAGTAAATTGCTTAAAGTCATAGTTATTCATTATTATAAGAGCTTCATGGTCTATTTTGGTGGTTTTTGAACTACATATATTGTCTGTATAGTGTTTTCCTTCTTTTCTTTTTATCAGACCTGGGATTTCAATAGTATAGGGATCTATAGGTAAAAGACTTCTACCATTGCTGATTGGTATTTGTTCTTTAACATATACGGGTATTAACATTTTTAGTATTATGGACTCCTTTGGCACTTTGGTGAATCATATGAACACCTTCTCAGAAAAAAACGTTCTTGAATGCACATAAAGAATTACAAAGGAAACCAATTACATGAAATTGTTATCTAAATGTATAAAATATAAATTTCACAAAATCCAGGTTAAAAATTCTTGTCTTACAGAGCTATTTGAGAGCACTGAAGTTGTGACTTGCTCAAGATCATAGAGACAGAGTCAGAAGTTAGATTTAAACTCAGAGACTTTGGACTCTGAGACTAGCTTTCTATCTCATTTACAATAGTGCCTCTCAATGTATAATTTCTGATAATAATGTGTCTCTAATTCAATATGAATCAAAAAAGGATGAATTATGTATAAATTCCCACACTCTGACCCCAGATCTAAGAAACCTTCTTACCATTACTTCAGTAAATTTTATCCTTCTATTCAAGAAATATCCCATACATGAACTTGTTTTCTCTTCCTCTGTACTTTCCAAAGGTAATTCAAAACCATCTTCTCCAGAAAGACTTCTATAATCATAATCTTTTTACATTTAAAATAGACTCTCTCTCTTTTTTAATTTTCCCAAAGCCATTCTGGAGTTGTAGAGCACAACCCAATCCTGAACACTCCTCCCCAGATTTAAAATTATGTATTTGAAAAAAATGTATATATAGGTAAAATTGTAGCTATTCCCAACATCCATTACGCATCTTTTCTTCTTACCTACTTATTGTTTTGGAGGAAACCTAGACTCCCAAAAAGATAAAATACTTCCCATTATCACATATCTGTGAAGAACTGGTCTTCTATTTGGATAGAACAGATCTTCTATTTCCACTCCAAAGACCTTTTTGCTTAGATATAGGTGCTAAATGAATATGTATCAGTTGTTTTATTGCTGACTGCAGTCCAGTGTGACATAGTGGATAAAGTTTCAATATAAGTTTCACTATAGACACGTATGGGGCCTTGTGACTCCAAACAAGCTATTTATCATTTTGGTGCCCCGAATAATTCTCTGAATTATCTTATTGTTATTACAGAGAAATTGGCAACCTGAATTGCTATGAGAATTTCCTCTTCTGAGAGCTCCCTATAGCAATGAAATCACAGAACTAGTCTCCTATCATTATGCTGATAATTAATCTATTGACATTTCTATCTGTGCTCATTGATCTTTTCTTACCAACAAGATTATAAAATTGCTCAGGGGTCAAGGTTGCATCAACCAAAACTAAATAAACTCCATTGTATCTAGTATAGCACTATATATTTTATGAACAGCCAACTCATTGATGTTAATTAGTAATGAAGACTCACAATTGTTTATATGTTTTAATAAGGCTTTCATGAATTATACTCAGTCTAAAGATCTGAGTTCTGATCCCAGGTCTGGCTTGAACTCATTAAAAAATTCTGAGGGAATATCATTTGTTATAATATACTCTGCCCTATATTCATGTTCAGAATAGTGTACACTTACATAACAAATATTAATAATTTATTTCTGAACAATATAAACATATAAATTATAAAAGTACTGACCAAATATTTAAATATTGCAAACATAATTGTTCAGTCAGTAGACATTTTCCTTAAAGCAATTAATCTAATCTCAGCATAAACCTTTACCTGTAATAGTATATTATCTAATTATTATTAGATAGCCATTACTAATGTAATAGTAATAATACATTACTAATCACTATTGTATTTTTAGCTAAATTATAGTAAATGGGGCTCAAGAAATAAGAAAGAGCTGGGTGCCAGTTCTAGGTTTCATAAATATTTAATGTCTTCCCTCTGCCATTATTCCCAGTGAATTCTCTTAAATATTTTGTTTGTACACAGATGTTTGTATATTGTCTCCTCTATTGGACTGTTCTCCCTTGAGAACAGGGACTGGGTTTTTTTTGCCCTTTTTTTGGTATCCACAAAGCTTAGTAACTAAATGGCAATCACTACCTATGTGACTCTGGGAAAGTCAACTACTTTTTCAGGGTCCTAGCTAAGCAACTTCTAAAACACAGAAAAATTGCTGATCTGCATTGGTAGAGCAACTTGCATATTAAAAATGCCCACGCAAAACAAATTACAAGTCCAGACCAAACAAACCAATTCCCACACTTTCCTGAATCCTGTATATTTTATATAAATTTTACATAAACCCACCCCCCTAAGTGTAATGTCCAGGCTAGCTCTCTGGTGGATCTCAGGATCAGTCAAAGTCCTTGGTCTTTAGGAGGAGAAGTGAAGGATCTATCAAAAGATAGATCCTGGACTCTGGAGTCTGGAGACTGAAGTCTTCCCTGCTGAGCATGCTATGGCAGAGAGACTGACTCTTTCCCTCAGTCCGCCAATCCTTCCCTATGATTACCTCACCATACCACATTCAGCAGGCTCCAATACTGAAGAAAGCCATCACATCACCATATCATCTAAGTATATGTTTATGGAACTATTATCTCACATTGAGTAGGTACTTAGCCTTAAGTACTCTGCTGTCTTAGATTCAAGTACACTTTTTCAGAGTTCCAGCCCTCTGCAACCGAAACACAGAACATCAGACCATTCTAAATCTTAAAGCTGAATAATGTACTTATGTAGGTGTGAGATCATACACCAGATTTTATCTAGTGATACACCACTTTTCCCAGATATACTAGGTCATATGAAGATAATTTTTCAAAATTTAATATTCTAAAACTATTAATAAAATGAAACCTCAGTGGTTCAAGATATCTGACTTCCATCCATTATGTGAAGTAAATATTGGTGCAGTGATACACCCTTCTTTGCCTTAATATATAGTGAGTTGTTGTAGCCAAAATATTAAGTAAATAAAAATCAGTATCTTCTGGTCAATTCAGGTAGGAAGCCTTAATAAGTCTAACTCTTTAAGTAACATACATATATAGAGTCCTTCAGATGTCATAAGAAAGATTTAGAGAGCTCTAAAATCCTTGATGGGTCAGGAGGCACAGTGAACAGAACCCCAGTTCTGGACTCGGGAATACTCAAGTTCAAATCCAGACTCAGACACTTACTAGCTAAGGGACTCTGGGCCAGTCACTTAATTCTGCTTGCCTTAGTTTCTTTATCAAATAAATTGATGAATAAATGGCAAAGCATACCAAGTACTTTGACAGAAAACCTCAAATAGGGTCACAAAGAGTTGGACATGACTAGAATGATGGAACAATAACAAAAGTGCCTTCATAAGCCACATAGTCCAACCCTTTAATTTTGTAGACAAGGAAGCTAAGTCTCAGAGAATTAGTTTGGGTAAATAAATATGAGATGAACATAGCTTTCTGAATAATTTTGGTTTTTTTTATGGTAACAATACAAAAAGAAAAAGTACAAAATAAATCTTTAAGAATCATCTAAATTATTTAAATCATTAAATTGTATTGAATCATTTAAATTCAATCAAATTTCTCTTTAAAGATCCTTTGTTCCCTCAAGTCACAAGGGGAGTAAGATACTTGTCTAAATTTCTACACTTGACTTATACATCAGAAATTGTGCTTACTATTTTAGCCTTTGAATATTCAGAGTATTCCATGTCATAAAAGGACTCAGGGTAGGACTTTATAGGAATATTAAAAGTTGTAAAAAAAAAAATCAGGAAGATTTTGACGAGTGGTAACTTGGGAGGGAAATCAGTTGCATATATCTAAGAGGAAGGGGGAAGAGTTTATTTATTTATTTATTTTTTGGTTTGGTAAACTTGAGACAATATGTGAAAGGTTTAAAAACATTTAAACCACTGAATACCCTGTGTTCATGAGCAGAAGAAATTAAATTATTACTTGATTAATTTTCAGTTTCTAACATCAAAAAATGTATCAAATGTTTGTGTAGCAAATATTGATCTTGGTAGATCATTTCTATTTCAGATAAGCTGAATAAGGACAATCTGACCAGTTAACTTAAAGATGTTATACCTTCATGGGTTGTACAGAGAATAGATTTGAGTGTGTCAGTGCAGCCCAAAGAATCATTCCTATCAGTCCTTCCTTCTCCCCTCAGAACAAAAGCCAATAAGATTGTTCCCCCAAGTTATGTTGGCACACACAATAAAAATATTGGTATATTCTTATGCATACCTTCATAAGTATTAATATATCTCATTTGTCACTATTTATTTAATCCTTGTCATAGAGAGAAAATGTGGAATCAGGGTTACCTTGCTCTCTAACGTGTCAGGAAATCAAGATTAGAGGGCTCATGTGTTCATGTGTCATGGGTTCATTTTCCATTTTTGATACTTACTAACTGTGTGATTGTAAGTAAGTCTCCCAACCTCCATGTACCTCAAGCTAGCCTCATGGGCTTATCTACTAAATCATAAATGGGATTTGACTTGCTTGGGTGAAGGGCATTTTCACACAAGGGCATTCCATACAAGCTTAGCCTATTCCTCTAAAAGTGGATAAAAGGCAATATTTCAACAATCCATTAAGATTAAGAAAAGAATTCTTCTGACTAGAAGTGAATATGGGAGCATGAACTTGTAACTGTTCTGTTATTCCATGGTTAATAAAGGTAATATAATTTTTCCTTTCTTTTTCTTTTTTTCCCCCTTTTCCAGGTCACAGTAATATCTTGTACAATCCAGTAGAGGGTGCTTCCATTTTAGGGTTGGATTAGAAGTGAATATCATAGAGTAAAATGAACTTCATGTATTTTGCTTTCTCCAGAGATGTATTTTATCAAGCTTACCATATAAACCGTTGTACTGAATTTTCATGTGTGTTTCCAAGAGATTTTTAAATATCCTACATAAAACTTAATGTTGTTTTGGTTTTTTTGTTTTTTTGCCTGCATCTGATATAACATTTAACTGTCTACCTATCTCTGCATTTGAAAGGTTTTATGTGATTATTTTTCTCCTTTGCTGGAAGATATTTTCCCAGCTCACTCATTCCAGGTGTATTCAACTTAGAAAACCTCTTTTGCCACAGGATCTCCCTCACAGGAAAGAATAAATGTAGTGTCACTGACATCCCCATAAACTGCTATTTGCGTTTGAAAATGCTTTCAGTTTTCCACAGGAACTCTCCATAATGAATGCAACATTTGACTGCTTTCACATCCCTTAATGCTTCCTCTAAAACTTCAAGCAGATAGCAGCATGAACCCTATATCAATCTCAAATATCTTCTTTAAAAAGGCAAAAAATATTTTCCTTTGCAGAGGTAAAGAGCTCTAGAGATACAGAGCACTTTATGTAATGTCAAGGTTTTTTTTAGTATGTTGATTAATTTTGCTATTTTTGTTTTCTTTTTCTTTCTTTAAAAATTTTTTTAAGTGTGGTCCTCTAAGAGGATGTGAGGAAGATTTATTTAGGGAGTTCTCTAAACCTTGTAAAAACAGTAGATGTCAATAAAATACATACACACACATATGTGTATATATATATATGTGTGTGTGTATATATATATATATATATATATATATATAAATAGAGAGAGAGAGAGAGATTTGCTAATTTCTGAAAAAGTCTACTTGTTAAATCTTTAGAGCCCTATCCTTCATCACTACGACTACCACTTTTTCAATATACAAACACTTCATACTACTTCAGAAATTCTCCTTGTAAAATCCTAATATTTCAAAGAAAAGGGCTCCTTTCACCAAGTCACCCAACTCTAAACTTAACACATACTTTTTGTTCTGATAAAAATTTTCTCACTCTCACAATTGATTTGAATCACACCACTCAAAAAAGATAACCACTGGCAATGTAGAAGAGTTCAAACTATACTCAGGGATATAGTTACATGTCTGTTTCCCAACCCCCACATTTTGTGTGATAGCTTGCTTAAAGTAAACAGATAAGACATTATATTTCATTTAAAATGTGTCAAGCAAACAGATTTGTCTTTTGACAACTTTTTTCTTTCTTCTCTTTTTCCTTCACCCCTAGAATATATATCCTTAAATGGCAGTTCATTTCCTTGGAAGTAAGTCAGGCCTGGCAACAGAAGGGTAGAAAATCCATGCTTCTGTGTTCTGAGCTATCTGATAGAGGAATTAAAACACAAGACTAATGGTTAGAGAAAGCTGTCCTTTGCAGCTATAAAAATAACTGCATGTAGATAACCCAATGGAGCCCCAACTTTAAATCCTTCCTAGAAAATACTGTGATTAACTGCATGACTTCACTTATTGTTCGCGTAACAGATAGAAGTGCCACAGTGAAATATTTCTCCTTTTTATTTACAAACAAAGAGGGGATTTTTTTTATGGGCAGAAATTAAAATGTTGCGCAAGACTTGGTCATCCACGTTTAAAGTCTCTCATGCTAACACATATATTGTTCATGGAGAGTCACCATCTTTAACATTTTTGTGCTATCGGAATTTATAATCCATAACTTTTTTTGTTGTTGTTGCAATTTCTCTCCAAATGGGTTTGCTTCTTCAGGAAGAATTATGGACCTACAACATAATGAGCTAATTAACTAAAGAACAAAAGGGTTTTCTTCTGTTTGAAATGTAACTAGCTTCTAAGACACAAGCATTACATTCTTTATTTTTAGGGCAATCTGCAATGCTCTAGACCTGATGATTTTGTTGTCAGAAATCCCATATCATTTTGGATGATGCCACAAAGACCTGATAAAACATTAAAATGACAATTGACTTAATATGTGCCACATGTTGTTATGCTGTTCATATGAATATTTTAAGAGGTTTGTAAAAGTGCTGCACTTTGATCAATTACAAGATTTCTAAGGAAGGAAGTCACCAGTATCCATTTTGAGTGACAGTAATGTTAGGTGAGAGCCAAAAACCATATTTAAAGGCACAAGCTGTATCAAATATCCACTTTCATGTGTCTTAGAAAACTCATTCAATGTACTTTTGTTCATTTCAATTCACTAAAAAAAAAAAAAAAACCTTCCTCAAAAAAGAATGAAATCTTCAAGAGTACATCCTATGTGTTCTAGAATTAGAAAAAAATGCAAATTCAGATCAATTTCTATTTTTATCATCATCACATTGAATTTCCTTTTCCAATGTTTGAGAACCCCCTATTGGAGGAGATAAGTCTCAAAGACCAACAGAAATAAAATGTTAAAAGAACCAAGGAAATGTATTGATCAGGTTTCAGCTTATTCTACATGAGTTGAATTTTTCATTTTGCTTAATATATGAATGGAGTTTAAATGATTCTTAAAGAAAGATGATCACTGCACCTTTTCTTTTTTGTATTGATCTTAAAGCTAAAGACAATGGAATTCTTTACAGATGCTATCTGCAAATAAGAAATTTCATGTGGTATGTGTCTTATTTGCCTAATACTCCTCCACTACTCATCTTTTTTCCTGGCTTCTCTTTTTACCTCCCAGCATGAAAAAAGATAGGGTGAAAAGATTGTGCCGATGTTTTGGGGGGATAGGGGAGTATGGTCAAACTAGAATAAAAACAGAATTCGCTGTCATTCAAACTAAGACACTGACAGCACTCCTCAGCAACATTTTCAAAGTCCTTCATGACGATACTATAAAATTTGCTGGTACATTTATTTATGAACAATAAAAAAGACCTCTATAGATCACTAGATGCATCTTCATAGTATATAGTTTACTCAAAAGATGAGGAAGAGAAAAGGAGAAATAATATGCAACAGTTAAATGTAGCATCAGTTTTACAGAATCTATAAAAATGTCTAAAAAAAAGTAAAGGAAATTTTGGAATAGTGTCATTGACTAAAGGGAGGACCTTTTAAAAATAATATTTATTATGAATAAGTATTCATAGTGCATTAGATAATGAAAAAAATTAAAAGTGAGTAAGAAAAACAGAAATTGACCAGGAAAGATAACCTGGCATAAGACACTTTGCTCTGAGGATTGGAATATGAGGGCATTTCTCATTTTGTTCCCTTGGTGCTAGTCTGAGCACAGGGTTACCTCTGAAGAAACCCACACCTCCATTGTTGAATTAGGTCCATGGGGCCACAAAAGTAAAATGAGAAATGATCCTTCTAATTAGCTTCAGCAAGGCTCAATTAAATTATTTTCAGGTCTCAGAAAATTAATAATAGTGGGATTTTTTTTTCTAGGTCTCACTTCTAAAGGAAATTCTTAAGTTCCTTTTAAAAATCAAAAGCATTATCACAAAAAAAAAATTCTTGGTCAGATTGGAGAATTCTCTAGATATCTGTGCTGAGGGGGAAAATCAAAATTAAGAAGTCTAACGCTCCAGGAGATTTGCAAATCATGAAGGCCATTGTGCCATTTACCCAGTAGACATTTTTACACTGAAGCTCTTTTCAGAGTCAGAATGTGAAAGGGAATGGAGCCTGTTCCAGGAAGAGTCAATGAAACACTGTGCCTTATCATGCTGACAGGTAAAAGAACAAATATGTGAGAAGAATGAATCATAAGATGATGAACACTTCATCAGGAGTTCAAGAAGTTCATGTGAATAAAGACAGATGGTTGCAATTATAGTCACATTCCCACTAATCAGGCACTCATGTGCTTGGTGCATGCTGTTATCTGGATTAGCTAGCCATAACCTCACAAATAAACAAAAAGGCCCCAAGCTGGGGCAGTTCTGAAAGTGCTAAGAGCCAATCAAAAGAGGAAAACGTAAGGTTTTATGATATGATTGGTGGCTTTGCTGACCCTCTAGATGAAAGATTCCTTTCACTGGCTATCATTTTGGAGAAGAAGAAAAAAAAAAAAAAAAAAAAAAAAAAAAAAGAGGGAGGTATCTAAAGACATCAAAGCTCAGATTCCAAACCACATGTAATACTCTTCAGTTTGTGTCTCACTCCACCCTACAAACTTTCATATTTGTTTTTTGCAGCTTCTACTATACATCTACTGAAAATCTATTGAAAGGAATAAGTGCAATTTAGGAGTTAACTTCAGTTGATCTGACAACAATCTTTTGACTCCTCTCTTTCCAGTTCTCCCAATCCACAATAGTTATTCCAGAACTTTGCCTTCTCTCAACACTCTACCCACTCAGTCATACCATTAATTCCTTACTTTCTTGAGGATATCCAACATAAACTCCCCAAACTCCCATTTTCTACCACATCTGGTTTTCTTTCAAAATCTCATTTAAAATCCCACCTTCTATAAGAAATCTTTGCCAGTCATCCTTCATGTTAGGGCTTTTTCTCTGAGATTACCTTCTGTCTACATTGTATATGACACAGTGTTTGTATGTTGTCTCCTCCATTATATTAGTACTGGATCTGTCAATGAATCCTAATTGCTTAGCATATGGTATTTAATAAATATTTGATGACTGATTAATTCTTATTCTTACTCATATTTTTCCTTTCCCCTCCAAATTCAGAAGAATAGGTGGTCCTAATTCTGATTAAAACTAATCTCTCCTCTTTTGATCCCATCCTCTGCATCTTCTCTATTAATCAGTCTTTATTATGCATCTTCAATTCTCACACTCTCTTTTTCTCTCTATCTCTGTCTCTCCTTCTCTGTGTCTGTGTCTGTGTCTGTCTCTCTGTGTCTCCTTATCTCTCTCTGTGTCTCTTTTTCATCTTTATGTCTCTCTGTTTCTGTGACTACCTCTGTGTTTCTCTCTATTTCTGTTTGTCTATCTCTGCTCCTTCCTCTTAGCCCAAATACAATTTCCCCAGTCAATATTATTTCTCTTAAATATGGCAATTTTTAAACCATAAAATAATCTCACTTTTCTTCTTTATATTCAAATTCTTAGAAAGAATATTCTGCAATAGCTATCTCTGCTTTCTTGCCACCTACTTCGGATTCTCCCTCCCCTTCTTTCCAATCTGACTTCAATTAAAATTTTGCTAAATTCATCATCATCGCTGTTCAATAGTATCCGATTCTTTGTGACCTCTATTTGGGGTTTTCTTGACAAAGATACAGAGTGGTTTGCCATGTCTTTTTCCAGCTCATTTTACACATAAGGAAATTGAGGAAAACATGGTTAATTGACTTACCCAGGGTCACACACCTAGTAATTATCTAGAGCAAAATTTGAAATCAAGTCTTCCTCATTCCAAGGCCAGTTCTCTATCCACTTCACCACCTAGCTGCTCATGAACTTATCATTATCCCCAATGAAATCTGTATCTCCTATTAATTACTCTGTGTTAAATAGTAGCAATACCACCCTCCTTTGCTTCTAGTCTTCGATTGGCACACATCTTTGACCCTAAAATAAACCTTATATCCCACACTGACTTTTGAAGTCTTTTACACAAAATTTCCTACTTTATTCCCATTTCTATCCTGTATAATGGCCTAGTTCTTCTTAACCAGACTATTACAGTAGTCTCCTAAATGATCTGAATGCCTTCAGTCTATCCACTCTCAAATCTACTTTTCATCTTGCTTTTCTAATATACTTTACAGTATACAATCATTATTATTTCAATCAGCTGAATCATAACCAGGCGGAAAAGAGCAGAACATTGCTCCATGTCACTGAAATTAAAGGGGGGAGAATAATTTAAAATAATAGTTTTTGTATTATTTTAATAATAAATTTGGTTTTGTTTCATTTTCATTTCTGAAAATATTTCCTCCTTTGCCCTTAACAGAGTCGTCATCCCTTGTAACAAATATCAAAAAAGAGGGAAAAAATGCAAAAACAACTTAATAAGCATGTCTGGCAGTAAATACATTATTCCAAACCTGTAATCTCTCACATATGCAAAAAGGGGAAACAAGTATATAAAAACAGGAATTTAAAAGATCATACAATTGTTAAGATTAGTTACATTTATATTTTGAGATTACTTTTTATTGCTGCATCAGTATCAAAACTGTTTAGCAAAGACAAAAGGTTAAATAAGGAATACTAAATAAAAACTAAATAAAATTCCTCCTCTTTTAATGGTACCTAAGATGATGAAATCTTATTTAGCTTTTACACTACAATGCTTACCCAAATTGAACTCAAAATAGGCTAGAAAACCATATATCAGTTTCAAAATTTTATCTAACACTACTCTCCTCATCTTGTACGCATGAAATTGATTTTTTGAATCCAAGTGCAAGATTTTATATTTATCCCTGATAAATTTCATGTTATTTGATTTATCCCAATGTCCTATTCTGTAAAGATCTTTTTGAATCCTGAATCTGTCATCTGGCATGTTAGCTATGCTCCCTAGCATCTTAGTCATTTTCACGTTATCTATGCTTATATAAGATGTTGATAAAATCTTAAATAGAAAAGAACCCAATACAAATCCCTGGGTGTTCATCCTAAAAACTAGTATTGAACTATTAATGATTACCCTTTAGGTCAGACATCCAAAAAAGCTAGCATTGAACTATTAATGATTATCCTTTAGGTCCAATCTTTCCACTCCAAATTCACTTAATTGTACTGATTACATGAGGAAGGTTGCATTACAAGCAGCTCTTTGAAACATTATTTATATCTACAAATTTCCCTAAAATTTAGGCAGGATCTAAGTGTACTTTGATGCTGGTGATTGCTTTTAGCATGGGAATAGAAGATCAAGCTCCTGGGTCCTTTGTGATGAAGTAGGACATATGTGGAAAATGGAACTTGGCTGGAAATGTTTCTGATACTGGAGGGAGTCACTAGGGAAAAGAACACAGGATGATGTAAGTGAATGGATGAGGATAAAAGAGTATATTCCCAGCAGTTGGATTTGATGCTGGTTTGAATCATGATTCATGAAGCTTAGGGAAAATGAGGATTGGAAATTTCACATGGAGGCAGGTGCCTCTAACCCGTGCAGTGACTTGGCAAGATATTGTGAATGTTGGCCTCCAAAGTCTTTCCCCAAAATAGCTACAATTTGAGAGAGCTGTGAGGAGAAAGAAGCAAAATGCTATATTCAAGGGATGGTCAATATTTTTAGTCCTGTAGCTCTTCTTTGTATCCCCTACTCAGTAGGAAAGGAAATATATTCTAAAGTTTGCTATACGTATACACATGAAAACTTAGATTGAACAGCTAGGTAACAGCACGGGGATAGAGTGCCAGACCTCATCAATAAGATTAACTTTCCTGAATTCAAATCTGGCCTGAGACACCAGTTGTGTGATACTAGGCAAGTCACTTACCCTTCCCTGCCTTGGTTTCCTCATCTATAAAAGGAGCCATAGGAGAGTAAGCCATTCCAGCATCTTTGCAAAGAGAATCTCAAATGGGATCTCAACTGAAAAATAACTCAACAGCATCAACAAAGAACACTAATTAATTAATCTCATTAGGATAACATAATTATTTGCCAAATATACTTGCCCTTTGAAAAGTTTATCATACATTGTGGAGACTGCCATTCCCCAGAATTGGGAATCTCTGGTATATCTAATGATACTCTAATGTTCCAGAAGTTTCCAAATAGAAAGAACAGGTGCTAGTAGACCCAGAGATTGGAAACTGAAAGCAGTCAACATGTGAATCTGTAAGACTAGTGCAATATGAGATTAAATTACCTATTAGGTTCTAGGTCAACGGTTATTAGGTTCTACCTTAATTGTCAGTTCTCTAAATGTGAGGCTTTCTTCAGAGACCAATAATTGGGCATGCTGTCTGAGGAATTTAACCTTATTAATTTGACATTATGCCATTATTGACACCAAAACTCAAAAATATGAAAGCATGGTTCTTGAAGAGACAAATGAAGGAAATGGTAGAATTATTTTTGTTTTTGTTTGATGATGTGACAGAACAGAGGTAGGGGAAGAAGAAAAGAATTGGTACAGTCTAAGATATTCAGAAACATCATATCTTGGAACACATGTTCAACTCATGAAAAGTATTTATCAAGCTCTTACAATGTGTCAGACATTGTGATAATTGCCAATTACATAACTGTTGATAAAAAAGATAATCCCTGCCCTTAAGGAATTCACATTCTAATAAGGTAAGACAATCCAAATTTGGTGGGGGGTAGGGAAAAGAAATGGTGATACAGTCTAGGTAAATGACTACATGACTCAAGGAATATGAAACTGTGTGTATCTAAGATCAGTCTGTCAATAAGTGGCCTAGTTTATATATAACAGTCACCAATCAGGGGGATGATTCAGATGCACATGATAAATATTTGCAGAATGACCCCTCAGCACAAGGAAATAATGGTCTGCAATAGAGGATAAAGAAATGCATGATACTATAACTTTTTTTTTTTTTTGCCTGAAAGAACTCCAATACCCTGAGAGCTGGCAGAACCTATGACTCCATCTAGCTCACCTGTCTGGATCTATGCTTCCTGATATATAAAATGAGCTAATATTTTCATTTCACCAGCCATCTTAAGCCAAAGTAATGAATTTGGGAGCCATCATTCAAACTTCCCAACTATGAAAACTGACAAAGCAGAATAGAAATTTTGGCATCCGAAGCAAGCGATGGAAAATGAAATTTTTTAAAGATGTATTCATTTGATCAAATGAAGCAAAGGGAAGAGACCCAGGGATATTTTGAAGCCACTGCTTTAAGGGTTGCCACCCAGTGGTTGAGAAGGAGGTAGAGAAAGGAAGGTAGGTCTCAAAAGAACCACAAGGGCAGAATCCTGAGGACCTGTCATTTGGTCACAAGCCCCTTCCAGTTCTGAATCAATGATCCTACAATAAATATTAAGGCAAGAGCTATACTGGTGGTGCCTTATATATTTTGGTGCCCTACAGCAAAGTACCGTTTATCCCAGCTTATTATGGCTCTGCCCTAGTCATGAAAGGAGTGCTAGAAAGATATCACTAATTTTGTACATAACAGCTGAGGTTAATTAGAGTCCTAAATAAACTTGAATAGAATAGAACTTCAGATGTATTTGAATTTTTAAATTTCAAATATTTTGCTATAAATCATAATGTCTGCAAAACTCAATTAGCTATTCCTAAAAGTCCACATTAATGATATTTATATGTACAAATGACAAAACAAATAAATTAATCTTTTTATAGCAATCTAAAATGTTGAAAAAGACTTTTTAAAATATAGGTTAGATTTTTTATTATATATTTAATCCTTTTATTTTTAGGCTGGCTCAAAAAGGATTAACTATAGGCCATGGTGTGTTTGTAACTATTTAACAATCAGCTCTCCATGAATGGAAAGGATGCCAAAAACAATTTTATTTATTTATTTATTTTTAATACACTTTGCTTTATGAATCATGTTGTGAGAGAAAAATCAGAGCAAAGGGTAAAAACCATAGGAGAGGGGGAAAAAACAGAAAAAAGAAGTAAATATAGCATGTGTTGATTTACATTCAATCACCATAGTTCTTTTTCGGGTTGCAGATGGCATTTTTTTGTCCAAAATCTATTAGGATTTCTTTGGATCACTGAACCACTGAAAAGAACCAAGTCTTTCATAGTTGATCATTGTACATTCTTGCTGTTATTTGAAAAGGACTTTTCTCATAACACTATAATATACTATGTCCAGAGAATGGTTTCAAAAATAACAAATAAATGAGTGAATGAAAAAATTAAGTACTTACTATATGCCAATCTCATAAACTAAAATATTGTAGATTGAATTAAGACATTTAAGATTTTTCTATAAGAGAACCCAATTTTAAATTTTATAGCCAAATTATAAACTTGTTATTAACATAGTGAATCCAGACTGAATTTCATTTCTTAACTCACATTCACTTTGGCAGATTAGGTTCTCACTTTTCAATTCCAAGGGGAAAATAGGATTCTTCTAATGTTATTGTCTAAAACCCATATTCTGGCATATCTTCCCCAGGTTTGTTTGTTTTTGTTTTTGTCAAGGAAATTGAGATTAAATGACTTGCCAGGGTCACACAGTTAGGAACTGTTAAGTGTCAAAGGCTAGATTTGAACTCAGGTGCTCCTGATAACTGTGCTATCTAGCTGCCCTTTTCAGCACATAAATCAGCTAAGTAATTAGCATACCAATATCAGTTAATCAATTAATATTTCCTGAATCTACAAGGTGTCCCAAAAGTGTTAGTGTGGTTTTAATCTATTAAAAGTTAAAACTATTAAAGTTTAAAATTGCACTAATACTTTATGACATCCTGAATTGATAAACATATAACATATCTCTATGGCTCTTCTAAAGCTTACTAGGTAATAGGCTAGCCTCACTGTGAGCTCCTGGAGTATGAGAATCCTATTTTTGCCTTTCTTTGTATTACCCATGCTTGGCACATGGTAAGTGATTTATAATTATTTCTTGATTCACTAACAAAAACAGAAAGTCAACAGTGCCTTGAGTTCAAAGTCTCATAGGGGTTCTGGGAAGGATATAAGGGGCAAGGCTTTTCTCCCTACCTAGAAGCTCATGGCACCTTCCTCTTCATTTGCCACCAGAAAAGGGTATGCAATTTGAAGATTTAATGACTGTCTATATCACACACACATATGTATATGTACACACACGTGTATGTGTGAATCTTCCTTAATACTTTTATCTACTTACAGAAGTTCAATTATTACTTCTATGCTGATGACTTTAAAAATCTATATTTATAGATCTAAATATGTAGTCTCTATCTCCTCCCAAGCACTAGATTTAGATTTTCAATAAGTTGCTCATCATCTATACAAGGATGTTCTGAAAATCAGCGTGTTAAAAAGTTAACTCATCATATCTCTCCCTAAATTCACTCCTCTTCTACATTTCCTTATATCTATTGATGGTACCACTATCTTCCTAGTTACCCAGTTTTGAAACTTCTGAGTTATCTTACACTTATACAACCCTCTCACTTATCATATCCAATAAATTTCCAAATGCTGCTAATTTTATCTCCATGTTTCCAATTTCGATCTCCACCTCTCTACTATCATTGCTACCATCATGCAGAAACTCTAATTATAACTTGCTGAGACTATCATAATAGATTTTTAACTGGTCCTGCCCCTCCATTTCCTCCCCTCTCCAAAGGATCTTCAATTCAAATACCCTCATCAATGTAATATTCCATCTAACAATGCATGTTGCAAGCTATTTATAGACACACACACATATATATATATATTATATATACATATATATAATATCCATTCTGTGTTTTGCAGTCAAAGTTTTAAACCAAGCTTTAAGCATATTGAATATGAATCTCCAATTTTGCACAAATAATGATGACATGATGCTTATTACAAGCCTGGGCCTGGGAAGCTACTGTGAAAGCTTTGCAAGAGAGAGACATCCTTCAACCCTGCTTTCAGAGAGACCCATATGGTCTTAAATTTTCTTTGGGACTGACTACAAGGAAGTGAAAGAGGGGAAAAAACTTAGGGGTGGCAAAACTTAGAGGTGGAGTTAAGATGGGGGAATAAAGACAGGGACTTGCATAAACTCTTCCCCAAATCTCTCCAAACATCTTTAAATAATTAAACTAAATCAATTTTAAAGTGCCAGAATCCACAAAAAGATGAAGTGAAACAATTTTCTGTTCCTGGGGTTGGAAGGAAAGGTCTGTCACACAAGGGTGAGAGTGAAAACAGTCTAGTGTAAGCTGAACCATCACAATCCCTGCCCCCCAAACCAGGAACAGGTCTCAGGGTGAATGAATCAGTGGCAACAATGGTGGTTTTCAGACCTCTCAACCCACAGGCAAACAAAATAACTTAAAAGGTCAGTAAGAAGGGTTTGTTACAACTGGGTGAGACAGAAGCACAGCCCATGCTATCACAGCCCCACCAGGGGTTGGGAGCCACTAAATCAGCAGCAGCAGCAGCCACAGCTCCTGGAACTCTCAGCCCACAGATGGCAAGAAGGTCACAAACTGCTAAGAAGGAGATTACAACAATCTCTTTGCTAGCACCAAGGCAGGACTCTGTTGCTTTTCCCATACTCTGATCCAGGACACTTTCCTGGGGGGCAATCTTGGAGCCAGTAAGGACAGCTACAAACCAGAACCTGCTGCCATTGTGGAGCAGGGACCCTCCTCACAGTTCTAGGGCAGAAAAGAATACTTGTGATTATTCGAAGACTAGAGCATAGGCCAGGAAAATTGGAAACGCACCTCTCTTTAGGTCATAACATCTTGAAAGAACTAAAAACTTACAGGTTCTTAGAAATATTTCTGAAAACAGCTGCACAAAATCCCTGAAGTATGGGGCAGTGTACACTCCACCCTGGAAATAGACCCTTACTTTAACAAAGGGTTAAAAACCTATTACTTGGCTGACAAAATGAGTAAACAACAAAAAAAGATCCTGATGAAGGAAAGTTACTATGCTGACAACTTACCATGATGATCAAAATATACATTCAGAAGATAACAAAGTCAAAATACCTACCTACAAAGCCAGAAAAATACTAATTGATATCAGCCTAATGAAAGCTAAAAAAGAAAAAAAAAGGGATTCCCAAAATCAAGTAAGAGTGATAGGAGAAAAATTGGGAAGAGAAATGAGAGGGATGCAAGAAAATCATGAAAAAATGTCAACAGCTTTGCAAAGGAGACACACGCAAAAAAATACTAAAGGAAAAAGCACTTTACAAAACCAAATGGTAAGGAAAGAACAAAAAGTCAATGAGAAAAATGTCTTCAAAAGCAGAATTGGCCAAAATGGGGGGGGGGGAATTACTGAAGAAACACTCCTTTAAAAGTAGAATTGGACAAATGAAAAAGGAAGCACAAAAGCTCAATGAAGAAAATAATTTCTTAAAAATAAGAAGTGAGCAAAAGGAAAATATGAATTTATGAGAAATCAAGAAATAGTAAAACAAAACCAAAAGAATAAAAAAAACAGAAGACAATGTGAAATATCTAATTGGAAAAACTGATCTAGATAATAGATGCAGAAGAGATAATTTAAAAATTATTGGACTTCCTGAAAGCCGTGGTAAAAAAAAAAAAAAAAAAAAAAAAAAGAACCTAGACATCATTTTTCAAGAAATTGTCAAGGAAAACTTCCCTGATATTCTGGAACCAGAGGACAAAAAAAATTTGAAAGAATCCAGTAATCACTTCCCAAAAGAGATACCTAAAATAAAAACTCCCAGGAATATTATACTTAGATTCCAGAACTTCCAGGTCAAAGAGAAAATATTGCAAGCATCCAGAAGCAATATAAGTATTATAGAGTCATAGTCAGGATAACATGAGATTTAACAACTACTATATTATAATGTATAATGTAATTATAATATAAAACCAAGCCTCTTCTTTTTGATTATTTTGTTAAGGGCTCTTTTAAAAAATTAACATAATTCTTGGTAACATTGTACATAGTAGCACATAGCATCTAGAATATGACAATAGATAAGTGCAGAATGACAAAATAGAGACATGTTAAAATCCTAATTCACAAATAACGTGTTTTGAATTTTCATCCTCATCAAATGTGACCTGGTATTATTTTCTAATTTGTACCTAAATCAATTTCATATTATTAAGAATTGTATTAAGTATGGCCTAGTTATACATTGTTAAAAAACAACAACAACAACTTTATGTCCTGTCATAATAACTTGTACTTTTGGTTTTTGAAGCTCAGGACCTGTGATTTTATAAGAGTAGAGAAATCCCTGAGTAAAACCTCCTTCTACCCATGTGAACAAGTAACTACTCTACAACTCATAGTCTTCTAGTGGCCTAGAACACTGAAAAATTAAATGGTTTTCCTAGGTTATCATAAAATATCTATCTACATATATACACACACACACACCACACACATCTCAGAGGAAGGATTTGAATGAAGTTCTTCCTAATTCCAAGCACAACCCTCTATCCTTTAGGTCACACTACCTCATACTTTGAATAGGCATTCAATAAATTGTACGCATTGAACTGTATTGAAATTGATTTTTGCCATTATTTAAGCCCAAGAAAGAAAAACTAGTTTTGTACCTCAGATACTTGACCCAGTTTGAGAAATATGTTTCCTTAAGAATACAGACTGTCTCTAAAACTTTCATATTTGTGCATTATTAATGTGATAGATGCATTATCTTTAATGCTACATTACATCTCTTAAAATATGAGAATTTATACTCTCACAAAAGCTGGAAATATTAAGTTCTTAATTATGTCCATGGAATTTAGTTTCTTCCTATATTATTTTTCATCACTATTTGGGTGTAATAAGGGTTAAATTAGAAATCAATAAGAAGAGTCATGTGAATTACTAAATTATCTTATTAAAAAGTAGAAAAAAATCCTTTTAATCATCCAGATGTTTTTTTTTTCCAACAGTTTTCTAGGTAAAGATATTTGGAAACAGAAAAATAATTGAATGATTTTTTTTTACTTCCTTTCAACAAATTTGGTATTATGTAGCCACAGCCCATCATATCTATATATGAAACCAATATAGCTACAGCAAAAAAAAGTTGAATCCAATAAAATAGACATTTTCTCATTTTCTTTTTCAAAAATAACTAGTTTGGCTGAAGTTTTCACCATTCAACTTGCTATTTTCACATCACATAGACAGTGCCAACATGTGAACTGCTTATGTAGAATTTTCTTGCTAATTCTACAAACTGCTGACATCTTTCAAACTTTGGATAAGCCTAAAACATGCTGAGACTTAGAACCCACATCTTGATTTTTAAGATTTCTGTCCCAATGTGTTATTTCCAATTTGCAAACATGTGTTTCCCTAAGCTACTTTCATTGTAACAATTGTATTTACTTGCCTGTGTTGGTTTTTTTTTCTAAAAGTTGACAGCTATTAAAAAATATAGAACATCTTAAAGGTTAGCTTGTGTCCTTATTAAAATCCAGGGAAATGCTGAAATAAGAAGAGAGAATTGAAATTGGTTCATCTGTTCTCAATATATTGAGATGCATCAGATTTTGGTTAGGGTTTTTAAAAATAGTATTTTACATATCCTTCCCACTTTTTGTGAATAATAGCATTTTGAACTATTTGAACTTGTCATTTGTAGAGCCGACTTCTTTCAAACTACTCGAAGGACTAATTGCTCAGCTCTGTTCGAAGTGAGTCTAAGACAGCACATCCCTTGGAAATTTTAAACATGGCTAGCACGTCTTTCCTGCAAACCACATTCTATATGCAGCTCCAAGTGAATGTCATCCGTTCGTGAGATAATTTGCTACAAATACTAATTTTGGGATGAACCCTTGATTCCAAGTATCTTTTCAAAAACTTTAGAATTCTTCTTAGAATGATTTAAAAGATAGCACCCACAGACACTATTTTTTTCCATTTACAGAATTTGAAGCCTACTGGGATTCTTTCAAATGCCAACATAATTTTCAGACAAAGAACTTGAAAGTTATTTATTTTATACCTCCTGTTTTATTCACCCCTTTAGCACATGAAACCTTTTAAATATTGCTTTTGACTTTTTTAAAGATCCTTTTGGTTCTACCAGACTCGTGTTACCTTATTGTACAATTTACTGAAGGCTAATAATTATTAGGACATGTAGTAGGCGGTTATCACAAGTAACATCATACTACCCACTCTATGTACAAGCTACAATAGGGCAAATGGTACAATTAAAGGCACATTCTTTGGTGCATAACAATAGAAGCCTAGTGACATTGGGAGATTAAGAAAAGGCTAAAACATCTTTAAAACTACTCATTATCACCAGTCAAAATGTGCATATTTGACCTTTATGGTAATCAGTAGTATCTCTGCTTATGCAGTATGCGGCTAAATAATCTTCATTTTAGACACATGGTTTTCCTTGAGATGACCTCAGGTTAACGTGGTTGATCCTGGAGCTGACACAGACATTGAATCAACTCATCAGTGGTCATGATGAGGGGCCACCATATTCATCACCCAGGATACAGTGACAGGATAAAAACAGTGTTGCAGATTTTCCCTGTAAGAGACAGTGGTACTTAAATGTTGACGGCAGCTGTAGATTTAGAAGGTTGCTAAATGACTTAGAAACCAATCCCCCTCATCCCTGAGGTACAGATTCACTCTGTGGTATGATAATAGGGCAAGTTGCATCAAAGATAATTGCTTAGTTTATTACCTTGTTGTCTTATTATTATATCAAAGCCTCATTCTGGATTCAGAAGTCTCTTCCTCTTGATCTTCCTGCTTCCCTATAGGTCTACTATTAACCCCACTCATTTTAATTTGAATATATTATCAGTCTCTATGTAGAATCTTAAAGCTAAATTATCATCTCCAAATAATATAAAGCCTACAATATTACTGAAACTAATGTAACAACTTCACCATCTAAAGAGACAAAGAGCCCTTTATTGTGTGGAATAAATTAAAACATTTTCTCAATGTCCCTCCCTCAAACATTATACCTAAAGATCTAGAAATCAGTAGCTAGAATGGTTGTAATTCTTGAATAATGGGCACTTAAAATCAAATGAAGCCAATTTTTGGAGTGGAGAGATTATCATCCTCTGATTTTCATACCAAAACATCATACTGGGTAACGGCAAGATAATTATGCCATAGATGTTATTTCCCTGGTGGTCCTGGGCTTCAGTAATGTAACTTGAAGAGATAGAATAATTTAGCAGCCACCAGAATGATAGTAGAGACAAACTTGGGTGGGGGGGGGAAGTAGCCAGAAGAAGATTTTTCAAAGCACAAAATCTCAATTTCTCCAATATGTGTGGCTTGGCTAGCACTTAAAAGTAGTCATTCGTAATTCCCCTAATGTATACAATATTAATCTGTGTGTACCCAGAAAATCTGGCTACTTCCTGTACTTCAAAGTCATTGCCTTTGCTACGAGACCTAGAAAGTGCTTCAGGATTCATTATGACATGTGGAATATATAAGCAATAAGGCATGACAGGGAGTGTGGTTATCATAAGATAATCACACCCCTGGGTCATTACAAAGCAGGAGGTGCAGTGGAGCACCTCTCATTCCCCCTGGGGTGTGATTATATCATGATAAGCACACTTCATGCAGTTACCTTATTGCTTTTATAAAAAGTCTTTGTTGGGAAGAAAAACTGTATTTTTTTGCTTAAAGAAGATAAAGTTGGCAGTTTACAACGCTGAACAGTAGTTTCAGCTAAGCTGAATGGTTTATATGTATTAATCTACCCCCTTAAGAATGTACAACTGCCAATGCCAATCAGAATTCATCACTCCAAGCCAGTTTCTTTTCGGCAGTTCTGTGTTCAAATGATTCATCCTAGGAAAAAAGTGAAGCATTATCATACGAAGTCCAATATCCAATAACTGCTGTTGAAAACAATTTTTTTAAAAATATAAGGCAAGAGCAGATGTAGCAAGGACAAGGGGAAGAGGAAGAATTCAACAGTCACATTGACAAATTCAAAATGCTGGTGAAAATGGTTGGTAAATGACAAGATGTTTAAATTTCCTTGTTTACCCCCATTTATGGAGGGTTTCTCCCACAAATTCACAGTGACAACTCAATTTAGGGTGCCAGGTCAATCATCAAATCCCACTGCTGTCATTCACATGATAGCCTAAGGCCCCTACTGTGATCTTCCAAATTTACAAATGTCTATATTGGATTATGCAATATGTTTTCTTTGTGACACGAGATAGATTTGCTAAATCTCATTTCCTGCTTTACAAAAATGGGCATATCCTCACACAATGATGTTACAATAATCACGACAGTAATCATAGTTTGAGATTTTCTACCATGCCTAACTTCTGAGCAGCACTAAGCATTTAATATACATTTCTCTCAATTTTTTCAGTCCTGGGAGGAAAGTAAAAGATGAACAGCATTTTCTTCATTTTATACATATGGATCCTGAGGGACAGAAAAGTTATTCCATCAGCAAAGTAAATCTTGAAATCAAACCTAGATACCCTAAGTCCCAATAAACAAGTCTTTCTACTATACCTTGGGCAATATTACTTAGCCTCTGAATCAATTGTAAAATGAAGTTGAAACAGATGATCACTAAGGTCCTCTCCATTTCTAAAATTCCATAATTCTGCAAGAGATAATTAGCTTGAACATTACTGCTAAAGAGAACATTAAAACTTCGACCCCACCTCACATTGTTTGATTTTACTTTATTGCTTGGATAGATTAAGAATTTCAATCAGGCAGCTATTGGCCATGCTTTCTGACAAAAGAGAAACTAGAAAAAAAAATACAGATCCATCTTTTAAAAAATCAAAGTGGGTGCTCTACTATTGAGATACCAATAGTGTCATCATCACAAGAAAGAAAACTAGGCCAAAAGTAGGATTGATTATCTCCACAAGAACAATTTAAATTATTTTATTTTGACAATGATTTGGGATCTATTTTGAACCTATATTCTGTAGCCTTTTAACTGGAAGTTGAGTGTTGAAAGGCAAAAAATATGAAATAATAGGGCACAAAATTTGGAGATGGAAAGACCTGCTTCAGACACTTGCTATATGGATGAACTTAAGTTTGATAATTAACTTCTCTATACCTCAGTTTCTTCAGCTTTAAAATTAGGCAGTTGGTTGCCTTCTCAAGAGTTAGAAGACAGACAGGAGAGAAGAAAATAATTTGGAAATCAAAATTTTTTAAAATGAATTTTTAAAAATAAAAATTTTGTATATAATTGGAAACATTTGATGAAATAAATAAAAATGCATTTAAAAAATAAAATCAGGCAATTGGACTCCATGGTCTTCTTTTTTCTCTCCTTAATCTATTATCTATAACCTCTTTTTATAAAGGATCAGTATTATCCTTGTCTGTGGAATCAATCAGCTCCCTAAGCAGGAAAAACATAATTTTTGAATTCAAAATTTAGAGGCTAAAGTCCCTAGTATTTCAACTTTAAGTATTTCAATTCAACAAACATTTAATAAATGAATATTATATATCAGGAACTATTCTAGATATTGAGGTTATCAGGAACTATTCTAGATATTGAGGTTACAAAGGAAAAATAAAGAGTCCCTATCCCTAAAGAGTATATATTCTGCTACAAGTTGGAAGGGATTCAACACATAAACAGGAAAGTAAAATACACAGGTTGTGATGGGGGCAAAGGAAAGAACAAAGAGTTGTAGGAGGATCTGAGGTGAGAGGTGAGAGAAATCAGGGAGAGCTAAACAGAGCAGGTGGCAACTTATCTAAGCTTAAACAAGATAAGACATTATAAAAAAGAAAATGCATCACAGAAACGGTAGAAAGCCCATGAGAATGTAGAAAGACAGGTAATGACAAGTTGAATTCAAGAAAGACCTAGAAGTTCAAGTTGATTGGACCTTAGAATGTAACTTTGTACATGCTCAGACACACATAGAAATTAAATTCTTGAGTAGCATTTGAGAGTAGTGGTGGGGGCAGCTAGGTAGTGCAGTGGGTTGAGCATCACCCCTGAAGTCAAGAGGACCTGAGTTCAAATCTTGTCACCCAATTGCCTCAGTAAAAAAGAGAGAGAGAGAGAGAGAGAGAGAGAGAGAGAGAGAGGAGGCCTGACGTATAACAATTCTCAAATTCTATACTTCAATTCTGTATTTTATCCCCCATTCATACAGTTTATTTTATTCTCTCTCCTTTCACCCTGTCCTTCCAAAAAAGCATTTTGATTCTGACTACCCTCTTCTCCAATCCATCCACCAGTCTATCACTCCTCACTCCAATCCTTCTCCTCCTACTATTTTGTAGGGTAAAATAGATTTTTATATCCAATTGTGTATATGTCATTCCCTCTCTGAGTCAATTCTGATAAGCGTAAGATTCATTCCTTCTTATTTCCTCCTTCCCCTCCATTGAAAAAGCTTTTTCTTGCTTGATAATTTATCTCATTCTACCCCGGCCTTTCCCTTTCTGCCACTCCCTTCTCCCATCCTCTCTCACCACTTGGTCTTATTTTTGAGATATCATCTCTTCACATTCAACTACTATCTGTGCCCTCTGTTTATATATACTCTTTCTAACTGCCCTAATAATGAGGAAGTTCTTATGAGTTACAAGTATCATTTTCGCATGTAGGAATGTAAACAGTTTAACCTTATTTTAACCTTAGCAGAAGTTTAACCTTCTGATTTCCTTTTCCTGTTTACAATTTTTATGCTTCTCTGGAGTCTTATATCTGAAAGCTAAAATTTCTTTATTTTCAACAAGCATGCTTGAAAGTTCTTTATTTCATTGAATATCCATTTTCCACCTGAAGGATTATATTTACTTTTGCTGGGTAAGTGATTCTTGGTTGTAATCCTAGTCTTTTTGCCCTCCAGAATATCATATCCCAAGCCCCTCTAATTTTCTAATGAAGAAGGTGATAAATCTTGTGTCATCCTCACTGTGGCTCCATAATACTTGAATTGTTTCTTTCTGGCTGCTTGCAACAATTTTCCTAGACCTGGCAGCTCTGGAATTTGTTTATATATACTCCTTATAACTTCCCTAATCATGAGAAAGTTCTAATGAGTTACAAGTCTCATCCTCCCATAAAGAAATGTAAACAGATAAACCTTATTAAGTCCCTTATAATATCTCTTTGCTGATTACTTCCTTCTGTTTCTCCCTAGTCTTATATTTGAAAATCAAATATTCTCTTCAGCTTTGGTCTTTTCATCACGAATGCTTGAAAGTCCTCTGTTTCAGTTTGGGGAAGAGCCTGGGCATGTACCTGTCTCACTCCACTATTCTGCCTCTGCCTCCATGGTTATTGATATTACTGGCATATGTGGGGTATTCATGGAAGACTAGGACCTTTGGTATAAATGTTTGCTGAGCCCTTTGGGGACTATTACTTTTGTTGTGTACTTTTTATCCAATTCTAATCTGTGACTCTAAGAAGCTGTAGCATGTGCAGCAGCAGCAACCACACTTTTGTAAAATCATCTCTCTTAGTAGACAGGCTAAACCAGGTAGAGGGGACCAAATGTCGTCAAACTCATTTAAGGGAGATACCTATCCCAAATATGTGAAGATTTCCTCCAGCAGAATGAGAAGATGAGAACAATTTGTTCCAATGGTCATTAAAGTAACTTAAGCCAAGGCATTGTGATGGCTCAGAGCTTGGTCAAACATCAAAAACCAAGGTCACCTGCTGAATTCTTGGTCATTGCCTATTATCTTGACTTTTGCCTGGCCACTGGACATCAGGGTCTCTGGAAGGGAGAGTGAGGCTGATGTCTATGCAATTCTGCCTTTTGCAAACCCAATTCATGTGCATTTCAAGACATCATCCTCTGATGTCACTGATTCTCTTCGAAACAAAGAATAAACAAAAGATTTGATTTCACTATAATGTGATATAGACAGGGGCATCTTTAAATTGGAACTATAGTAAAAAAAACAGTTTTCTTTTATTTTAGTTTTGTCATAAAAAGGTGAAGAAATATTCTGAGTAATAGAGATAAATATGCTTCACTGTTCTTAAAATATATCTGATTTAAACAACATTAAAACCTGTGGGATATAATCAAGGCTAGACTTGAGACAATGTGCTGTTCAACAAAGGTATACAAATAAAAAATATACAGCATGGCATGTAGTTTTATAATAAGGAATGAAGGGTATGTTTTTAAATCTTGAGAATTCAATGCCAAATTATATAAAACAAGTAATGGAATCAAAAAAATATAATGAATATTCAGTTTGTTTTCAATATAAAGAAAATTGTAGGGGGTTGTATGTCAATTCTTTGATAGAAAAATTTAACCAAGTATTGAATACCTTAAGAAATAAGGGAGAATAATTTAGAGAGTGTTAAGGGTAACAACAACAAGGATGGACACATATTGATATGGTTGGATGAATTCAAACTTCAAGAAGATTACTTAGTGATGATGGCAATCGAAGGGTTTGGAAGTGATAGGAGGAGATGAGGGATATACTGACTTCTGCTGGCAGAGTATGTTATAGAACATTAGAAAGATAACCATCTGAGGAGGAAGTATTGACAATGAAATGAAAATAAGTTCTTGTAAATGGTTAGAAGATGGAAAGAATATGAGTGAGAGTTTAAGTTGGAGGGAAATTTGTTAACAATAGAATGGGGAGGTCTGGGGGAGTACAATGTAAAGAAACAGAAAACAATAAGATCTTGGGGATACAGGATGTGTGAAGTACAAGTCCTCCCCATCTTGTCCATTTCACAAAATTACAAGCCTTGTATATGACCCTGTCGAATATGTAAAAGTGATAGCAAAATCCATTGTACTTTCATTAATGGGGTCTGACAGAATCCCAAGACAAGCCTGCCTCTGCCCTTCATGAGGAAGTTGCTTCAGTCATCTATGGATGTTGCTACTGCTAGGAGATGATTCTTCTCTTCCATGATGGAGTTGGGTGCTTCAGGCCATAGGGTCACTGTTAATTCGCCAGATTTGGGAGGTCAGAAACTCAAAGGGATAAATCAGCCAACTCTAAAGTACTGGTCAGTCACATCAGGGTTAAGGTTGGGATGTGGCTGCTACCTCACTTGTCCTCTGAGAATAGAAGAAAGTGGGGATTAAAACGTAAAGAGGTTAATTGGTATGAAGTGAAGGTGATAAACAAATTATGATATATGACCTCAATTTTCTCAGCAAAGAGGAGAGAATTCATTTGCCAGATGAGAGAGGAGTAGTATATCTTTGAGATCTAAAGACTAGGAGAAGCCACTTAGGGAGTGTACAAGAGTCAAACAAAGTGAATAAAAGGATTTCTCCACATGGATGGTGAGATTCTAATTGCCCCTGAGGGGAGCTGGTCCTAAGGTTGGATGGGGGAGGGGAAGCTTAGATCCACTCTATCAAACCCATTTCCTTTAGAAACTTTACCTTTCACAGATTCCCCTCTGAGAGTAAGCTACAAAGGGAACTCATCTTTATTAGGTCAAGTATGAATAATTACCCATGTCAGCCACCTAAAAAGGAACAAGGGAAGGTCCACATCTGGAGCATGCAATACATATGTGTGTGTGTGTGTGTGTGTGTGTGTATGTGTGTGTATGTGTGTGTATGTATGTATGTGTATGTATATATATATAGCTGATTCTATAACAAGTCGTCAGAGAGTTTCCCAAGCCTTTAGACCTCTGCTGGGGACAGTGTCTCATCACTGACTTTATTAGACTATGCCTTAGGAGCCACTGCTACAGTGATTTATCAAGTTTTCTTTTGAATTTTTCTTATAAATTCCTCCATTCTTTGGTAGTAAAAGCCCACCTACCCATGGCCTCCCAGTTTAAAAAAAGCAGTCTCATCTAGAGAGCAGTATTAAGTTTGGAGGTTTTTTATTTTGTTTTTAACCTCCAGTGGAAATTGCCAAAGTCTCTTCCTTCCTTCTCTCATTCTCCTATGTAAGATCTCTAATCTCAGAAGGATGCAGTAAAACCTCTGCTCTGGTTACCACACTGTGAGTTTCTAGCTTCACTAGAAGCTGTTAATCACCACTCCCATCAGAAGAATTCTCTTCACTTTAGCTAACAGCAATTCCACTAACTGTCTCTCAACCTCCATTTCAATTCAGTCATTTTTCACCACATTCAACTTTTTGTGTGTCCATTTGGGGGCTTCTTGGTAAAGATACTGGAGTATTTTGCCATTTCTTTCTTCAGTTCATTTTACAGATAAGAAAACTGAGGCAAATAGGATTAAGAGACTTGCCCAGGGTGGCACAACTAGTAAGTGTCTGAGGGCAGATTTGAATCCAGGAAGATGAGTCTTCCTGACTCCAGACCCAGAACTCTATCCATTGCACCACCTAGTTGCCCTCAAGACTTATTACAAGGTATTTAAAAGCCGAGAGCTCTGTCTTCAGTTGGTAAATGTACTGAACCAGTTTCTTGTTTGTGTTATATTGACAATTCAACTTCTTCAGGAATGTTGGACGTGATAATTTTTTTTTACCCACCCTGCAAGTCTTTTCCATCTTGGCCTCCAACACCTCTATCCCTGTTAAAACAAATTGAGATAATTGTTATACATCTGAGCAGAGACCTATTCTCTGTTCATCAAAAGGAATCCCAAGAACAGATAGACCTTGATGAAGGATACCACAGAAACATATTGGTATCTGGCAATCTAAGCATTTCATCATTCATAGTTTTTTGTATCCTTCTTCCAATTCAGCTATGATTTGAACTACAAGGCCATTAATTTTTGTTGTTTGGTCATTTTCAGTCATGTCAGACCCTTCCTGACTCCAAAATCAGACAGCTAGTATGTGAGGCTGGATTTGAACTCAGGTTTTCCTGACTCCTGGCTCAATGCTTTATCCATTGCCCCACTTAGCTGCCATTTCATACCAACTTCACTGCCAATTTTACTAACATCTTGTTAGTTCACGTTTGATGCTGGGATGAAATGAGGCATTGATAAATAGTCATTGAACAGTTCTCTTATCCCCAACATAGAAAGAATAAATGGTGGCATCTGACTTAGGTCAATATACCTCCTTCCCATGTCTTTTCTTCATTCAGAAACATAGCTTGTTATCAGGACAGAATATGATCAGTCAAATTGACAAGAACATTTACTGAATCTGAAGGACAGAGACCCAACCATGGGAGGGATATGTTATGCCCTCAGGCACATCAATACACCTAGTGGCAGGAAGCACAGATTTTCCCTACACATATGTCTTTCCACAAGTGTATACTTTATATATACCTAGTATTCCCATCAATCTTTTGTGAATTTATAGGAAAGGGTTGAGGTAAGAAATCATTAGACATATTGTGGGATATTTTCTCACTATTCCTGATCCTACCTTATTGTAGATAAATGATAAGAAAGGCATTTGGATAGCTTGAACACGTCACAGATATCCTAGTAATGTTAAAAGACCCAGAAGGAAACCTTCAGAATATTGAGTGAATCTCTTGTGTCGAACAAGAGCCACATAAGGAAAGAAGACATTATTAGATTACAATCCACACTCTTTCAGAGAATATCCACATCAGTAATATCATATTTTCACAGAGGTATTGAATTCTTTGCCTCTTTATCCTGTCTCTCTCTCTCACTCTTTCCCTGTCTCTCTCTTTCTCTCTCTCTCTCTCTCTCTCTCTCTCTCTCTCTCTCTCTCTCCCCCCCATATAAAACATATATGTAGATAGATAGATAGATAGATATACACCTACACAATGTAATAAATACATCTCTGATCTTTTCTTTTATTATAATAACTTTTTATTGACAGAACCCATGCCAGGGTAATTTTTTACAACATTATCCCTTGCACTCACTTCTGTTCTGATTTTTCCCCTCTCTCCCTCCACCCCCTCCCCTAGATGGCAAGCAGTCCTATATATGTTAAATATGTCACAGTATATCCTAGATACAATATATGTGTGCAGAACGGAACAGTTCTCTTGTACAGGGAGAATTGGATTCAGAAGGTAGAAATAACCCAGAAAGAAAAACAAAAATGCAAACAGTTTACATTCATTTCCCAGTGTTCTTTCTTTGGGTGTAGCTGCTTCTGTCCATCATTGTAGATCTCTGATCTTATACATGTATATTTACATGTACATATATGTATGTGTGTAAGTTCACAAATCTATGGAGATACTTAATTCTGTAAAGAGAGATATGAATATATATTACATATATAAACTTCCATATCTCAACATAGTTATTTGATTTATCTGTTAATCTACAAAGGACTGAGAAGGGGATATGTGTGTGTCTGTATGTCTGTGTGTGTAGTGTCTGCCTGCAACATAATCTTCAAACATTAGGTTCCCAAGCTTCTCCATTGTAAAATAGCATAAAATAGAATATTTTAAAGTACTCATTCCTGTGAGAAATTGTCAACAAATATGTAAAATTACAACATTAACTAATACTTTATAATCATTTTCATTTACAAAATAATTTTCACGCAACAACCTTATGAGATAGAAAGAGAAAATATTATTATGTGGATTTCAAAGATGAGGTGACTGAATGAGGCATACTGAGGTAAGGTCACATACATAGCAAGGAGTAATTTTATCAAGAACAAGGCAGGCCACATAAGTCTCACTTACTTTTTTGACCCCTCAGAGAAATGACATATATGCAATATAGCTATATTTAAACAAATAATTTGTTTTCACCTTATTCTTATGAACAAGATAGAGAAATGTAAAATAAACAAAAGTAGAATGAACAAATCCAAAAAAATTTGTAATTAAATAAATCATAACAACTTAGAGGCAAGTCTGCCTTTAAATCAATTTTCTAAAGATCTGTGTCTAATCATGGACTATTTAATATTTTTACCAATAGTTTGGATTAAGGCATTAATAGCCCCTGTAGCAAATGTGTAATAACATAAAGCTAGGAGAAATAGTTAACATAGTTGGATAATAGAGTAAGTTTCCAAGATTTCAATAGGAGAGCATATTGTGCTGAATCTATTAATATGAAGCTCAATAATAATTAAAGTCTCGTACTTGAGCTCCCCAAAATTAACTTTATAAGTACAAATGGGGGATCCACTGATAAGTAGCCATTTGTCTGAAAAAGATTTGTATTACAAGTGCAATATGAATTATAAACCCAATATGAGTCAGCAAGCTGAAATGAAAAATAAAAATATAACCATAGGCTATATTGTGAGTTATGGGGTGCAGAACTTGCAAATTAATAGGCTCAATATATCCTGCCTTGGGCAAACAACACTTTTAGGTTGGGTACTGGATTTTGGTAAAGATCATTCACAGGATGTCAACCAAGATGGTAAAGGACTTTAAAAAACTATATGAAGATCACCTGAAGCAACTGGGGATGGTAAGACTGGAACATATAAGAGGGTCATGACAGTTCCAAATATTTGTATGACTGTAATGTGGAAGAAAGACTGTCTTTGCTCTGCTTGGACCCAAGGAATAATGGGTAGAAAATAAGTTGAGGCAGATTTTAGCTTTGATGAGAAATTTCTTAACAAGTATAGCTATTCTAAAGTGAAAAAAGTTGCCTTAATAGAAGACTTTTTTACTAGATGTGTGCAAGCACAAAAGTGATGACAACAAGTATGTTGTAGAAGGTATTCTTAATGGTCAGAGGTCTCTAAGGTCCACTGCAACTCTGACATTCCATAACTTTGTGATTCCTTTACCAGGTGACACCATCTTCACATTTTAGTATATCACAATTCCTCTAAAAAATACATGGGACATATTAAGTAATCTATGTAAATGGAGTATGAGGCAGGTATCATTTGACAGCTGTATGCTTTTTTTTGACACAAAGATATTTGAAACAAAGCAAGTTGTATCTTTTAAATATGTACATAAATTAAGCACACTAATAACTTTTTAGCAGGATAATGGTAAACTCACATTGCATAACTTTTCCTCTCATTAAAATAGTCTGGATTGTTCCTACATTTTTGTTATGCTACCAAAAGAATTGCAATATCAAATTAGGGCGGCACATATTTGGCATTTAAAGTAAATGAACAATTTCTGTTCATCTAGACTGTGAGATGTAGTTGGATGGTCCATCGCTTAAAAGCTAAACCATCAACACATGGATTTTATAGATACTATAGGTGAACAGTGAGCTGGGAACCAAAGATGGGGAGGAAGGCAAGTTGGTTTGCCTTTGGGAATTGGACCAAAACTTGTCATAATGATCCCAAACTTCTCTTTGGAAAAAAAACACAGCTTTAAAAAAACAATAATAATGTTCTTCTTGTTTCAGGTCCTAGGATTTCAGAGAGACAAATGTGAAGGTTTTCTGGAGGCAGCCTTAGTCTCAGTTGAAATAAATAATTACTCCAAAATCGCAGCCAGCTGATAAAAGATCTGAACTTTTATTGTGTCCTTAACTAATCCCTGTTCGGGCGCCAAAATGTTGGTGTTTCTTTTCCCAAAAACACAGCCAGGTGATAAAAATTCAAATCTTTTATTGTTTTCTCAATATAGTCAGGTTAGTTCAGGCCTATCTCTCTGTTTGGTTCCAAGAGATCTTGCAGCTTTGTCCTTGGCTTCTGCCTCTGCTTTCTTCAGCCTCCAGCCAGCACCAAGTTGGAAGATGAAATGAAATCTCTCTTGCCTCAGAGATAGGGCTTGTAGGCTTTCTTGCAAAGTGTTCCTCTCTGACTCCAAGTAAAACTGTCTCAAGAAAACTAACTCAAGTAACTCCCTCAAGTAACTAACTCAAGCGCCAAGAGCTCCCTGTATATATGTCATCTCCCAAAGGTTAACTTTCTGCCTTGGGCTTTCTGGAGGGAGAGGGATTCTGGGCTATCTCCCAGAGTGCTCTCTGGCCCTAAGGGAGGTGTGAATTCTGTGTTTCTTTCTAAACCCTGAACTCTCCCAAACATGTGAACTCCACTGAGTACTTAGATACTTATGAGCTCTCTAAAGGTATGAACACAAGCATTGTTTCCATCAGTATTAGCAACTTATCACCCTGTAAGGATTCGCTCTAAGGTGTGAACCAATAAGCACTGTATCAATTCTATTGAGTTAACACCAGGATTCTGACATCACCCTTGAGTTTTCACCTTATTTCAAGTCGAGTTGACACTAGGATTCCAACACTAGGATATCACAATGTCTGAAGAATTAAAGTTGAGAGTTCCTCAGAGGGCAATAGAGAGGTACTCAATGGACATGAGAAGATTGAAATACAGTATAAAGATCTATTCGAGATAAGTGAAGTAAATGCTGTAATCAGAGAGAAATTAATTAGGAGGAAAAAAGATGAAACAATTGCATAATTGAAGGAAGGATAAGCTATTGACCATCTATGTGATCCACTGGTATCTACACAATATGAAAGGACACGCACCCTGTTCTCACCCCACAATTATGTTTAATGTGCCCTTTACAGGTTTCTATGTGAGGACCCAGGATAGCATAGGATGGGCAAGAATTATGAGTTGTCATATTCATTGTTGGAGAAATACTCATAGAAATTCAGTAATGGATCTTTTAAAGCATCAAATTCCCAGAAGTCAAACTTCAAAAATGAATGACAGAATTTGGCATAAAATCTATTCACTTTTGCATAAAATAAAATAATCATGCTCCAGTATTTTAAGAATACATGATTTTCATTAGTTGTGTTTATTCTTTCAGTTGATATATGTATGTATATATGGAAGAATTTTATATTTATGTTATATATGTTATATTTATTTATATGTTATACATATTATATATATATATAGATATATATCTATATATATATATCTTCTATGTACTAAGATTTTTCTTCCTATACACATCACCATCTGATGGTTCAAGCTTCTTTCATGGTAAAGATTACTTTATGGTTTAGCATTGTTAACTTAGCTAGGCTTGTCCTTGGGCAGAAGACATAGTTAGTCATTGATTTCACACATCACCGGTTGGATGCTAGTACAGTTAAGAGTGATTAAAAAAAAGAAAAAGAAGAAATATGTTGGATTTACTTTGAGATACACTGAATTTGAAGTTACAATGGACTACTTAGGTACAAAAATGCAGGAATTCTGGTTAGAGCAAAGGTAATGCAACCTCTCATGTACAAGTTGTGATACTCCTTTCCCTTATTCCACTTTTTGCATACTCAATTGCTTTTTAAGTTTTGAGAAAGGCTTTCCCCTATAGGAGTGCCCTGGGTTATTCCATAGATTTTGGCTAACTTGGGGATCTGTTCCCTTTTGTTTATTCAGTACAGTTCAACAAACATTGTAAAGTTTCTCTACATTGCTACATTAGATGTGGTAGAAATATAGAGATAAGACATAATCTCTGACCTCCTGAAGTTTACAACAGAGAGTTATAACAAGGCACAAGAGACTATGCATAAAAAAGTGCAAATAGGATGCAAAGGAGAAAGGATAATTATAATTATGGAAAAAGAGATTTGGGGGAAGATAGAGAAATTAGAAAAGAATAAAGGGCATTTTTGTTGAGATTTTAAAGATAGGATTTTAACAAGTGGAGAGTGTAGACTGAGGAAAGATGATAAATTTGAATTATTCTCAGTAGGCAAAAGCAATCCTTGAAGAGTTTTTAATAATGGAAGGGGAAAAGAAACAAACTATTAACCACTAATTATGTGCCAGACACTATGCTAAGTGTTTTACAAATACTTCATTTCATCCTCACAGTAAGTCCAAGAGATAGATGCCATTATTATTACCATTTTGTAGTTGAGGAAATAGAGATTTAATGATCTGTCTAGAGTCACATAGCTAGTAAGTGTCTGAAAGTGGATTTGAATTTTTATCTTACTGACTCAAGGCCTGGGTTCTAACCACTGTTGCCAAAAGAACAATATATTCATATCTATGCATGAGAAAAATATTCAATTTGAGACAAAAATAAATAACAATAATGGAGAAGAAGTGGATCAGAAAGACTATCTGGAGGCTATTTTGATATTGTGGAGATCCTGTAATGAATTCTGATTTAGTATAGTGAAATAATGAGTCATTTCTTAATCCATGGACAGTTACATAGAGTGAGAATATACATCATAGAGTAGAATATAGAAAGAATGCTAAATTTAGAGTTAGAAGATGTAGGTTTAAATCCTAGTTCTATTATTTACTACCTGTGTTAACTTCTCTGGGCCTCAGTTTACTGATCTGTGAAATGATGAGGTTAGATAAGATGACCTCTAAGAAATTCTTTGCAACTCTAAGTCTATGATCCTATAATACTTCAGTTGCTTAGATGTGGGAGGTGAAGTTGAGGGAACAATCAAAGATCCAAAAAAGGGCTTGAAATGGAAAATTTGGGGAAGGATTGTGCCAATAAAAGAAGTAGTGAATTCCGAAAAAAGGTCAAGTTTTGGGGGGAAATAATAAGCTCAATACTGGGCATATTGAGTTTAATGGGCCAGTAAGAAATCTAGTTATATTAGTCCTATAAGTAAGTAGAAATGCAATGAATAGGAAAGTATCTCCTTCCTACTTTTTTTCTTCATTGAGCCATAAGGCTCCAAATCTCTCCATTGCTAAGAAGAAGCTGCTTTTAATTTGCTTCTGCAAAATCCATACTTAGCTTGCTGTTTGGGTCTCCTTGCCCTTATGTGGGACTTATTTCACAGCTCTCAAGGTCCTTCAAAAATGAAGCCATGAAATTTGTTTTCATCCTTAATATGACTAACTCATTCACTGAACACCTATCCCAACTGTAAAATATAAAATTGTAAAATAATTCTTCTTTTTACAGTGAGTCAGTAAGTTTTCTTAAAGGAGCCAGACTTGTTTTGCTTTCTTTATATCCTTCAACACAATTGAACTAACTAAAACATAGGAAATTCTTAAGATTTTTCTCCAACATGAATTTATCAGTTCTGAAAAGAACTGCAAATTACTACCCATCTGAAATAGTACTCCAAATTACTAGTATTATAAATAGTAATCAAAACAACTTTGATTTTTAATGACATTTAATTAATTAATGACATTAATGACAACAATTTAGCAAAAATTACAAACAAAAATAAGAGTCAATGCTGGAGAGTTTGTGGAAATATAGGCACAGTGATGCCTGGTTGTAAAGCCATCAATTGGTTCGACTAATCAGAAAAGCAATTTAGATTTAAACAAATAGTAAATAAAATGACCATTCCTTTTGATTCAGTTATTCAATGCTAGGTATATATCCGAAGGAAGTCAGTCAATAACAAAAGAAAAGTCCTATATACTAAATGTAGTAGTTTTTTTGTTTTTGTTTTTGTTTTGTTTTGTTTTAGCAAACAACTGGAAATATGTTATATGCCCTTAGAATGAGGAATAACCAATCAAATGGTGATACATGAAATGGAATATTATTACTGTGACTTAAGAAATAATAATATGAAGACTGAAAGGAGGAATTAAAAGAATTCTGCAAACTGATTCAGAGGGAAGTAAGCAAAACCAGGGAAAGAAATTATATAATGTCCACAGAAATGTAAATAAAAAGAACAACAAAATTGAAATTGAATGCTTGTAAATTATAATAACTAAGGTTGGCCAGAAGAAGACATACAAGAATCCAATTTCTTTCCTCCTTGTCAAAGGTAGGGAAAATATGAAAGTTAAATGTTGCATATGTTGTCAGATTAAGCTGATGTGTTGGTTTATTTTGCTGAATTTCTTTTTTTTCCATTCATTTTAAAAATTCTTCATATCAAGAAATTATTCTTTGGATAGAGAAAAGGAGAGAGATATATGTAGAAATCAATGTGATGTAAAAAGTTATTAATTAAAATTTTGAATTGAAATTTTAATTTGAGAGAGAGAGAGAGGGAGAGAGAGAGAGAGAGAGAGAGAGAGAGAGAGAGAGAGAGAGAGATACAAACACATGCATAATGTGCTAGGGAGTCTTTCTCTAATCACTACTTTTCATGAATCTCAAAGAAACATATGAGTAGTACATCAATGCTATATTATCAGCCCATCTTTTTTTTTTCTGGCCATACAGTTCTCTAATGATATTGTTCTAACAGCATATAAATGATGAAAGATTCTCAGATTCAGTCAGTTTTTTGTCCCACCACCAGATGTAACAAGATACAACAAGTTTGTAAGAAATGTTATTGAATTAAATGCATTTAATACAAAATATAACTCAGTTTTAAACCATGTATCATAGGAATATAGAGATGACATAGTCATTGCTGTACATAAAGAAAATTATTATAATACAAGATGATTGCAATAACAAGCTCCTAGTTGTCAATTTGGAATATCATTGATAGGATCTGTGGGTCAACTTATCTGGCCTCTAAAGAAAGGAGGTATAATCTGTAGAAGATAAAGATCAGCTTGAGGCCTTGATATGATCTCCTTGGTCAGAGCTGATTCAAAGAAACTAAGATTTTAATTGACATTTACCCCCATCCTCATGGTGTATGCATAACATTATGTCATTCTACTCTTATTTTATTCTGTCTCAAGGAATAAGGAAGCCACAACAATATTTTAAAGACCTTATCTTTCTTTTGAGGCTTAGTTAAGGTGCTGCTTCTTCATAAAACCGTCCCTAGTTTTATCTTTTCTCAATTGATACTTTTCTCTTCCTCCTCAAAAAATATTTTATTATAATTATATATATATATATATATATATATGTATAGATACATGCTGTATCCCCTCATTACAATGTAAGGAGATGTGTCTATCCCAAGGGCAGCAATTGTAACTGGCTATTAAATAAATATATCTTGAAATGTATTATATCTAGAGTTATAAGTAGGATTTCTGGTGTTTAAGGCCAATTCATCTGGGGATGAATGATCTTCCACCCTGATGGGGTACAGTTACTCAGGGAGAGGGGTCAACCGGTCCCACAGAGAGTCTGACACAAAGTCCCAGGATGTGACAAATATCACTCCATGACTGCCAGGAAGAGCTAGTAGAGATATGGAAGGGGAAGAAGTTGAGGCTGAGGAAAACTCCACAGTGATAGGTCCCTCAGAGTCAGAAATCCAAGGACAACAAAGTGAGTGAAGCCAGTTGTGCTGACTATCATAGGGCTGGTGGTATGGTCAGTAATCCATAGAACCACTAGGAAAAAAGGCATAGTGCCTCTCTATGTAGTCTACCCTTAGTGCCTATAGCAAAGACCTAGTTACCTTTGTGATTTGTAAGTTATAGAATTTTATGAAAATATGCTTAAGTGAGAACCAAGAGATTTGTAAAAGGAATGATTTACTTTAGCCCTTCAAAGAATTGTTATAGCTATATATACATATTGTATATATATATAAACAAATATATGTCTATATATGTGTGTGTACATATATAAACAAATATATATGTGTGTGTATATGAACAAATATATATGTCTGTATATATATATATATATTTTGTGTGTGTGTTTGTGTGTGTATATATATATATATATATATATATATATATATATATATATATATTTTGGTAATCAGTCTTATGAGAATGAACCTACTTGTCTTCTGTTAGACATTGTTGAGTTTTCCTTTGAATAATCACTTAACATCATTATATATAAACATGATTTGATCTGAAGCACATATGCAAAAAATATTCTGAAATTCTGTATGTCTTTGTTTAAAAAAATTACCTTAATGCAATTGGATGTTGTATTCAAATATGTGATATAAACTATTTAGAAAACAGTAGCGAGGTGGTATTGATATTGGGCTCCAAAATTTTTGAACTAAAAAAGAACTTAAAAGTTCATCTAGTCAAAGCCCTTTCATTTTATAGCCTTGCTCAATATAACACAGAGAGTAAGTACCAAAAAGGGGATTTGAACCCAGCTGACCTGATTCTATTTTTTATTATTATTTGGGGAGGCTTATTTATTTTTTTATTAAGCTTTTCATTTTCAAAACATATGCATGGATAATTTGACAACAATGACCTTTGCAGAACCTTGTATTTCATATTTTCTCTTCCTTCCCCATCTCCTTTCCTAGATGGCAAGCAATTCAATATATGTTAAACATGTTAAAATATATGTTAAATACAATATATATAAACATATCTATACAATTCTCTCTTGCTGAACAAGAGAAATCAGATCAAAAAAGAAAGTACATGAGAAAGAAAACAAAATGCAAGCAAACATCAATAAAAAGAATGAGAATATTATGTTGTGATCCACATTCAGTTCCTACAGTCCTCTCTCTGGGTGTAGATGGCTCTCTTCATCACAAGATCATTGGAACTGGCTTTCCACCCTGATGCTACCATCATTTCATTGTTGGAAAGAGTCAAGTTCATCAGAATTGGTCACTGTTTAATAGTGATGTTGTCATGTACAATGATCTCCTGGTTCTGCTCATTTCATTTAGCATCAGTTCTTGTAAGTCTCTCCAGACCTCTCTAAAATCATCCTCCTGATCATTTCTTATTCAGCCATTCTCCAACTGATGGCATCCACTCAGTTTCCATTTTCTTGCCACTACAATTTTTGCACATGTGGGTTCCTTTAAGATCTCTTTGGGATATAGGCTCAATAGAAATACAGCTGGGTCAAAGAATATATATAGTTTGATAACTTTTTGAGTATAGTTCCAAATTGCTCTCCAGAATGGCTGGATTCATTCACAACTCCACCAACATTATTATTAGTGTCCCAATTTTCCCACATTCCCCTCCAACGTTCGTCCTTGTCTTTTCCTGATATCTTAGCCAATCTGAGAAGTGTGTATTGGTATCTCAGAGTTGTCTTAATTTGCGTTTATCTGATTAACAGTGATTTAAAGCACCTTTTCATATGATCAATTTCTTCATCTGGAAATTGTGTGTTCATATCCTTTGCCCATTTGTCAATTAGAGAATGGCATGGATTCTTATAAATTTGAGTCAATTCTCTATGTATTTTAGAAATGAGGCCTTTATCAGAAGCCTTAAATGTAAAAATGATTTCCCAATTTATTGGTTTCCTTCTGATATTGTCTGCATTAGTTTTGTTTATACAAAAACTTTTTATAATTTAGTATAATCAAAATTATCTATCTACTGTTCAATTATGAGTTCCAGTTCTTTGGACACAAATCTGAAAGGCTAACTATCCAATGTTCTTCTAATTTGCTTATGATATCACTCTTTATGTCTAAATCATGAACCCATTTAGATCTTATCTTGGTATGTGGTGTTAGTTGTGGGTTGAGCCTTAATTTCTTCCACACTAGTTTCCAATTTTTCCAGCAGTTTTGTCAAATAGTGAGTTTTTATCCCAAAATCTGGAGTCTTTGGGTTTGTCAATAGATTTGCTATAGTTGTTGACTATTTTGTCCTGTGATCCTAATCTATTCCACTGATTAACTACTTTATTTCTTAGCCAGTACCAAATTCACCTGATTCTAAATATCTATTGTTATGAGGATTTTGGAACATGAAAACTTTTTTGCTCTAGATTATTAACCACATTTTTCTATCATGCTTACCCTCTGATTTTTAGTCACTTTTCATCAAATTACTGACTTGTTCTTTTATTTTGTTTTTTTATCAAGAAGCAGTTGTTTTTCTAGCAGATATAAAATAGTTCTTACAACTGTGGTTGAAAGACAGCCTAGCATGAGAGGGTGAGCCTGGGTGAGAGGAAAACCTAGGTTGTATGACTCTGGGCAAGTCATTCTCAATGCCCTCAGACAACTCTCTATGATTATAAGTTGCATCAGTGGAGGGGATTTTCTAAGTGAGAATTCCCTCTGTCAATGAAATCACAGGTTTAATAACACACACACACACACACACACACACACACACACGCTCCACTTCAAGTATATTTCAGAACGTGGCAATTAGTACTCAAAGGCTTGTTTTGTGCCTCCAGATTAATTAGGTGGCAGACACTGCCTGCCTCCACATATGGCTGGTTCAAGAAAATGTTTCCCACTCACTTACAGCAACATTGTAATGGAAAATTGTCCATGTTGCCAAATCTATCAAGAATGCGAACACCACTAAAGAAGACCTTTGCACTTGACTATTGTAAGTTTCCGCCTTCTGCTACTTGAGCTACAACTTACAAAAGTCTAAAAAGAGCCTAGAAGTCAGATTGGAATAGTCAAGATCAATTTTCTACCTGCTCTGTGTTGATGTGTAGCAAAATGCTTTCTGGGAAAGATAGTAAATAGTTACATATGGGACTGAAAGCAAGGTAATTCTTCCAGAATTTGGCTCAGTGGCCTCTGTTTCACACCTCTGCACCGAGATTTGCTCTGTGGAGTATTTGTGATGGTTATTGAAACTGACTTAGAAGGCAAAAAGAGACCAGCAGAGCCATAGTAGCTGCTAGGGCTGTTTTGACATCTCTTGCTAAAGTTTCCAATAAACTAGTACTAGAAACATTATTACTTGTACTCATTATTGTTAGTTTAAATTACAGTATACCTCCCATTAGATTTCACACCGGATAAAAATGGAAAATTTCTAACAGACAAGGAAATTATTATGTAAGTATCTGCATGCTACATGCTGATCCAAAATTGGGGAGGGGGTTAGAAATGAATGATTCTTATCTTAGCAAGAGACCAATATCCTATCAGCTTAAGTTGTAAAAATAACAACCCTCCCCCACTACCCCGCTGCAAATATCCTAATTTTAGGTGCAACTTTGCCTAGGTATTTTACTGAACATGGGCACATTCACCCCAATGGTCACATTTGTGCATTCATGGGCAACATGTAATTATAAAATATTAATTATGGGTTCATTAAACAATACTGTGGAAATCATAGCCTACATTAGAAGTTTAAGAGGAAAAGACCCCATTAAATGAAAGGGTTTAGGCATCTCCTTTTACAGGGATTTACAGTACTCATCAACTTGTATAGTTCACATTAGCATCCAGTGACATTGCTTTGTCTGTATATATTTCTAGCTGTCAACAGAATGTCCTGAGGCAATAGCATCCTGATTCTATAGCTATCTTCTATTCTTTTATAATACACAAGGGTCTAATTTTCCATCAGCAAAGCATGAAATCATGTAAGAATGCCACATACCCAGCATGTGCAAACAAGTAGCACTTTTTCTACACATAAAAATGCTTCATAAAATAACAAATAAATTAAATCTTCTTGTTCAAGTAAAGTACTTGAAAACCAGGACCCTTTATAAAAAATTAGAGTTTCTCATACAGAGCTGGCAGGGCCATGTAATTCATCTAAATTTGTTCACCACCTTGTGTGGCGTTAATATCTGTGACCACATCATTTTTCTTTGATTTACAGTGGAACTATTTTATAATAGGAACCATTTATGGTCACAGATAACAGGCACGTTAACTTCATTAAGATCACTAGTATTTAGCAATTATCAAATTAACACGATGAGGACTGTCAGATGTGGTTTGTATCCATTAGCCTGAATGCAATGCTATTTGTTAAAAGGAAGTGGAAACCAAGCTAGGATTTTTATTTACCTCTCCTTTGGGGCGTGGCAGAAAGGAAAGCCAGAGTAAACATGAATTCACCAGAACTACATCATACAATATTCTATATTCAAGATTTCCACCACCCACCCACCTCTTCTATCTCTGGAACATTTCTAGGTTTGACAAACTGTTTGAAATTATCAATGCAAGGATGTCCTTAAAAGGGTTAGCTTTGGCATATATTTAAAATACATTCAAGACATATGTCTCCTCTGCTGAAAGCACTAGAGAAACCTCAGTTCAACATTGCTGGAATGACTGAAACTGCTTAAATTATCCTTCTCTCTATGCATCTCATATTTCTACAACTTCAGGGTATTTTTAAACATTCTTTCTACATAATGTACAATTTACTTAGCACATGGCATTCATATGTCTAGCTGTAAAATAACCTGTTGTAATTTAAGCAAACATGTTTTAAATAAAAGGTAGCTGAGACTTCTAATCTCTGATGTATTGAGTACAATGGAAGCTTCCTTGAAAAATGGATTTCCCAGGCACCCAAGGACCACACAGACTCTACTCATGGGACATATTGATCTATGATTTGCTCGCATGAATTTTGATAAATAGGACAGCCAAATTTCACCAATCATATAATGCCTTTGAGAAATTGGATTGAAAATATAAAGGAGCTGAAGTGAAACCATCCATTTTTCTTCTGATAGTTTTTTTTTATATGATACAAAATGTTTCTAAAACATTAAAAAAACAAAACAAACTGTTTTAATTGTGCTTTAAATATTAAGTTATATTATAGATTTAGAGTTAAAAGTTACTAAAGAATTCATCTTACCTTACCCCCTCATTTTACAGTTTAGGGTATTGAGATCCAGAGAAATGAAGTGATTTTACCAGGATCATATTTTTATTAATTAACAGAGCTAGCATTTGGACTCAGTTTTGACTCCTCATTTAGAAGTCTGGAAAGACCTTGGGCACAAATTTTGAGACTTACTTACCTCCTTTGTATTATTTTGTTATTCCAGCATCAAATTATCTTTTTCTTTTTAATTTAATTCAACAAAAGTTTATTGGGCACCTAATATATGCCAACCATTGTATTAAATTCTGGGGATACATACACCAAAACAAAACTTAACTGGCTTTCTCAGAGCTTGCCTTCTAATGAAGAAAATGACATGTTCAACACAGTTAAGTCTGTATATATATATATATATATATATATATATATATATATATATATATATAAAAGGTATTTCAGGGTGGGCATTCATAGACAGAGCATGGTAATTATGATCCCACAAAGGAGACTAAGAAGGAGTGATCCAGCATGTTAGGAATCCTACCAATAGAGAACAATGTCATGAAATCACATAGAGGAAAGAATTGCAGGAGAACAGAATGGTTCATAGTGCCAAAGCAGCAGACAAGTCAAGAATAAGGAACATGGAAAAATTAAAAAAAAATTTAAAGGCCATAGATTTTAACAATTAAGAGATTGTTATGAAAATACCAGTTTAAAGTGATAAAAACAAAATCTAACTTGCAAGGGGTTGGGAGGTGAGGAAGTGATTGCTATAAACATAGATTTATTTTTCTGGGAATATGATTTTAAAAAAGGGAGAAGATACATAGAACAATTACCTGAGGAGAAGGCAGGGTAAAATGAAGAGTTTTGCTTATGTATTTATTTTAGAAGGAAAGAGATTTGGGAATGTTTGTAAGAAACAGAGAATAAACTAGTAGAAAATAGAGATTGGAGATTAGAGAAAGGAGTTTATTTAAAGGGCAAATTCCTAAAAAAGACAAAATGGGCCCTATCAAGGCATTATTTTTTCCTAATATTAGGATAGAACACTCCAATCTATTTTATTTCATATATATCTGACACAAGTATCATGTCATAAATAATATGACCATGTTAAAAATATACAAGGCCTTTCAACTTTAGATACCACTTCACAAAGAGGCTATAAATTTTTCTAACATATAATTGTTAGGTTTTGGGTGTACTCATTAGGAAGCTAGAACTCTGTAAAATTATATAAGCAGCTAGGTGATGTAGTACTTAAGAGTGCCAGGTTTGGAGTCAGGAAGACTCATCTTCATACTTGAATCCACCATAATAACCCTTTTGACATAGAATCCAATGGAAGAACTGTTTTTCCTTAATTTCTTAGTAATACAAGAAGTCAAGACAGTTTAGAACAAAATAGAAAGACATATTCCACATGCTAGAAATCCCTCAATGCAAATTATATTGACCACTAAAGCAGAAAAACCACAAATGTTTATGAAAGTGTTAAGCTTTTACTTCAATGTAACAAAATTGGGAATTAGTTATTCTAGTCATCGTCAAGATGTTCAAAATGAGTCAGTATCAAGTAATTTGTCATCAGAACAATAGAAAGGTTATCTTTCAGGAGACCTAACTTAGTGATTATAGAAGATTATGTAATGAAATTCTACAAATGAAAACACATCACTGAAAGTTGTCAAAGGTTAACATCTACCAAATTCTTAGAAAAACATAATCAAGTGCCTAGTATTCTATAATAGAATCTTGTGAGCCTTTATAAATTAAAAGAGAACAAATCTCTGTGCTGTAAATACAAACCCAAAGATATTCTTGGGAATTCAGCAAATAAACTATGCTAGAATAGAAGTATCATTATAGACAGAAATGCCTTCCACCTTTGCCTGGACACAACATTGATCCACAAAAATATAAAAAACAATACTCTTCGTAGATGTCACCATGTTGAATATTCACAATCTCAAAACTATATAAAATAAAAATGTTTCTGCTAGAGACCTAGAAGAAGAAATGAAAACCAGGTATGTGCCATTCTTATCATCCTCTCTTTTATTGGAGTTGTCCCAAAGATGCTTTCAATGAGTTATGAAAGATAAACATATATCTCAATACTCTTATTCAATTACATAACAAAGTCATTTATCCATCCATTCAATAGTCTGCAGAACATAAAATATAAAAAGTGGAAAGATGAAGAATTTTCATCTGACAACAACCGATAATCATAGAGCATTTTAATGTTTGTAAAGCATTTACAAACATGATCTTATTTGATCATGATAGATAAAAGAGCAATGTAAGAAAGGGCTATTTCACTCTCAATGGTAATCTTTCTGTTAACTGGGCCATGTAAAAGAATGGATATATGGAATAAACACTATAAAGAATCACATACTCAAAATGGTATTCTAAAGAAGTAGAATGAAGAAGAGCTCTGAAGAATTAAGATTTAGAACATTTTATTATTTAAAATGAAACCAAAATATCAATTGACTACATTCCCATGCAGAGACTCCTAGTGTAGAAACCCATTGTAAGTCTAGGATACTAAAAGAGTCATCACAGTTGTTTGAAGCTAGTACTTCTGTTTAACTCTTTCTGAAATATTTAAATGTTCAATTGCCCCTTTGCTCTTCATAACCCCATTTTAAGTTTTCTTAGCAAAACAATAGAGTGGTTTACCATTTCCTTCTCCCTCTAATTTGACAGATGAGGAAACTGAGGCAAGAGTTAAGTACCTAGAGTCACTCAGTAAATGTCTAAAGCTATTTATGAAGTTAGGAAGATAAGTCTTCCCAAGTGCTGGCCAGAGTTCTATCCACAATAGTACTTTGTTGCCCAAATTACTCAAGAATCTGAAAATAAATACCCTGAGAATGATTTTTAGGAATAAATCGTTTTGGACTGAACTGAGAATTGTAACAATATTCCAAAAGACTTCTACAGTATCCCTCCAGCCTGTTCTTCCAACTATCATTCTAGCCATATTGGACAACTAGCTAGTTATTGAACTGAGCATTCCAATTCCCACTCCAATTCATTTGAAGTTCTTTTGAATCTCCTCCATTTACTATGATCTTGGGCAAGTTACATATCTTTTCTACGTCTAATTTTTCCTCATGTCTAAAATGGGAGGGGTATAAAGGGATATGATTTCTAAGATTCCTTCTAGATCTAAACCTATGAATCTCTGATTCTTCCTTCTCATTTCAAACTCTCCAAAATCATATTCAATTCACCTGAATTCAACAAGTGTTTACCAAACATTGTACAAGTCAATGAGGATACAAAGAAAATATGACAGTTTTCTGTTAAGGAGCAACAATGGAGGAAGAGTTAGTAAGAGTGGCAAGGAGGAACAATATGTATACAGATGAATACATATAATGTAAATAAAATAGAAGTATAGTGATTGTAAGGAAAGGAAGTGTTAATGTCTTCCTTCAAGGATCAACTCAGGTGTTATCTCCTTCAGGAGATAACACTCCTGCCTGAAACTCTCCCCTGCCACTGTTAATTAATGCTGTTTCCCTTCTCAAATAATTTTGAATTTATTTATCCTTATACATATTGTATTCCCACTCCCCCTTAGAACATAAGCATCCTGAGAGTAGGGACCATATTTTTTACCTTGTATTTCTAGCTCTTAGAATATTGCCTTGTATGTTTTTGTTGAGTTAATTTGAATTAATCTGAGAGTATACTAAGTGAAGCAGAAGTCCAAAGCTGAGGGGGAGAAGAAAATGGATTATAGAAAAAACTGGGTGACCTCTAATGTTTAAAAAAAATAAGGCCTAACAAAGGACTATTAAACTGTGTATATCCTTTGATCCAGAAATATCTCTACTGGAGTCTGTATCACAAAGAAATCATTAAAAAGGGAAAAGGACTCACAGGTGCCAAAAAATGTGTGTAGCAGCCCTTTTTGTAGTGGCAAGAAACTGGAAAGTGAGTGGATGCCCATCATTTGGGCAATAGCTAAATAAGTATATGAGTGTGGTGGAATATTATTGTTTTATAAGAAAAGATCAGGAAGAGAATTTCAGAATGGCCTGGAGAAACTTACATTAACTGAGGCAAAGTGAAGTGAATAGAAGCAAGAAAATATTGTATCCAGCAACAAGAAGATTATATGATGATCAACTGTGATGGACTTGGATCTTTTCAACAATGAGGTGATTTAGACCAATTCCAATAGACTTGTGATGGAGAGAGCCATCTACATCCAGAGAGAGAGCTATAGGGACTGAATGTAGATTACAACATAGTATTTTCACTTTTTTGTTGTTATTGTCATTTGTTTGCTTGTTTTTTCTTTCTCATTTTCTCCTTTTTGATCTGATTTTTCTTGTGCAGCATGATAAATGTGGAAATATATTTAGAAGAATTGTACACATTTAACCTATTACTTGCTATCTAGGGGAAGAGGAAAGTGGAGGAGGTGAAAAAATTGAAATATAAGATTTTCCAGGGGTAAATGTTGAAAACTTTCACTACATGTATCTTTTTTTTTTTTTTTCTGAAAAGTTGATTTTTTTTTTATTTAATAGCCTTTTATTTACAGGATATATACATGGGTAACTTTACAGCATTAACAATTGCCAAACCTCTTGTTCCAATTTTTCACCTCTTACCCGCCCCCCACCCCCTCCCCTAGATGGCAGGATGACCAGTAGATGTTAAATATATTAAAATATAAATTAGATACACAATAAGTATACCTGACCAAAACGTTATTTTGCTGCACTACATGTATCTTGAAAAATACATGTATTTTGGAGTATCAGGTAAGTGGGATAAGTATGAAGGTTGATACAAGGATTTTTAGCATTGCAACAGGTTGAGGTTTTGAATATAGTGGTTACCATGAGTGGTGGAGATTTTGACCAGTAGTGCAAGGCCAACACCTGCTTCACAAGCTGAAAAGACCAATGGGATTAGAGGAGTCTATTTTAAAAAATGAGGACTAAATTGTGTTGAAACCTAAAGGGAATACATTCATACTGATTAGGTAATTGAATTAAACCCCTCAAATGGCAAATTCAAGAGCAACCTTGCAATCTTCACTAAATGAGATTCTTCCTTTCTTGAATTCCTCATACATCTCTGTGAGTTATGCGTATCACATCATAATATATACACACATATATTAAGTTATGATGTGATAAGCTTGATAAATGTGATATATATATATGTATATATATATATATATATATATATATATATATATATATATATATAATGTATCTAGTATCTTGCCACCATATAAGCCTATACATATCTTAGAAGAAGAAATGCTAAGCCAATTTCTCTGTAATATCATAGTAGATGTAATGTTCATAGTAGATACTCAACAAACATTGATGAGTTGAATTCAATTTAACTTATGTTCTCAGGAAATGTTGGTTTAATTTTTTTGGACTTTGACTATGAGGTTTTCTTGGGAAACACACTAGAGTTATTTGCCATTTCTTTTTTCATTGGGTCTCCATTTTATAAATCAGGAATTAAAGCAAACAGGAATTAAGTGACTTGCCCAAGATAACTCAGTGTGTTTAAGATCAGATTTCAGTTCAATAAATAGGTGCCCCTAATACTTAAATAAGTGTTTTGATAACCTTTGTTTTTATCTTTGTTCATTTCCCTATTTGCTACCACTCACTCAGCCTTACTCCTTTTTTTAGAAAAAAAAAAAACTATAAAGTAATGCATTTCATCTTGCAAAGATGATACTATACACACATGCTTAATATCAAGAACAACATCTCTTTGGAGTAGATTGGACATTTGAGTTCGTTTTTCATGAGCTTCTGTCATCCAGTCGAATGAATCATAAGTAGATTGATCTTTATAAAATCAAGATATTATTCTGAAGAAGACATTATATCTCAGTTTAGAAAATAAAAATAATGAAATGTTCACTGAATGAATGAGTTATCTCAAAATAACTCTAAACTCTCTTAAGCAAGTCAAGTGGATAAAAATTAAAAGGACTAAACTGGAGTCAAGAAAGAAAAAGAGAATGGAAAGATACCCTTGTTATTCCAACGTGAATTTATAGAAGGTTTCAATCCCCTGAATCAGATGTGGTTTTTACCGTTCTCCATTTTTTTGGTTTGAAAATAAATGAATCAAACACTTTTACATTGTTTCAACAAATTTGCTAGTTCTCAAAATTTTACTTGGATGCCATAACATAAGCATAATGGAGAATGGTAGACATATGTTTTACAGAGGGAGCTACCAAAGGACCAAAAAGAGAGTGTATCTCAAGATCTGTTCACCTACAGCATTTTGAAAGAAGAAATAAAATGCACTAGTAGAATTTGCACCATGTGTCTCAATTTCTACAAAAAATGGCCGCTAGACTTTTACAAAGGTGTTCTTTTAAGGACAAATAACTTTGATTATAGCTTTGACTATCAAATTTAACCTCTTGAGAGACCATTTATTTTTCACTGATGACTTCTATGTCCCTTGCCACTTTCGATCTATGAGTATAGGGATTATGGACTGAATGGCAAAGATCTTGAGAATGTTCACTTTATATTATTTCATTTCTTGATCTACAAGCAGAATCTCTCAATTCATTTGTACTGAAAACTCAGAACTGGAAGAGATCTCAGAGGCCATTTAGTCCAAACCCCTCATTTTACATGAGGAAAAAGAGGTCGAGGAGGTTTTGATTTTCTCAAAGTTACACTAATAGTAAGCATAAGTGATATGATTTAAACCAGTTGCCTGATTCTGATTTTCCCCCCATTCTACCACTTTACCTTTAATCTTTGTTCTCCATTCCCTTTATCAATATCAAATGAATGACTTCCTCGATCAAATATATGGCCTAGAAAATGATTATTTGAAACTGAAACATTGCAGTAGCAACTTTATAACAACAGATTCTTTTTTTCTTTGTAATAAGCTGTGTCCTTTCAAGATTTTACTCTACAATTTTTGCTTCATGAGTCATGATTTGGCTTCAAAAGTACCCAAATTCATGCAACAAATAATGAGTTAATTATAGTAGAGGTCCACTATGATTACTTAGAATATTACTATCTAGCTTAATCTGTCTTTTTCCCTTCAAACAGAACTATTCACATCCTACGAAGAAAAATAAAACCAATCTTACCTTCTAAAATTGTCCATTAACAGAAATTGTGAACCTCTCTTAGCAATTTAGCCTAATTCCTGACTATTTCTACTTCTAACTACCTGCACTTACTACCTGTATGACAATTCCCTTCCACCAAAACCTTTTATTCTTCCTCTAAGATGCTGGCTCTTAAAGTGAGCTTCTGCTTTATCTTGCCAGGAAACTAGCTTTTGTCACTTCTCATCAATCTCCAAACCATACCAAACTGCTCATACTATATCTCTTTTTAACTCCATCATATATGTGGTTTTTCAACATTGGAATTTAAGTTCTTTCAGCATAAGCTTTTATTTGTATCAACAGAACTTACCACGGTGTGGCACATAGTGTTTAATAAATGTTTTACCATTAATTCCAAACCTGTGAGGAAAAGTTTTCATCTTGCAGCTTCAGTGTCTTTTCTCTAGACTAAATGGCAGATCTAAATGGCAAACCATTCTCCATAACTTATTGTGCCCATGTAATATTTTTGACATCTACAATGTCAAAATCAAATTATGTGAACGTACTTTATAGATTTTAGCTTAGAGTTGGGAAAATTACCTTTGCCACAAGTTTTTTAAAAAAAAATATGAAAGACGCAGTGTAATGTAATTGACAAAGGGCTAGCCTCAGAGCCAGAAAGACTAGGGCTCAAGCACTTGGCATATGCTAGCTACATGATAATAACTTTAACTTCCTAGTGCCATCAGGAAATTCTCTAAAACTACAATGAAAATATGTGTTCAGTCACAGAAATTTTATTCATTAATCAATCAACACCTAATACATAGCTACCATGTGCCACATACTATGCTAAGTGCAGAAGTTCCCTACAGTGATGCAATCAAAAGTTAAAAAAACAACATCTAATACTGGGACTTCTCTTTGCCTATTGTTAATAAGAAGAACCAGTGAAGCAGATTTTAGTTCTTGACATTTTAAGACATAGTATTAAAGGAATGTTCTATGGACACTGATAAAGGGAAGCGATGATCACTAAAAGCCAGCATACTTCCTCAATAATAGGCTATATAAGAGGAATTCTGATTTCAAAGGAAGGCTTTAGGTTTAGCATGGCTGCATACAGACACTTGATAAAGTTCATTATGATATAGTAATTTGGACAATGTACAAAAATGTTTTATTGAATTAATTTGAAGTAACTGAATGTCTTGGGTTTAAGAGAAGAATACATGTGCTAGATGGCAATACTGCTAAATGCATTCAGAAATGGCTAAATGATATGATCTAAAGAATACTCATGGTTGAAAAGCCTAGATGAAGATCGATAGTATGATGTTTCAGGTATCTTTTTTATACTATTATGTTCAATATTTTTGTCAGTCACACAAATGTCATACTAAGCAATTTTGGGGACAATATAATAGAATTGTTCATTTATTTGGGTCACAAAACCTATACCTGAAGGTCTGAGACCAGATTACAACCCTGGCTCCAAGACTGGTGATGCTCTCTCTACTGTGTCACCTAGCTACCCCAAGATAACATTTAATAGGTATTATGAGAGTAACCTATTAGTGGCTGCTGGATGTTATGGGAGGCACCTGCTATTGGCTGCTGGGGATCTAATTCTGACCAGCGGAATAGATCCCTTCATGTGAGAGGATGATAAAAATACAAGAACACAGGCAGGTGAATTCTCTGACCTCTTTCCTCTTACCTCTTGCTTCCAATTTATTTCATTTCCAATTCACAAGCAACATCTGCATCAGTAAAGGCTGCTTTGCAATTCCTTCAATATAATTCACAGGTATGGGGGCTTCAGAGAATCGACCTGCCCCTTAATGATACAGTTCCCTTTAATTCTTTACAGGCTTTCTGGGTTTCATACTTAGGTGCGGTTCTTAACAAATAGGAGAACATGTAAAGTTGCACCTTAGGATTCAAAGAATAAAGTACACAAGCAGAGGATAGGAGAAAACAGGTTAATCAGTACTATATGTGGGAAAAGGTCTAGAGTTTTTGGTAAACAGTAAGCTCAATATGATTCAACAGTGATTTGTACCATCCAAAAGCTATTTTATGAGAAACAACTTAATTTTTCAAAGCAAGGTAAGTGATACTGTTACACCATCTTCACTACTGCCCAGACTAGATATTAAATACTGTATTCCAATCTCAGTGCTACATTTTATGAAAAACATTAAAAATCTGAAGGGCAACTATGGGAGGATGAGTGGGATGAAACCATTAACATATTAGAATTAAAGGAATTAGAAATGCTTAAACTGAGGAAGAAAAATCTCAAATCCGGTAGACATTATCAAACTATCCTGAAATAATGGTCTTTTATCAAAAATGAAGGACTGACTTGTTTTACTTGATGTCAAAGGGAAGAGCTAGGAGCAATGGCATCGCAGGGAGACATTTTTGAGGTCACCATAACAAAAATATTCCTGACAATCAGAGCAGACACAAAATTGAATGGGTTGCTATAGATAATAGTTCCTCTTAGAATTCTTGAAATAAAGGTTGGATGACCATCCTTTTTTCCAAGTATAGAAACATTTATTCTAATAGATATTTTGCATTATTTAAATCTTTAGTAAATACAAAAATAATAGCAGCATTCATTTATGTAACATTTTAAAGTTACCAATTTAAGGATATTTAAGGTTATGTACACAATACCAATTTATTTTTATTAAGAATATGTATACATGTATTTCAAGGATATTACTGTACTGTGTACTGTACAGATGGAACTGAATGATCTTTGAAGTTTCTGAGAGGCTATGATGCTCTTAAATCCAGAAAGTGTTTCATGATATACAGGGCAACACTCAAGCTCTCATTGTATGTAATTTCCTTACTTCTTAAAGACACAAGTGGGAGTCAGTCATCCAAGAAAAGCTGCACAATAAGGGACAGAAGGTAAGATGTCAAAGACCCTTTTTTAGTTTGGTCTGGAGGAGGGATGTTTGGATATATATATATATCTGCAACTAGTATATAATATATAATCTTTGAGAGTTTTCTGGGAAGGTAAAGTAATTTGCCCATGGTTATACAACTAATGGCATATAAATAGTATGCAGCAGAAGTACTATGAAATCAAAGTCTTCCTGTTTCCAAGGATGATGGCTCTTTATCCGGTAAGCCACATTGCTTCTCAACAACCAATTAGCTGCTATAATTGCTAGGATTCATTCCATGCCTTTAGGATTGTAGAAAAAAAGATTTTTTAATAACTGCTATTTGAGAACTTGATGTTAACTATAATAATAGATAATAAAAATAATAGTAAGTTAGCATATATGTAGCAATTTGGCTTGCAAAGCACTTTTATATAAATATATTATATATGCAAATAAAATCTTACTTTACATTCACATCAACCCTATGAAGTAGCTACTATTATTTTATAAACAAGGAAAATGGGTCTGAGAAAAAAATGTGATTTTCCAATCACACAATAAGTGTTTATAACAGGATTCAAACTCAACTCATTTTCATTCCAAGTCCAGTGCTCTATCCAAAAAATCATAAAACCTCTGTACTAACCTAATTGGCAAGGTATGAGGTGAAGAGGGGACAGTTTTAAGTGTCCAGGTTCTAAAAGAATCTACGAGATTTTTCTTTAATTTTAGAGAGTCTATTGAAAGTTGCAGAAAATATTTAAATAATCAGCTTGCTGAAGGTCAGATACAATCATTCAGGAGATTTTGAGAAAATGTAGCATTAAAATAATAATAACGATAACAATGATAATATTGTTAATATGGAAGATTGTTTTAATAAGAAAAGCTCCCATTCCCTATGTGAATCATTTTCATCTAAAAAAAAAAAAAACAAACACTGTCACACTATAAGGTGCACATGATGCCAAGGGAGAGCTTTTTCCTGTATAGCTCTCTTTTTAAGGCTGCCTTAATGATTGCTTTGTAAAGTTGATTGTTATCGTCATTCCCAAGTAGTAGTCTGACACTTTATCAATATCACAGCATTTTCAAGGAACATAGGAAATCACAGTGTGCCACTTTCAAGGATGTTTATTAAGCAGAGAATTAAAGTGACAATTAACACACCAACAACATAACCAGATGATCATTTCATATCCGTTTCTGTCAAACTATTCCAACAGCTAAGCCAGAGCTGAAGTAGAACCAGTTTTGCAATTTACCATTTTAAAGGGATATTATGCACTTTTCCCTATAACACTCTAAAACCTCATTGCACAGTTTTTATTATATGCAAATTAGTAGCATCTGATTAGGTCCTGAGGCAGCTTCACCTAGGTGTTCAGAGGAATAGCAATGGGAAGTGAGTAAGAATATTTCATAACTGAAGTGTATTTTCCCTTGGGGGACACCACCATTTGATTTTGACATTTATTTGTCCTGTGCTGTAAAGGACAAAACTACAATTACACTTTTTTTTTCTACTGTGCAGTGGGCACAGTGTCAGAAAAAATTAAATCAAAGATAGTGTATTCTCACAAAAAAACAAGCTTGAAAACTAAACTTACAGAACACATTCCCAGTTAGAAGTCATATTGTGTTAGAACCGATTGTTTGACTAATTCTGATTGTGAATGTGTATATTACAAAACATACATTAGACACCAAGCCAAAAGATGGGGAGGGTCACATTGACTTAACTGTAACGTGTTTTCTTTTCTATACCTTATGAAAAATGCACCATAAAATTTGATAGTTGCCTTCTTCAATGCCTTATACAATTTATATATTATCTAATTAAGGTCATTTTTTAATTTGGGGGTCAATTTAATGACGATAGCAATAAATGAATGTTGCAGAGCAGAAATATTCCATCTTGCATTTTAATTGTATTGTGATCTATTTTTAGCCTCAGCATTAATTTGAAATATACATCACTTTACTCTTTAGCGCCAGTGGCACAATTCACAATCATACAAATTAATGTATTCACCTTTCAAACAGTTGGAAAATGATCCTATGAAAAACAGTTGGCGAATACATTTCATTTTTCCAGGTCTCGAGGTCCAAACACCTTTATGAACAGTCTACTTCCTAGCCCCTCAAAAAAAAAAAAAAAAAAAAAAAAAAAAAAAAGAATAGGCACAAGAAGTCTTGAGTTCACCAAAAAAAGAGTCTTGTCTTTCCTTGAAAACAGTTTTAATATCAAACATTGCCCAAGCAGTATATCTTCTTTCCCTCCAAGAAGTACATTTAAGACACACATTGAAGCCTTTGAAATTGCAGTAAAACAATGTGCAGTTTTTCTCTAAGAGTACCAAACTATTCTCTCTAATCTCTGATTCTTTCAATCTATTAACATTTTAGGACTTTAATAGTTAAATAATGCAATGTACTTAATAACAATAACTAAAATTCATGGAATACTCTAATAAATGCAAAATGCTTTCTATACCATACATTATTTTATGTGCTTCTCTCAAAAAGCTTGTGAGGTACCCAGTTCTTTTACAAAATTTCCAGTGTGGGGAGAGGGCAACTAATCCTTCTATTCATCCAAAATACCAGTCTCATTGACATTCTCACTATATCTCAACTATACAATCAGTTGCCCAATCTTGTAAATTCTACATACACAATATCTTTCACATACTTTTCCTGTCTATCTATACAACCCATTACCCTAGTTCAATCCCTCCGCATCTCTCATTTGAATTATTGCAATAATCTCCTAATTGGATTCACAGACTCAAGTCTCTCCTTCCTCCAATTCATCATGTACACAGCTGTGAAAGCCATTTTCCTTAAGTATAAAGCTGACCTTACCTGCTCAATAAACTCTAGTAGCTCATTATGAACTCAAGGATCAATTGTAAATTCCTCTATCATTGGTGACTTCACTCCAATTTATCTCTCCAGCTTTACTATACCATATTTTCCTTCATTCACTCTATAGTTTAACCAAAATAACTTTTTTACTGTTATTCTCAAATATCACTCTGATTCACACTTCCATCCCATTGCATTGCCATCTCCCATGCTTAAAATGTTCTCCCTTTCCTTTACACACTGTAAAATTCTTAACTTCTTTGAAAAATTGGCCCAAGTGCAATCTTCTAAATGAAGTCTTTCCTGAATTGTCTAGCAGGTGGTTTCCCTAGTCCTCTGTGTGTGTGTGTGTGTGTGTGTGTGTGTGTGTGTGTTGCCTAATTGTCAACATAAAGCTGCATCATAAAACATGATTAACAAATAAATGATTGGTGACTGATTAAGGTAGGTGTATTTCCCTCATTTTATAGGTAAGGAAATAGTAATACAGAAAGGTTAAGTGATTGTACAGGACTTCAGAGTCAATAATTGCATGAGTCCTGATCAAAACCAAGAACTCCTGACTCCATGTGCAGTGCTCTTAAGCTAAGCCATATTCAAAGAACTTTTAAAACCCTATAATAACAGCCAATGCAAGCATTAGCACCCCTTATTTCCAAATTTTCAGTCATATTGCTTTGAAGTATGAAATTCATGACAATTCCCTAGAAGTTGTATTTTTTTCCTAGCATTCAAAAATCAAAATTATGCTTATAATATGGAATTTACATGTCAGGAGATGGATACAATGCCAATAATTCCAAAAAGAAAACTAAAAAATATATAGTGAGACATGCTACTGATGAAAAAATAAATGGAATACAATTTTCTCAAATCAGGGTAATTGTAAGTCATGAATGGTATAACTATTATGGATTATTTAAGATGTTCCAAATAATTTAGCTAAAAATAATCTTCTTACCATGCTCTCAATAGTTGGGCATTATCCTAGTTTTACAGTTTAGAATGTTTCCTTTGCTTTTTCAAGAAGGAAAAATTTAAGTAATTTATATAAAAGACTGAGCTAAATAATTCTTTCTCCCCATCCCTAAAAAACCCCTATGTGGGGTTTAATGTGGGTGATGAAAAATATTTGCAAAAAAGTATAAGACAGAAAATATGATCAATGATAATTTCTTACCATATTTTTTCTTAGGTAAAAAAACTATTAGTATTAAAGCTGAATAATTGTACAATATTTCAGAGTCTGATTCTTTTTGTACAGCAAAATAACGTTTTGGTCATGTATATCTAATTTATATTTTAATATATTTAACATCTACTGGTCATCCTGCCATCTAGGGGAGGGGGTGGGGGGGTTAAGAGGTGAAAAATTGGAACAAGAGGTTTGGCAATTGTTAATGCTGTAAAGTTACCCATGTATATACCCTGTAAATAAAAGGTTATTAAATTTAAAAAAAAGTATTAAAGCTGAAAACCAGAAAACACAGTTATTTTCTTCCAGTTGGCTCCTTACCACCTTATATTGGTATCTCTTGGAGGTGAGTCACTTAAAAATAACCTGAAGGATAAAGCCCTAGCTGGTAAGCATTGCATCATAAAAGGTAACTAAATAGGCCATATGAATGCATGAGTGTGAACATTAATGTTAATAGATTTCTCACTAAATAAAAATGATCAAAAGAAAAAATGTACCACAAGCCCTTCCAGAAGAGAAATAAAACCACTCTTCCTAAAAGACTCTGTATTGATTTAGGATAAAAATCCATTCACTAAGTGTGGCATCTAAAGCCCTTCACAATCAGGGTCTGGCTTTCCAATGTTATTTCATATTATCCTCTTTTATGTTGTCCAAATTCCAGTCAATTGGACCTAATTATTGTGCTCCAAATTTGGCATTCAACTTCAGCATCTGTGTCTTTGCAGAAGGTCCATGCCTTGCTCTCCTTATATCTCTTAGCTCCATCCTAAGTACCTTTAAGGCTCAGTCTCCTATAGGAAACTTCCTGATATCCCTTCTTGGTTTTTTTTTTCATTCTTAAATCATGTTCTGTATACTGATCTGTTTATATGTTACATCTCACCAATAGAAAATAAATTCCTCGAGAACAAAAACTGTTTCTTCCTGTGTTTTTTTTTTTTTCCTTCTCTTTGACTTTTTGGTACCTAGCGCAGTATCTTGTACACAGTACACTAAAGGTTTAATAAATGCTTGCTGGAGTAGTATGCATGTATTTCCCAATCCATTTGAACTAGAAGGATACTTTAGATCCCTTCAGATTTTTAAGTTCTGATTCTGTGATTTTTTTAAGGACTTGGAATTGGATAGGGAAGACAATTTGTTAAGAAGGTACATACTAAAGATTAGATGGTACTAATTGAGGTATGTTATATGCAAGACCATTTCCTGGGCTTATGGGAGAAATATTTCTCTTTTGTCTATATATATATATATATATATATATATATATATATATATATATAGTTGTTAGGCATCAGCAATATCAACAGTACAAAATCCAATTGTCTTTATCGTTTATCCTAATTAGTCCTGAGCAAGCAACTTAAAAAGAAAGCCAAAATTTCCATTTACACTTCACTTTGGAGAAAGAACTCTGTTTTTTAGACTTGATCTCCGCATTAGTATATATATTCTCTTATATTGACTACTGTGTAGCTTTTACCATTTCGAGTGTAAGAATAAAGGGTACAATTTACATAGTCAATGACCACTGCATGAGTTTGATATTAATAGAGCCCCTTTTTAATAATGATGATGATAATTTAATACTTATAATAATAAAAATGATAATAATGATTGTGGGAATGTATATATACTAAAAGTGGTGATCATCAAAACATTTTGGTGCTGGCTAAGAAAGATCAGTGGAATAGATTAGGTACATAAGATACAGTAATCAATGAGTATAATAATCTACTCTTGATAAACCCAATGACTCAGATTCTGGGATAAGTACTTACTATTTGACAAAAACTGCTGGGAAAACTGGAAAATAGTATGGCAGGAACTAGACACAGACCAATATCTCACATCCTATATCAAGATCTGGGCAAAATGGGCTCATTATTTAAACAGAAAGGGTGATATTATAAGGAAATTAGGAGAGCAAGGGATAGTTTGCCTGTCAGATCTTTGGAGAAGGGAGGACTTTGTGGCCAAACAAGAAATAGAGAAGATTATGAAATGCAAAATGAATAATTTTGATTACATTAAATTAAAAAGGTTTTACACACAGAGACACATATCCCAATAAGGCCGAGATTAGAAGGGAGACAAAAAAGATAGGAAACTATATTTATAGAGACACATATCCCAATAAGGCCGAGATTAGAAGGGAGACAAAAAAGATAGGAAACTATATTTATAGTCAGAGTTTCTGATAAAAGCCTTATTTCTAAAATAAATACAGAATTGAGTCAAATTTATAAGAATACAAATCATTCCCCAAATAATCAAAGGATATTAATAAGCAATTTTCAGATGAATAAATTAAATCTATAGTCATATGAAAAATGCTTTACTCATAATTGATAAATGCAAGTTAAAACAACTTCACTAATGTACTGTTGGGATTGTGAACTGATCCAACTCCTCTGAAGAGCAATTTGGAATTATTTCCAAAGAGCTATAAAACTGTCTGCCCTTTAATTCAGGAATACCACTACTGGGTCTGTATCCCAAAGAGATCATAAAAAGGGGAAAAGGTTGTACACATACAAAAACATTTGTAGCAACTCTTTTTATGGTGTCAATAAATTGGAAATTAAGGTGATGCCCAACAATTAGTGAATGACTGAACAATTTGTCATAGGTAAATGTAATGGAATATCATTGTTCTATAAGAAATGATGAGCAGGAAAATTTTGGAAAATCTTGGAAAGATTTACAAGAACTGATGCTGAGTGAAATGAGTAAAACCAGACCATTTTATACAGAAACAGCAAAATTGTGTGATGATCAACTATGATAAACTTAGCTCTTTTCAACAATGGAATAATCCAAGACAATTCCAATTTGGGATGGAAAATGCCATACACATCCAAAGAAAAAACTATGAATACTGAATGCAGATTGAAACACATTATTTTCAGATTTTTTTCTTCCTTGTGTTTTCTATCTTTTATTTTGTTTTTCTTTCACAACATGACTAATATGGAAATATGCTTAACATGACTGTAGTATAATCTGTATTGGATTGCTTGCTGTCTTGGAGAGTGGGAAGGAAAAGACAGGAAGGAGAAAAATTTAGAACTCATAATTTTACAAAAATAATTGCTGGAGCAGCTAGGTGGCGCAATGGCTAGAGCACCAGCCCTGAAGTCAGGAGGACCTGAGTTCAAATCTAATCTCAGACACGTAACATTTTCTAGCTGTGTGACTTTGGGCAAGTCACTTAACCCCAATTGCCTCAGCAAAAACAAATAGATATATAAGTACATGTTGAAAACTACCTTTATATATAATTGGGGGAAAATACTATTAAGTGGGGGGGAAAGAAGGTCTATCCTATGCCTTATCTAAGAAACTGGTTCTGCCTCATTTGGCAATAGTAAATATCCGTGTATAATAACAGGAGGTGTCTCTAAGAAGGAAACAAATGAAGACATCAGGAATAGCTGACATTCTTTTTATAGTGCTTTGAGGCTAATAAAAGACTGTATAAATGTTAAGTCATCCTCATCTATTAACCATCTTGAAAGATAGTGTGTATGTACTGATAATACCCATTTTGCAGATAAAGAAACCAAAGCTCAGAAAAGTTGACTTCCTCAAAATCATAGGATGGAAAAGTAGCAAGGTTTGAAAGCCACACATTCAAAGTTTCATGTTTTGTTTTGTTTTGGTTTTTTTCCATGATCTTGTACTGCTTTCATGAGTCTATATAGTAAAGTCTACTGGCTTGTTACTTTTATGTTATTTTGCCAAAAGAAAACTCAATCCTCTCAAAACTAAAATGTTATTTTATACCTTCCTTTTATAATTCACAAGACCTATACCCTCTTTTATATATAATAAGTGTTTAATAAAAACTAGCTGACTGACACCACTGAGCATATAATACAGGGTTAGTCAATCCATGAAGCATCTCTTCAGAGCCTTAGGTAACATGAGAAGGCTTAAAAGAGGAGGAAAGTATGATTATAAATGGGATTGGTTCTTATAAAAAGGCTATAATATATTGTCCTAAAATGATATTACAGTGTAGAAGCACATGAGGGTGCTCTAACCAACCAGCATCATATTCAGTGTGACGGAAGAATTTAGTATTAAACCTTTAGAGAAAAAAAGACTGCTCTTTATTGATGTTGTTGGGGAATTCTTACTTTTACTTTTGATCAAAACAACTACTCTTTATACATAGGAAATGTTCAAAGAATGCTTACTAGAGTAATTGAATAGGTACATATCCAAATGCTCAGCTTTCGATTTCCAATTCTTTGTGCATCCTTTCTGTATTTGCTCACTATATAGTTTATGTGCAAATTATGCCTAGGTAGTATTACTATTACATTGCCTATTTCATTGGACAAGCCTCAATTTCTCCAGGCTTCAGCTTTCTTAATGTAAAATGATATGGTTAAACTAAATTACCTCTGAGGTCTGATCTAGATCTAAATCTATGGCCCCAGGATTCCATTGAATTTTAATTTATATATTGAAATGAAACACCATTGAAATCACATTATCTAATCAAGTGCAAGTAATAGTAGGAATATCTGTTGTGATGAAATAATGGATACAGTTGGACTTGTCCAAAGAAAGTTGTTATTTTTGTTGTTATTGTTCAATTGCGTCTCCTTTGGTTTTTGTTACTGTTGTTATTTTGTGACTCCTTTTGGGGTTTTCTTAGTAAAAGTATCGGGGTATTTTGCCCTTATACTCCAGTGACTTGCCCACTCACACAGCTAGTAATTGTCTGAGGCCAGAGTTCAACTTACAAAGATGAGTCTTCCTCACTCTAGGCCTGACATTCTATCATTCTGCCACTTAGTTAAAGTCAAAGGAAGAGCTAAATTCTAACCTTGCTTTAAACATTTAATTAGCTGTATGACTATGACAAAAGGATGTCAACTCTCCCCACTTCAGTTTCTTCATCTTTCAAATGAGACTAATAATAGCTCTTCTTTCACAATGAGGAACAAATAAAACAGTATAAATAAATGTTAAAGCATTATTTCAACTCTCACTGTTACTAATCCATTTGAATATTAAACAAGTTTAAAAATTTTGGCTCATTCAACTATGATCTTGGATAAAAAGAAATAGGAGACCATTTCATTAAGATTGTACAACCCACTGAGAGCCTAGTAAATTATCTAACAAGGATATCGCAAGATTCACTTCATAAAAATCTAAAAGTTACCTACTTTTCAGAAAACCATCCTTTCGAGAATTTATAAATGTAGCTTTTCAACATTACCCATTCAATTTGTGAGGCTCATTTTCTCTCATCAAAAGTTGATTAATTATAAGGAAAACTAAGTAACCTAATCAAATAATGGTATCTTGTCAGAAGTTATATGTTCCCCAGCTTTGAAAGCAAACAAAAAAATTGGAGAGGAAAAGCTTCTGCAAGTTTTCTTCTACACAGCACATACATATCCACATAAGAAAGAAGAAAACTTGTTTATTGGTTAAAAACAATGAAACATCAATAAATCCGTTCCCTTGCAGCATCTTTAGTAACAAAGTAAATACAAAAGTTATATCCACTGATCTATCCTAAATACATCAGAGTTGAAAGAAGAGCATGGGTGAAAATTAGGAAATTGTAATACAAATTCCATTCCCCTCAAAAAAGCTAAACCAAATCTGTTTTTATCAGATTAAATCTTGGTTAAACTCTGACATCCTGGTAAGTATCACTAAGGAACTTCCATGTGAATCCTTGCCTAACACTTTTTTGGTGTGATCTAACTCAGTTCTTTGTTAACTGATCAGGCTAGTTCTTCCTGTTTTGAAAAAAAAGATTTTAAAATCCATACATTGTACAAATCTTAAACAAAAAGCATGTATTTGTTCCTCAGAGCATATTGATTTATTTTCTTTAAAAAAAAAAAAACTAGAGAATTTTATTATCAGTGCTTTCATGTGATAAAACTTTTAGTGATTCCCTAGCATGTCTTGTTAAGGCTTAAGTTCTTCATTTACATATTTGATGTCTCCCAGGAGACAGACAAGCTTCAAGTTAATTATCTATGGAGCTGTAAGAACTCTTGTTTCCTGGTTAAGAACTCTCCAAAAGAAAACTAACAGTTATTAAATGTTACACTCAGTCACCAAAAGTAATCAGGATGCACAATGAGAGGCACTAAACCGACACTTAAATTTAATAAAAACCTCAACTTTTTACAAGATAAATGAAATATAAATCAATTAAATCTCTTACAGTAATTTTCAGGGAAAACATCAGCAGGAACCAAATAGCAAAATTTCTACTGTAGAGCACAATTAGGCACTGCTGGTGGCATGAGAAAATTACTACAGGAAAATTCCAGGGACATTTGCAGTTGTGGACATAATAGATTTGGGAATGAAAAGAAATTCCATGATCAAAAAGATTCTGGGTTATCTTCTCCACTAAAATACACACACATTAATACATACAGTATATCTACCTACCTATCTATCTACACTCACATATAAATACATATACATATACATAAGAAAATGAATATAGAACAAAGTTTTCAGTTTTTAGTTTTAATCTAAAAGGTCTATAAAAGAGCAATTTCATGGAATGATAACTAGAAAGAGGAGAAAGAAGGGCAAGCATAAGATAGACTTCAGCTGCAATTGGGAAATTGGACCCACAGCTATCAGGTGAGTTAATTAATCTGGGTATCGTTCAGTAAATGAAAGTGTGCCATCTATTTCACAAGGGCCCATTGTGTCTTGCATGTGAAACAAATGTACCCTGTTTGATTAAGGATTACTGATTGCCTCCAATTTATTATATGTATCCTATAATTAAGTCACAATGAGTTAGAATGAGATGGGGATGGTCGTCTCAACAAAGAAGACAACAAGCTCATTCCAGGAAGACCTTCAGGGTCATTCAAGAAGCAATTAGATGTTCTCCAGGGTACATTAAAAAGGAAGGAACTTGATGGGCTGAATGGCCTTTCCTCATATTCCCCATCTTCTCAATATTCTCTTACTCTTATAAAGACAAATGAAACTAAGTCATAAAATAATTCATAACAATATCTGTAAGAAAAAAACAATTTCTAGCTATTCTTTTACCTAGGAAAATGTAGCAGCAGGAAAAAATGAATCATATTTTCTGAAGGGTCAGAAAGGACATTACTTAAACTGCTGTCATTGCCTTCGAACTTAATGTAAAGGAGAAATAAACAAATCAAAGGGCTTTACACTAGCACAAAAAGAGTTTGATAGATATACTAATTTTACATGTGAACAAACTATTTCAATATAATATGTGTATGTACAAGTATTTACAGATATGTACAGATATATATTTATCAGCTAAGAGGCCTTTGGTTTATAAAATGAAAGATAGCACTTGTTTCTTAATCAGCAAACCTTCTATATAGCTAGACTAGAAAGCAGCATCTACATAGGAGAAAAACCATGGGATTTAGATCAGTCATTAAAATTCTCTGAGGTTCACTTGTAAAACAAGGGATTTGGATTATATGATTACTGAGGTTCCTTCAGGTTCTAAATATATTATCCAATGGTATATGGGTGAATGTGGATTTGGGGCCAATGTTTTTATATACCTGCACATATAATCATATAAATATCTCAGTATATATTAAAAAGAAATAATTACTAAATAAGTTGTTATTTTTAAAAATTGAAAAGTAAAAATAAATGAAAGGCTAAATAATCACAAACCAGAATCAATTTAACACTGTCACCCACTATTTGATAAACTCAAAAATATAAATTCCTGGAAGAAGGATTTGGTAAGAAATTTTGGCAAAACTAACATTTTAACAGCAATTGTGTATAGAGATGCATCTCATACTATCTCTTACAATAAGCTCAAATCTGTAAAAAAAAAAAAGTTTTATGTCTTAAAAAGAAGGCTTAAATAGTGAAAATCAAATTGGCCATAAAAGAAAAAATAGACTATATTTTGATTACGTAAAATTTTAAAGGTTTTTTTTTGTTTTGATTTTTGCAAACTAAATCATTGAAGAGAGACAACTAGATGGATGCAGTAGGTAAAACTCTGATCCTGGAGTCAGGAGGACCCAAATTCAAATCCAGTCTCAGATCCTTATTAGCTCTATGACCTTGGGGAAGCCACTTAAGCCTGATTAACTCAACAAACAATAAATCAATGAAGACATAACTGAAAAAATATTGAGGGAAAAACACTTGCATTTAATAGTACTGATAAAAATCTGACATTTAAAATTGTAGAGGAATGATATAAATAGCTAGAACCAAAAACCGTTTTCCCCAAAGGTAATACATCAGATACTGTTTTCAAAAGAAGTATGTATACATAAAATAAGGTTCAAATCAATAATAATTCAATAAATGTGAATTATAACAACTCTGAATTATAACATCACTCTTTACTAATTGATGAAATTAATAAAAATTATGAATAATCAATATTAGTTGAAGGGGCTATGTAAAGACAGGTATGCCATTGGTAGAAATGTAAACAATCTAGATATTAATTTAAAATTATGAAAAAATGACTAAATTGTTCATATCATTGATCCAACAATTCCACTTCTGGTCATGTATTCCAAATAAATCAAAGAAAGAGAGATCTAACATATACCAAAATATTCACAGCAATATGTGTGTAGTAATAGAACTAAATATATGCTCTTTGTTTGGAGGACTGAACAAAGTGTAATGAAATATTATTGTTATGATATATGATATGATGGATATGAGGAACTTGAGATGTGTGTATACTGATGGAGAGTGAAATAATGAAAGATAAATAACATATATAATTACAATAAAAGTAGAAATGAAAAGATCATTAAAAATTTAATTCTAAGCAATTAAAAAAAAATTAGTAAGTCCTAGATAAACAGTTCATGATATATACCTCTCTCCTAGGCACAAAGATGACATATTACTAGATAAAATACTGAAAATGTTTTCTGATACGATCACTCCATGAGGTATTTTTGTTTTATTGTTTTACAAGGGAGGATTTAATTTAGAGAGTAAAAAGAAGAAATTCATAGAAAATACTATGATGTTAAAACAGAAAGATATCAATCAAAATTTGTAAAAGAAAAATGATTCTTTTTTTCATATATGACTCTTTAAATAGTTAACTTAAATATTCAAGATGAGTTTCCCAAACTTCCCAAAAGGAACCTTCAAGTTTGTTGTCATGAGACAACTTTTATGAGAACTGTATAGACATGAAATGTAAACTGAACTGAGTAGCTATACTTCTTTTCTTCCAATATGATGAGAGAGAGAAAAAGTAAGAAAGAGAGGGGGGAGAAAAAGAAAAGAGGGAGGAAAAGAGGGAATGGGAGGGAGGGAAGGATGGATGGAGAGAGGGGGGAAGGAAGAAAGGGAAGGAAAGAGGAAGGGAGGGAAAGAGAGAGAGGTAGCAAAGGAGGGAAGAAGAGGGAGGGAGGGAGGAATGTCTGCATAACACAAAAATATTAACCCAATTCAGCCTTCAAAACATCTAGTAAGTTCAGTTAATCAATGAATCAGTCAATTTTCTTACTGTTGTTTGACTTGACGAAAAAAAAAAAAAAAAAGCTGGGGGGAAGGGGAGGAGGAAATAGTGAAATAACTGGTTTAACTGGTTTTAGTGTAAAAAAAAAAACCCAACTTTTGAGGTACCATTATGACTAAATAAACAGAGTCTTTGGATGATCATGAAGAATTATTCGAAACTGCTAGAAATTTCTCTCCCCAAGAAATTCTCATCTGTTCAGAAGGCATGATGATTGAAATTCCACTGTAAGTGACTCAATCCTTAGGATAAATGTTCTCCTTTCCATAGATCCTCTTTTAAATTGCTCATGTTCATGGTAGCAGTGAAATGCTGCTACCAAAACTTCAACATAAATTAATTCATTCAAGAATTACTAGCATAGTATGAGAACTTTGGGTAAAGGTGTTGGCAACTTCACAATTATGTTAAGGGAAAGTCCTGAGTTTTATTCTGGCTCCATTATTGTCAACTCTTCTCAGATTCCGAAATTTTATTATACATGATCTTACAAAGTTGTAAGATCATAAATCTAGAACGAAAGGGCATTCTGTTCAATCTCATTTTTTAACAGATGAGGAAACTAAGGCTAATGGTAGTTAAAGACTAAAACATGCTACTAGTAAGAGGCTTAGATGAGATTTGGCTCAAGAATTATGATGTGGAGCAATATTTTTCCCAAGGTATCATGCTGATTTCTAGCTCGGTCCCTCTTTAAGTAGTAAGAGCTTTTTTGGTGGATTTAGATAGATTGACAAGAAACATCTACCATTCTGGCCTAAAAAATCCATATTATTTAATTTGTCAGTGAAGTCTTGTTGTAGTCAAAATTATAATATACACAAAATATTAATTCATCACTGCTTTCAATTTGTCTTTTCTAGAATCTCCTACTTCACTTATTTCCTAACTATACCAACAAACCAGAAAGGGTCCCAATGTGCCCATAGTGCTCCTAGTTACCTATCAGCTGCCTGCCAGCCCTTTACTCCCTTCCTTTTCCTTCATCTCTTTCCTCAAAAAAAAAAAACTAATCCAGCCTTTATTTTTATTTTCTCAAAGTTCAGTTCTCCATATTAATAATTAAAAATAACTATTAGAATTAATGTGGCACTCCGTTGCCTCAAACAAAAAGTCCAAAACTGTACTCTAACATTTAAGACTTTTACCACTTTGATCACAATTTACCTCTGCATACTTATCTTTCATTTCTTCTGTACACAATCTGCCAAACTGGGAGCACAGGGTGAGTGAACTAGGCATGGTGAAAACCATATTAAGTCCATATTAAGAACAAAAATATCAATAATGCACCTGATAGATTAAGAACATTTGTGAGAACTTCCTCCCCAGCCCCTTTAGAACACTTGCTTGATAATTGATACAACAACATTCTGGGGATTCTAGAAATTATGATATGGTGAATAGAATGATAAACCAGAAATCAGAAAGGCTTAGCTTTAAATCCCCCTTCTAACACTTACTAGTTAAATGGGCACAGGGAGATCACTGGATATGTTAGTGCCTGAGGCAATACTCTGATTACCCTATCCTAGTTATGGCTTTGATTATGAATTATATATGTAGAATTGTTTTAATAAAAAAAATTAAGATTATCCAAAAGATGATTGCCAATTCAATTTGTTTTTAAATGCCTTTTTTGCCCATACTTTTCTCCAAAGCTCAGAATCTAAACCCCAGACAATATTCTCTCAAAATCCTATTTCCTAAATAAGTTGCAAAGCCAAAAAAAATTTTTTAAGGTTCATTGTAGATTAGCATCTAAAATAAGGAAATAGGTTGTTTCCTTTGGGACTGTATCCTCTGAGTTTTTTGACACCAATTTCAAGGCTATGGAAAATAAATTGAAATCAGAAGCAGCTCAACTTGTAAACGAGGCTAATGTAGCAAATGAAATCGAAAACGAGTACACAGGAACATTCAATGTAGAACACACATCTCCTCAGTAGTTCTAAGGAACTATAATTTAACACTTCAAAGGCTCTGAAATATTCAACTAAATGTGGTTCAAAAGCCACAGAAATGAAGATCTAACCTCCTTTAACTCTGGGATTAGAGGATGGCAGAGGTTGCTTAGAATATTTAAAAACAATAAATATTAGAAAACCAGAATTCTATTCCAAAAGTAGTTTCAATTCAAATCTTCAATTCATATAGAAGTTTGCAAAGAATATCAGTTATATTGAAATAGTTAATAAAATATCTTGAGTTCACAGACCTCATTTGAATCCCTCAATCAGGAAAAGTATTTATGAAGTACCTACTCTGAGCCATGTACTGTCTTCACTGCTGCATGTATAAAAAAGGTAAAAGACAGTCTCCTTTCTCAAGAAGCTCACAATCTAATTGGGGGTGAGTGGGATATAGAAACAACTTGAAAACAATATATTCAATGGTTACAATAATTGTAAATGAAAATAAAATAACCTTCTCCCCCTCCCAAAAAAATGAGTATTAGAATATTAGAAAGAAAAAGTATGGCCCCAAAGAAGAGATGTGAGATATTCCTTTTCAGAAGTGGGAAGTCAATGGGTATTCAACTCTTTCCATGTATTTGGTAGTTTTGTTTATTTTCTCTCCTTTTCATTTTACTTTAAAATTATTGTTATTTGGTGTGATTTTCTGGGAAAAGAAATAGGAGGGATATTGGGCGGAATTTTGGTGATATAAAAAACAAAATAAATCAATATTTTTATTATTTTTGGCCAAGAGATTTACTTACTTTAATTCTTCAAGGATCTGAAATTTTGTCATGGAAGCAGTCTTTCCGATAATGCAGAACCAATCATAACTTCATAAATCTTAAAGATTTTTGTGGTTGAAAAAACACTTTAACCCACACAAGATAAGTTGTTTGTAATATAAGCTCCATGAGGATACAAACTGTTTCAGTTTTGCTTTTGGCATTCTAATTGGTCAGCACATATTACCTGTTGGGTGTTTAATAAATGCTTGATTTATTGATAGGCTTCTTCAAGTTTAACCAGGTTGTTATTCTAAAGACATTTAGTTTCTTGCTAGACTTAAATTTGAACCCTTTTTATCTTATTCTGGCATTTACTATGAAAGTGAAAGCTACACAAATCCTATTAAAATCCCCAAGAATCCAGCATTACTTCTAAGTCATGATGAGGCCCTAAAGGAGGATTTTAGTGAAGGGTTAATAATGAAGGGGCAAATTGATTAATTTAGTCTATTTGAGTAAGCCTCTATCAATACTAATCAAATCATGTAAGGCTTTCTGTCTCATGGTAAATGCCATACCATTGATCCTGGAGTCAGGAGAACTGGTTTTCATCCCTGGCTCTTGATATGTACTGCCTGGGTGATGGTGAACACACACTTTATTTCTCTGATCCTCAGTATTATCACCTATAAAACAGGGATAACAATCATTTGCACTGCTTCCCCTGTCGAATTTCGGGGGGGGGGGGAATACTTTGTAAAATTTAATATGTAAATGTGAATTATTAGTAGGATTATTATTTGATTTGCAGGCAGTAATCAGTGGGTTTCACCCTTCTGAAGTCTGCAGGGTGGCTGGAAGAAACTAAAAAAATAAAGCAAATTGTGTTACTATAGGAAAAGAGAATATGTCAGTCCAAGAGCCTTAGCTGAAAGTCAAGAAATCACTTTATTAAGGATCCACACAATCCTAGGCACTGTGGCATATAAAGACTTAAAAAGTCAATTCTCATTAGTATAAATGTCAAATGATATAATTTCTATAGCAAAGACATTTCTAAATATCATCTAAAAACAAAATTCTTATAAGCACTTCATTATGTTACAAAATTCCAGTTCAATAAAACAATATTGATAGCTCCTTGGAGTCCATTATAAACAGAACTGACCTGTGATACACATCTCTGCCCTTAAGGAATTTAAAACAGAAAAGTATAGATACACATATGAAATATGAAATAACAACACATAACTTAAAAGTACGTAAATTCAAATTAACTTAGTCTCATAGATATATATGTAAGCATGTATATGCATATATGTATGCATAAATACTAGGTATGTTGATAAAGTAATTAGACTACTGCACTCAAAATACTGTAGGTTTCCTGTTTTCATGTCTTGACTTATTCTTCTATGCTTCCCTCATTGTCATCACCATAATTTCTCCTCAACTTTTACTCAAAAACTTTATTTGCCAAGAAGCCTTCCTTGATTCTATTGGCCAGAAGTAATCTATACTTTCTCTGTACTAGAATCCTATTGTCCTTTGTTTGATTCCATTTTCTTTATCTGCCTTAGAAGACAATAATTTCCTTTTTAAGCTTTTTTTACATAAAATTTTATTTTTATCTACTGCTTTTACATTGCCTAAATCTGCCCCCTGCTCCACTATAGCCTTTATTGTCCAAAAAAAGTAATTCCATATATCAAAAAACTTTTATTAAAAAATAAAAAGAAGTAGGAAACAAAAGAGCAAAACTGATTGATTTATCAAAAAAAAAAAAAAACTGACAATGTAGCATTGTACACACATTAACCCACTCCTCACTTCTTCAAAAGAATGAGTGAATTTCTTTTTAATAAATTCTTTTATTTGATCACAATCTGTTGTCATTCCACTTCTCCCTCTGCCTTGTAACTCTAAACCCTGTTGCAAAACTTTACCAAGACTTTTATTCTTTATACCCATTATTCCTTTCCATACCATTAACAGACCTCTCTTCCCCTTTTCCTCATCTCATATCATGCAAAGATCATTAATGATCATCTTGTCTTTCACTCCTGTTTTATATAAACAAGTAGACATTCTCATCACCAAGGCAAATTTCTCTACATACACAAGTGATACCATTCCATCCATTTTCTAAAGAAGCTTGTCCTCCTTCTATGTGCTAACTAATCTTCAGTGTTTAATTTCCCTGTCTACAGGCTGTTTCCCTAATGCCTGTTACCACGCCTATTTCGTCCTCAATTATAACAACATTCCTTCCATTTATAAACATTTATTTTCTTTAGAAAGAGAAGAAAATGAGAAGCTCTAGATAAGAGAAAACTTGGCAGTTACATCTGCCCATAAATAATTAACATTCTACATCAATTCAGCACTCAGATATGTAACAAATCACTAATCAATATTTTTTTTGCCCTCAGATATAAATTTTTTGTGTGTAAGACAATTGGAATTCAGTGATTTGTCCAGTCATACAACTAGCAATCCCCAAGTATCTGAGGCACATTTGAATTCAGGTCCTCCTGATTCCACCGCTCATGATATGAAAATTAAAGGAGGTTTTCATCTTTTTTTTTTAACCATCATATGTAACTTTATTCTTTTTTCCTCTTACATATTGCCACCTCCCCCAATCAGGTTATAGTTAAGAATGGATATATTTATTTTTACATATGTAGATTTATACACACACACACACACACACACACACACATATATATATATATATAAACACATACATGCACATGCATATCCACATCTTTCCTAGTCCTGCTGACTCTTTGTTTTAATTCAGTCCCTTAACATGACTTGCTGTTACTTAAGTTTTCATCTTTTCTTGAAACAAAAAGGAATCTATGACAAATTTTCTTCAAGTACAAAACATTGTACATTTTGTTAGAATTAAAAGCAGTTGAAAGACATAGCAGAGAGAAAAAAACTATGAGTTTTATTCCTGGCTTTACCACAGACTTGCTATACAATTTCTGATATGTCAAAATCTCTGGGCCTAAATTTCTTCATATGTAAATGAAGAAATAGGATCAGTGATCTATGAGACCCTTTCTAGTTCTGAATATTGGGTTTTTATGAAACAAGAAACATTTTTTTAAAATGAGAAAACAATTGCATGGGACAAGACTTGGAGAAAATCCATTTTGAACAAACAAGTCTTGCAAAACATCCAGAAGGTCACCAAACTGGGATCAAGCCAGACCAAAATAGACAGAAAAGTCCATGTTTCAGCTGAAAATAACAAAAGAGAATATATTACAAATGCTATAGAAACAGACAGAAACTGGAAATTGTATATTGTCAGTGATGTGGTAAGCAGAGATGAATTCACTTCCTACTTTACTGACAGGACTAAAGCCATCTGACATCCTAGAATCACAAGATCTTAGTGTTAAAAGGAAATTTATATGCCAGTTAGTTCAACACATGAGGCCACAAGTTCCCTCCACATCATCCCCAAGTAGTCATCTATCCATCATTGGAATACCTACAGTGAGGGAGAAGCTATAAGTCCCAAGGACAGACCAAAACATGTTGTGGGCTGGGATTAACTCAGGCTAATTCTCTGGTAGTTTAGGCTCAATATCAAAACAAAATAAAACACATGTAGATCATTCAACAGATATAAAAAGATTTACTTCTACATAGTTGGAGGAGAATATTCAACACAGCATTGAAATTATCTCAAGTTGATTTATCTGAGAGAAAAGGAAATGTTGTTTAGTCATTTTTCAGTCATGTCTGACTCTGCAATTCCATTTGGGATTTTCTTGGCAAAGATACCAAAGCAATTTGTCATTTTCTTCTCCAGCTCATTTTACAGATGGGGAAACAGAGGCAAATAGGGGCAAGGGACTTGCCCAGGGTAACCCAGATAGTATAGTAAGTATCATTTGTTTTTCATCCTCTTCCCTGACTTCTATGAGATGACTCAACTCTATGTCCTCACCACAAAACCCAAATTTTCTCTAAAGTTTCAGACCCACAGTCCCAAATGGCTACTGAATATCACAAAGTAATCCCTTTGTCATCATCAACGTATCCAACAATGAACTCTCAAGATTCTTTCCCACTTCCAACTTTTGTTTGTACTGATGCCATGACTATTTTCTCTGACACCCAGGCTTATAATCTAAGAATTATTTTTGATATTTCTTTTCACTTATCCTCAATACTCTACCAGTTGTCATTTTCTCTAAATTATACCTTTGTCAGCTTTCATAATAATTAGTAACTTTTTTCTCTTCCCACTGAAAAAGCCTTAGTTCAGATTCATGTATTTTCCCCTAGTTCTCTCATTCATTTATCTCTAATTCATCTTTACATACATATCAACCCAATTAATATTCCTAAAGTCAGATTCTTATCATAACATTTTTCTAGTTGAAAACTTCAGTAATTCTCAATTATTTGTCAAATCAAATATGTATTTCTTGTATGTAAAGTTAAGATCCTACACACTCTAGAATCCTCTTATAGTTTTATCTCAAAACTATACACATTGAATACAACCAAACTTTCAACCAAATTGCACTATTTTCTGTTTCTTCATGCTTCTTTTGACTTCTCCATTCATGGACTTTTTTCTCTTTGTTTATATATTTGAAATAAAGTCCCATCCCACCATTGATCGCCATCTTTTGAATTTCTTCCTTTATCTCAGGGTTCAATTCAAGAGTAACTCTTCAATAAAATCCATTATGACTGCTACTGCAATGACTCTACTGTTCTCATCTTTTTCATAGAAATTTGCTTGTTATTTTTTCATTTATCTTTTTCTTCATTCTTTCATAAATTATTAATGTAAATATCTTATTTTCCTTTTGGATTTTAAGTCTCTTGAAGGTAGGGTATTTATAATATCTATCTTTATAACCTCAATACCAAGCATAGTACTTGCATAGTGATAAGACCTTTTAAAATGTTTGCTGAATTCAGGCTTTATTTCATAATAAGCCATGAATTTACAGTTAATTTGACTGAGAAAGAGTATATAGAAAAATTAGCACATAACTGGGATAACTTTTTTGAAGATGATTTTTTTTTCCTTGGGACCTGATTATAAGGCACATTGTACAGTTAATCAATCTTTCTATAGGCACAATGGATATTTTAGTTTACACACAAGCAATTATCTTCAAACCAGAACCTTGGCACACATTTTTGCTTTTTTTTTAAACATCAATTATCATACAGGTGGGCAAGTTCCTCTGATAAAATTGCATTATTTCCAAGCTAAGTGTTTTTTTTTCCTAATCTAAGATGGGGAAGCTAGTTAGTAAACCCTAAGCCAATATTTCTGGGATCACAGTTCTTTCTCCTATCCAGTCTTTCTATGATCCTCTGCCTATTATTTCCCTTTATTTTCTATTAACTCACAGAACAGTGAGAAAAAGGCATAAATTCTATTACTAATCTTGACATTATTATAAGATATTAATTGAAAGAAACAAATAATTATTTATCTCTACTCTAGAGTTACTCCCAATTTTATAATTTTCTTTGGCAGTTAGTTAACTTGATCCTAATTATTTCTTTTTCTTAATCTTATAAACACTGATTGGTACTTGGTTTTTCTACTGCTAAAAATAGTAAACCTTCTCTTTAGTCTCTTGTTCATTAGACACACTCCTTTTTATCATATTTGCCTGTTGAAATCTCTTCCTTCAGGGCCTAGCATAGGTAAATACTTCCTCCATGAAACCTACCCTGATTTCTCCAAGTAAAAATGATCTTCTCCCCTCAAATTTTCCATAACCATTTTCTTGGTCCTCTCTTGGGCAACAGTATCTTTCTCCAATCAAATCAAGGCTCTTTGAGGTCAGAGATTATCTTTTCAGGCTTACTTAGCTAGTACTTAGCTAGCAAATTTACTTGAATATAGTACTCCATGGTTTCTTTTTCTTTTTTGTGAAAGTAAAATCTTTGAAAATCTGGCAAAACCTATAGACCCCTTCTCAATTTTTAAAAATTCATAAAATAAAATACAAAAAATATAAAGGAAACTAATTCTATTGAAATAGTTATCAAAATATTAAGAAAAGAGAAACTCATGGACCCCTAGTTAATAATTCTATAGTGGGTACTTAAAATATTGTTGAATCAGTTGGATTAAATAACTGATATTCTTATTATGAGGCAAAGGTCCAAAATATATCTTCTGAATCATTCAAAAAAGAAAAGCTTGAAATGATTCACAAAGCTGAAAGAAAACTTACAGTCCAATTAGTTCTGTACTTTATACTTTTCTGATGAAGAAACTGAAGTCTAGTGAAGGTATATGACTGGCCCAAAATTACTCAACCTAGCCAGAGTCATATTGCATTCATTATATGTATATATGTATGTATGTATATGTATATGTTTGTATGTATGTATATATATATTATATATAGTGAAAGATATTCTATTTTATTGTATGACAGAAGGTTGGAGTTAGGAGATAGATAGGAGATGAGTTAGGAGATAAAGAATAGGGATGCAATCTATGATTGCATTGATATAAGGAAGTCTCAGATGAGGAAATTCCTGCTATCAATGTAATTCAGCATCTTCTCCTGCAACCTAAGGTGCTAGACTTGTCAAGAATAGAGAGAAGTTAAATGTGTTGAGCAAGGTCACAAAATCTATATAGGTCAGAGATCATTCATATAAATTATAGTTGGTAATTCTAATAAAATGACTTTTACACAGTAAACACTTAATGAATATTTCCTGAAGTAAAAGTGTAATTGAACAGGATTCCCCATTCCAAGAGAGTGTATCATTTAGACTACAAACCTTATGAGGACAAGAAGCATAGAAAGTATAATGGATTAAGTGGCAAAGAAACTCTACCTGCTTCATAATTCTGCTCTTATTCAGGCCTGACTTTAATACATATCAACTTAGATAATGGCAACTGTCATAGGTTATCAGCAAAGAGGAATAAAATGCACAGAACAAGAAAATTATTTTTTTTTTAAATTCCAATTCCAATTGGCAAACATCCCAGGGGAAGGAGCATGCAAGCCACATTTTTCTCCTGTGATTAAATTTCAAGAAGTCTTTCTCAGAAGAGTGAAGAGAGAATTAGGATACTTCTATTCTTTGCTTTCATTCACTGATTAACTTATGGTCCTAACATAAAACTATGTCACAGAGGTGAAGTGGACCATGGCCCGACTAATCTGCTCATTTCAGTCACCTTCATAATCAATACCAGTTGTGACCAGGAAATTAATCATGTGGCCATCTACATCAATCATTCAGATGGCCAGAATAAATGTTCTCTTCATCTTTTGCATATAGACACATCCTGTCTTTGTGCAGTTTTTCACATTTGCTACTCTTCATTGGCAAAGACAGAGATTTTCCTTTGTAAGAAATTACTCAGGATCCTGTAGGCCAGTCTAAAGGTTCATGAATTCTGGCAATGGAAGAAGGCACAAACATTTGATCGTATGAAAATGCATATGTCTCCCCCACTCTGATGCTCCCATCATCCCAGCTCAAGGAAAGATAAAATAGGAAGAAAGGGAACCAGAGTAGAATAAGGAGGCCTTTAATCTGGTCCTGGCTCTGACAATTATAATCTTAGGCAATCCTATTTGAATATCATTTTCCTCATCTGTGAAATGGGAAATGTGTTTCTATGATGTGCCCAATCTATCTTTCAAGAATATTGTCAGAATAAAAGGGAATAACATATGTAAAATTGCTTTATAAATCAGTGTGCTTTTTGCAAATGGAAGACATTTTGTTAGTTTGGGGACAGAGTTGTGATTTCATGGAGGACCAGCAACTCTTCTGTACTCTGAGAAAGTTACTAAGACACAGCTAATAAGTATCAGAGACAAGACTTGAAACTGGGGTGGGGGGAGGCTTGAAACTAAGTCTTCCTCACACTGAGTTAAAAACCACAGTGCTGCTCTGTTTTATGATGCAAATGCAAGATTCATAAAACACTGGTAAATTAATCTAGACTTTTTTGCTTTATGGAAGGAATAGTTATTTCATCCATAGTAAGAATCTCCTGTTACTCCTTTTTAAAGAGCAAGCAGTTTTGATTTTCAGAACTGTTTTCTCTGCAACAATTTCTTGTTATCCATTATCCTATCAGTTCATAACATTTCCTGATGTTTCATTCCTGATATATTGAGTACCATACTATTGTATAATAATACGATAATGGAAAGTGTGTTATTTTGAAAGCAGCCAGGATGTCATACTTCCATATATTTAATTTATGTCCTCAAAAAAGTGATAAGTTCTACTGAACAAATCCCCTGCTTTGTGTGTGTGTGGATGGAAAGGTAAATATGTGTGCTCTATAAAAAATGAGGGAAATAATGAGTAAAATTTAGTTTTAAAATGTGGTAATTATTTTAAACATTGTGAAAGAATAAAATAAAAGGCTTCTTAATGAGTTCATCATGTTTTCAGGTAAGTTAAATGTTATTTTTCAATTATGTGATTAGAATAAAGAATCTAGTTATAATGCAGGTATTCCATCATTACATTTAAGAATTGGAGCTAACATTGTGCTTTGGCCAAAGTGACATAAAAATAATCTTCTAATGCATTACAAATTGCTGAAAATTCATCTATAATTAATACTTAAGGATGCAAAATTGAATGCATTCATTATATTGCCATAAATTACAGTATATTATGTATAAATTACCCATTTTGTTATTTTTTAACAAAAACTCTCCTAGTCTTGCTTTCTAGTTTAGCAACTAACTGCTCCATAAATATGCAAAGATAAACAAGTCAAATGGCATAGAACCAAAACTAGGCATTTTTGGCCTAATAAATTAATTTCCAATAAAATAAGTCCTTCAGATAGAAGCATTACAGTGGGTTATTCTAGACACTGCCATGGTAGTCAATACATTTTTCTGAAATCCTGCAACATCTTAGTGTCATGTGAACTTTGATAGCCAATCCTATGAGTATGACAAGTGAGTTTTCATCTTTAATCAGAGCAGTGTTAAGGGGCATTCACAAAGAGCACAAGGAGGCATAAAGCATTAATGTGAAGTGGAACTCCCTACCATAAGTGCTCACTCTCCCATCTCTGACCCCCACAACAAATAGCTTCATTAAGTCGTATACAAAGTACCAGAACCTCTCAAGGGGACTGGGTTTTAATATGATACATGTAGCACTTTGAGGATAATTCTTTTAGAAAAATATAATAAAGTATAATATTTTAAATTTTAACATTTAAATATTCTCCAAACATTATGCTTCTATCATGGACAAAGTTAGCTATGGAAAAATGCATGTTTCTTGAAGAGAGAAACTAATTTTTTATGTCTTTATATCCTCAGATCTTGCACAATTCTTTGTGTTATTGAAATAAAGTGATGAAGATATGAAGTAGCCAGAAATGTAAATGGTAAAGATTGTATACAAACTTTTTAGAAATGTAGTCCTTATCTTTGACTCCAAAAACATCCATCTGCTTAACTTTTTTATTTCTTTCAAAGGCACTACCATCCTTCTATATCACTCACATTCTAAACATGAGGGTCATCCTTGACTCTTTGCATTCCCTCAACCCCCGTAATTAGCTCTTAAAAATTCAATCTCCATGATAATATTTTTATATGTATTCTTTTCTCTCCCACTAACATGGGCACTTCTCTAAATTCAAACCCTCACCAACTCTCACCTAGAGTAACAGCAGAATCTCCCAAACCTGAGTTACCCATTCTCTGTCCATCAACCCTCTCCATTCATCCTCTATATATCTGCCAAATTCATCTTCTGAAAAGAGAGATCTAAAGGTGTTAGTTCCCTGCCAAGGTAGCTGCCTATTACCTTAGGATAAAATGCAAATTTCTGTTTGATATTTAACTCTTTACAATTTGGATCCAGCATAGCTTTCAAGGCTTGTAGTATATTACTCCCTTTCACTCAATAGTCTTTGCATGGACAACTTGTAGTTCCTCCCAAGCAGCACTCTAATCTCCTTCCTCCATTGCATAGGTTTTCTTCGATGCCTGAATGAAATCCTTATTTCTTTCTCTTAGAATCTCTATCTTACTTTAAGGGTTAGCTTAACCACAACCTCCTAAAAGAGATATTTCTTGGCTCTTTCCTTGCTATCTCACTGAAATTATATTGCATTTTCTCTTTGAGTATATACCCATGTACATATACATACACATACAAATACACACACATATACATATACATATACATATACATATACATATACATATACATATACATATACATATACATAAACATGGCTTTTTGATCTATGACCCTGGTCTCCTTGCTATTCTACAAACAAGACACTTAATTTTCCTACTCAGTTCATTCTTTCTGTCTCCATGCCAAAAAATCATTCTCCCTCCTCCATTCTATCTCCTGTCCTCCCTGGCTTTCTTTAAATCCTAACTAAAATCCTACCTTCATTAAGAAGCCTTTCCTAAATAAATCCCCATAAATCCTCAGCATTTTTATACATCACCAACAAAATCCAACAGCAAGAGATACAAAGAGAAATTCCCTTCAAAATAACTGTCGACAGCATAAAATATTTGGGAATCTATCTACCAAAGGAAAGTCAGGAATTATATGAGCAAAATTACAAAAAAACTTTCCACACAAATAAAGTCAGACTTAAATAATTGGAAAAACATTAAGTGCTCCTGGATAGGCCAAGCAAATATAATAAAGATGACAATGCTCCCTAAACTAATCTATTTATTTAGTGCTATACCAATCAGACTTCCAAAAAAATATTTCAATGATCTAGAAAAATAACAACAAAATTCATATGGAATAATAAAAGGTAGAGAATCTCAAGGGAATTAATGAAAAAAAAAATCAAATGAAGGTGGCCTAGCTGTACCTGATCTAAAACTATATTATAAAGCAGCAGTCACCAAAACCATTTGGCATTGGCTAAGAAATAGATTAGTTGATCAGTGGAACAGGTAGGTTCACAAGACAGAATAGTCAACTATAGCAATCTAGTGTTTGACAAATCCAAAGATCCTAACTTTTGGGATAAGAATTCATTATTTGACAAAAACTGATGGGATAACTGGAAATTAGTATGGCAGAAATTAGGCATGGACCCACACTTAACGCTGTATGCCAAGATAAGATCAAAATGGGTCCATGATTTAGGCATAAAGAACGAGATTATAAATAAATTAGAGGAACATAGGATAGTTTATCTCTCAGACCTGTGGAGGAGGAAGAAATTTGTGACCAAAGATGAACTAGAGACCATTATTGATCACAAAATAGAAAATTTTGATTACATCAAATTAAAAAGCCTTTGTACAAACAAAACTAATGCAAACAAGATTAGAAGGGAAGCAACAAACTGGGAAAACATCTTCACAGTTAAAGGTTCTGATAAAGGCCTTATTTCCAAAATATATAGAGAATTGACTCTAGTTTATAAGAAATCAAACCATTCTCCAATTGATAAATGGTCAAAAGATATGAACAGACAATTTTCAGATGATGAAATTGAAACCATTACCACTCATATGAAAGAGTCTTCCAAATCACTATTAATCAGAAATGCAAATTAAGACAACTCTAGGATACCACTACACACCTATCAGATTAGCTAAGATGACAAGGAAAAATAATATCAATTTGAAGAGATGCGGGAAAACTGGGACACTGATGCATTGTTGGTGGAATTGTGAACAAATCCAACCATTCTTGAGAGCAATCTGGAATTATGTTCAAAAAGTTATCAAACTGTGTATACCTTTTGACCTAGCAGTGCTACTACTGGGCTTATACCCCAAAGAGATCATAAAGAAAGGAAAGGGACCAATATGTGCCAAAATGTTTATGGCAGCCCTGTTTGTAGTGGCTAGAAACTGGAAAATGAATGGATGCCCATCAATTGGAGAATGGTTGGGTAAATTGTGGTATATGAATGTTATGGAATATTTTGTTCTGTAAGGAATGACCAGCAGGATGAATACAGAGAGGCTTGGGAGACTTACATGAACTAAATGAGCAGAACCAGGAGATCATTATATACGTCAACAACGAAACTGTATGAAGATGTACTCTGATGAAAGTGGATTTCTTTGACAAAGAGACCTAACTCAATTTCAATTGATCAATGATGGACAGAAGCAGCTACACCCAAAGAAAGAACACTGGGAAATGAATGTAAACTGTTTGCATTTTCTTCCCGGTTATTTTTACCTTCTGAATCAGTTCTCCTGGCAACAAAAGAGAACTGTTTGTTTGTATAAATATTGTATCTGGATATACTGAGACATATTTAAATATATAGGGCTGCTTGCCATCTAGGGAGGTTGAAGGAGAGAGGGAAAAATCGGAACAGAAGTGAGTGCAAAGGATAATGTTGTAAAAAATTACCCTGGCATGGGTTCTGTCAATAAAAAGTTATTATAATAAATAAGTAAAAATGAAGGACAATGAACAATGTAAAAAAAAATACATTTGTTAAAAAAAAAAAAAAAAAAAAGAAGAAGCCTTTCCTAATCCCTTTTAATGGCAGGACTTTTCCTCTTTTAATTATTTCCTGTTTATCATGTTGTTGTTTTGTCCTTCATTGTTGAAGAGGACCAGGACATCAGGAAGGTAATGCCAGGATAGGCAAATGAATTCTATTTAAATGAGAGAGGGCTGTGAAAAATCACTAGTCTCACTATCTCCCCCAGTACATAGTTTGCTTTGCATATATTTGCATGTTGCATCCTACATTAGAATTAAGCTTCTTGAGGGTGAGATTTATCTGTTTGTATCCCCATTGCTTAGCACAGAACCTGGCACATAGTAGGCTTTTACATGCTTGATTGATAGAAACATATATATGTGAGGGTGTGTTTATATGTGTGAGTGTATATGTATTATGGACACACACACACACACACACATATATATACATATATATATATATATATATATATTTTCACACACACAAAAACTATATTCATATTTATTTTTCCTCAAAAGAACAAAATCTCCTTTGGACCTTGGACCTTTTAGCCTTTATAGCCTCATTACTAATACAATGGCACATCATATTTAGTGAATGATCATTAAACAGTGAAATTACAGATGAGGACATCATGACAAAGAGAAGGAAAATACATTTTTGCAAGATATATAAATCCATATCATATAAATCCAACATTCTTTCCATTAAACCATGCTACAAGTGTTCTTGTTATTTCTTCAATAGCTTTAATTTTCCCCCTTATTATGAGAATCCATGAACCAATTCAGTCATATTTTTTGTCCCTTCTTTTAGATTTCACTCCTTTCCTTCTGTTTTTACTCTCTTCTCTTCTACTTTTCCCTCTTCCCTCAGACTTAAAGAGACTGAGAAGAATTGATGGTGATGGGAGAGAGGCACTCTTCACAATATTAAACAAAACTAAATTAGCAAGATGATATATACACATGCTCACAAATACACATATGTATACACATGCAAAATATTTCATCTCCCATCTTTGCAACTCTACTAACAAGATTCTTGATTTCCTAAGTTGTTTCACTCCCTAGTCATTAAGTTCTGCCAAATCAGTCCCTAGAGAAAAAAAAAAACAAAAAAAAAAACACTACTCCAACTTAATAAGCATATGTGCATTTACCATTGACAAAAATACTGGAAAAAATTGTATATAATGGAAGAGATACACAAACACTCATGTTCTTTGTTATAGAGGTCCTGAATGCTTATATTTTTAGAAAAGATGAAATCTAAAAGAAAAATTACTTTTCCCTAATTGGTTGGATCTTTTCTATGATTTCTATTGTTTATGGAGAAGCAAATTATGTAGATCCTTACTGGACAACATGACAAAGGTATAAAAGAAAATTATCTCGTCCAAAAAAGAAATTTTATTAGAAAAATAATTCCAAAAATAAAAATGTTATTATAACACTGGGTTTTTTTATATCATTCTAGGAAATTGGTAAATAAAAGTTAGGATGATTAAAATTAGTGGGGAGACATTAAAAACCATTTACTTAACATGCTTCATTAGCATAGTTATATAAGAAGACTATTGATACAGTCAAGATTTAATCATTACCATCCTTCATAATCTCTAAGGTTCCTTCTAGTTCTAACTAAAAATTACCCTAAATTGTTCATCTAGGATATTTTTCAGGATTATAGCAGAGGTCTTGCATAAAGTCCAAGCAGAAAAAAGAATTCCTTATGCAAAGATTTTCTAAATACTCTTATTAACAAATTACAATGCTTCCATTGCAACAACTACCAGAACATCACAAAGATTTTTCAATGAAATTTGTAGAAATACTAAAATGACTGCTCTAACCATTTAGTTGGGAAAAAATAAAATGGATTAAAAAATTCAACTGAATGGATCATCCTTCACTAAGTCCATTACAGGCAATGATATCGCAGACAATAAAGCAATAGCAAATAATTTTACAGCAAGTTTCTCTGATAATTCTCATTTCTAAAATATCAAAGAAATTGAGTCATATTTGTACAAATAAAAGTCAGTCCCCAATTGATAAATGGCCAAAGGATATGTACAAGCACTTTTTAGAAAAAGAAATCAAAATTTTATATAGTCATATGAAAAATGTTCTAAATCACTATTGATTAGACAAAGGCAAATTAAAACAACTCTGAAGGTCCACTTTACACTTGTCAGAAATAACAAATATTGGAAGGAGATGAGGGAACATAGTACATTAATGAATTGTTGGTGTAGTTGTGAAATCGTTCAACTATTCTGGAGAACAATTTGGAACTAGTCCAAAGGCTATAGCCCAAAGGACTATAAAACTGATACAAAATGAAATGAGAATAGGGAGATCATTGTGCACAGTTATTTAGTATTATAATAATGATCAACAGAGAAAGTCTTAACAACTCTGATCATCACAATGAACTAAGACAATTCCAAAAATTCATGCTGAAAAAATTCTAGCTACCTCCAGAGAGAAACTTACAAATTCTGAATGCAAATTTTTTTCTCCCTTATTTTTTTTTTTTGCTTTTTTTTTTTCTGGTGAGATGGCTAATATGGAAACAGGTTTTGCATGATTTCACTTGTATAATTGATACCATATTGTCTTATCAATGGGGGGAATGGGAAGAAGGGAGAGAAACTTAAAGTCAAATTTTTTAAAGAATAAATAATAATTTAAAAAGAAATATTTTTTACATTACATCTTCCACACAAATCCTTTATTGTCTTTCTTCAAGTTACATCTCAAATACCATCTATGTTGAAGCTTTTCCTGGTACCCCAATTGCTAGTCTTTTTCCCTCCCAAACTAACTTGTATTTAATGACTTTGTACTCATTTGTATTTGTTCTTTTACATAAATTATTTTTAAACTTCCAGTCTTTCTTTAAAAATTAAACATTGCAATGTAGCAGAAAGAACACAGAAAGAACTAGGTTTTAGTCCCAATGCTGCCATTAAAATATTTGACCTTGGGCAAAAACATTTAACTATTTTGGATCTCTAGTCTATCATCTATAAAATAAGGAAGCAGACAAGATGATTCCAACTTTGATTCTTCAAAGACTGTGATGTTTCAAATTTGGAATTTTATAGCATCACTGGAAAAATGTATGTGTTGAAAAAAATGCCTCTGCACCAAACTACAGTTTGCAATCATTAAAAGCATCACACATTTTCCCAAATAAAATCTAGTTTACATTCCACCTACTTACTATTCAATTCTGAGACTATGTTTTTAGTTTTCTGTAACTTTCCCAAATATACATATTGATGTAATAACACAATGGACTAATCTTTTAAGTGTACGTCACAGTGTAAAGAAGTCATTGTTTTATTCATTTAGTTTTACTTATATGGATTGTTAAGGTAATCTTTCTTGATTAATCATAGTTCTTATTAAAGGTTCCCTTTAATGTTTGGGGATTTAATGAAAAGCAAAGCATAATACCATCCACAAAATACAGCTCTCTGGAGGGTCTTACAACTTATAATCTTTCCTCTATTTGTCCTTATATAAGATTTCCTCTATGATAGTTGTGACCTGTTATAAGCATATTTTTATCTTTTTATGCCTTATTTCATATTAAATAATAATTAAAAGTTCAATGAATAGTTATTTTGTGGTTTTATTTATTAAGGAATTTTTTGATGATCTTAACATATGTATGAGAGGCTGTTTATTGGTAGAGAGCTGAATTTTGTTCTTCTGAGTCTAAAGTTAGTCAGTCAAATGGCATTTATAAGCATTTCTTATATGCCAACTATTGGAAACACTGATACAAAGAAAGGCAGTATCTGCTCTAAGAAGCTTATATTCTAATGAGGGCGGATGACCCATAAGAAGAAGCTAAAAGAGATGAAGAGTACTAAAGTGAGTCAAAGAAGTCCTGAGTGCATCTTGGAGAAGGAATGAAACATGGCCAGCCTAGGTGCCCACTTTAAATGAATTCTCTGGGAGGAGTTGTCCCAAAGGAAAAGGTTGCAAGGGCAAAGGGGACTTTCAATGTGTGGATTCAAAGATTGGAATGGGTTTCAAGATGAAAAGCTGGGAGCATGGTAGAGAAAATCCTGAGTGCAGCCATTTAGTAAATTGGAAACATATTGCTTCTGAAACATTCTTCATTTACATAAATTTTTGGAATTGAAATTTCAACTTTTAGTTCCTTCCACTTCTGTACTATATTATATTATATGTGCATCTATACACCCATATAGTATGTGTGTATATTTATGTATGTATAAGTGTATGTGTGTGTATAATGTATTGTCATTCTTAAGAACAGTGGTTCTCAAACCTTTGTTCTCAGTATCTTCATGTTGTTAAAAAACCTATCAAGGATCTGTTCAAAGAGTTTTTGTTTACATGGGTTATATTTATAGCTATTTACTATATTAGAAATAAAATATAATTTTGAATTTGTAGAACCTCTGAAAGGGTTTCAGAGACCCCAACAATTCTTTGGACTACACTTTGAGGACCATTACTTAAGAATATAGACTCCTTGATCATTGTATACGGCAACAAGAAGATTATACAATGATCAATTCTGATGGATAAGACTTTTTTCAATAATGAGATGATTCAGGTCAGTTCAAATGATCTTGTGATAAAGAGAGCCATCTACACCCAGAGAGAGACTGTGGGAATTGAGTGTGAATCACAATAAAATATTTTCATTCTTTTTGTTGCATTTTGGTTTTTTTCTCCTTTTTTGATTTGATTTTTCTTGTGCAGCAAGATAATTGTATAAATATGTATGCATATATTGGCTTTAATCTATATTTTACCATGTTTAACATATATTGGATTTCTTGCCATCTAGGGAAGGGGGGGAAGAGGGTGAAAAATTGGAACACAAGGTTTTGCCAGGATTAATGTTGAAAAATTATCATATTTTTTGAAAACAAAAAAAATTGATTAAAAAAAGGATATAGACTTCTTGAGAAAAGGAATTGCTTCATTATTTATATCCTCCACCTAGAACTATATCTGATACATAGTAGGTATGCTGATTGATGGGTGGATGAATGCTAACTCTTTTGAGGCTTTAAAGACAGGCCAATAAGTGGTAGCAGGTGGCAGAGTCCAAACAAGTACCTTGCCCAGATGGTTTGTTTTAAAAGCCACATTAAGTAAGGCTGAGATCCCCATGTGAGCCCTTCAAAATGCATCTATTCCAATGTCAGAGTAATTTTTTCTCATTAAATTTCTCTAGTTAGTGTCTTGGCCCTTCTCTCTATTCCACACCATATTCTTCTAAGAACTACCCTAATTTTACTATCTTTTTCATTTGCCCAACCTTAAAAACCCAACCATCGCTCTGGGATGGTTGTTTCAAAGATGGAATAAAACTGTGGATTGAGTTCCAGACTTGGGATTAGGAAATTGTTGTCGTTCAGGTGTTTAGTCTCGTATGATTTCTCCTGAGTCTGTATGGAATTTTTTTGGCAAAGATCCTGGAATGGCTTGCCATTTCTTCTCCAGTAATTAAGGCAAACAGAGGTTAAGAGACTCACAACTAGAAATTGTATGAGCCTAGATTTGAGCTCAGATTTTCCTGACTTTGGATCTGATGTTCTATCCATTGCCACCTAGCTACCTCTAAGAATCAGGAAAACCTTGGTCATTATATAATGTCCATCCAAGGATGTAACCTCTAAGAGCTTCAGGTAATTCACAAGAATTTATCTACTAATTCACAGGAAGATGAAAAGAGCTCCCCATATGGGAGAAATCAAAATAATATAGTAACAATATTGGTTCACTCAGTGGCTATATACGGTACAATTTACAGGACATAATATCTGCACAACTGTAGAATGTGTAGATCACAAACAGTTAAACTTTGCCAGCAAAGGCCCATAAATATTTATTTTATAACTTAGATTTTGTGAATGTGTTTGATAAATAAATATGATAGTAAGATCAACAAAGCATGAATCAAAAGGTATTTACATGACAGATTGTTATGGTCTATTGTGTCAAATCTCTGATTTATAAGGAGTGGCAAGATATGGATTTACATGATAAACCAGGACTTTCACTGCCTATAAAGTATATAAACTACTCACCTAATTTGTACTGGAGAAGTTTATATGCTCTTTCCATTATAGCTAGTTTGCTTGTCAGCATCTGCTTGATAGGTTTTTAGTGTCCTTGCAATATTCATTTTAAAAATTAATATTCCCAGATTAAAATTTGAGCATCTGGTAAATAATCTGTATGGTGAAAAATTACTTTTTAAAATGAGAACATTTTCAAAGAGGGTAATGGTTATGGAACATTTTAGTAATTTGTCTTAAACACCACAGTATCACAGAGGAACCTAGTCTTTAAGTATCTTATTTTTCAAAGCAAATTGTTTCTTTGCAGTAGACATTTATGTCCTTCAAAAATGCTTTTGTATAATGAAACCTTGTGTTATCAAGTATCTCTATTATTATGATGATGTTTTTAATTATAGTAGTTTAAAATATGTCATAATGGGTAAAGGGCCAACCTTGTAGTAGGGGAAGTTCTGAGTTATATTCTTTCTGATATAGAGTGACTGTGTGACTATAGATGAGTCACTTAATTTCTCAGCAGTTCAAGCAACCCCTTAATTATAAATTCTATGGAGAATTTTATCTGGTATTTTTTCATTGTTATATAGGCCAGATATCAACTTTACTTTCATGGAAAAAAAAGGTGATTTACCAATTCAATCCAGCCAGAGCCTTGATACTGGAATTAGCAGATTGGTTCCAATCCCACCAAATACCTGTGTCATACTGATAAGTGTCTTCAGATTTCTGGCCTTCAGTGTCTTCATCTATAATATGAGGCAATTGGATTCGATGAGCTCTAAGGTTCCTTCCAGCTCAAATTTATTTTCTTATAATATATGTAGGCCCCGACACACTCAAAGTATGCAGAATATAAAGCCTTTTAAATTTGACATTATCAGTTATTTTTCTCATTTTAAATTTGCTGTTTTCATTTTTCAAATCACCATCTTTTTTTCTTTGCTCCGAAACACTTTCATAAATAGTGCGTTTTAAGTCAGAAAAAAAGTAAATTCCATCACCAGTCAATTGATGACTTTTGAATGCTTTTTCTGTAAAACTGCATAGAATTTAGGAACTCTTTATATTTGAAATTTTTCACCTCCCCCTCCCCCAACTCAAGGCAGTCAGCATTTAATGGGACAAGTGACCTAAGAGAAGATGTGACATTTTATGTGCTTCAGTTAATTCCCAATCTTCCAAGATCCAAACTTGACATTTCATTCCTCTCTAAAGATGAAGCCAAGTTTTTCCTTGGTCATGGATATTTCATTAGTATGTATTTTGGGGGGAAAAGGTCGGCCTTAGAGTCAGAAGAGTCATGTCCAAATCCTGACTTGCATACCTAAATCGGCACATATTGGCAAGTCACTTCATTCAGTCTTCCAACAAGCATTTATTAAGTGCTTACTCCATGTCAGATACTATGCTAAGCACGGAAACTACAAATACAACCAAAAAAAGAAAAAGACAAAAGGCAGTACCTGCTCTCAAGGAGCTTACATTTTAATGGGGAAAAATATGTAAAAGGAAGACAAAAGGAGGGCAGAAGGAGGAAGACAGAAGTAGGGGCATGGTAGAGAATTTTCAAAGGCAGTCTAGTGAGAAGAATCACAACCTCTGAATGCCTTCAAACACCTCTTGAAGACTATAATTTGGTGAACAATTGTCCCTCTGAATTGATAAAAGGAAATTACTGAGAGCTCCACATAATGAAATCACAGTCTAGAACAAATGCACACATAAATGTGTATATGTATATGTATATATATATATATATATATACAAATATAATTTTATTATATATATGTTTGTATTCTGTATTTATATATACAGAAATCCTAAGGACCATTCCTTCACATGTGGTCAGATCATCTAATTAAATAAGTGCAAATCATTAATTAATTAATTCTTAATTAAGAATACTTGAAAAAATGTCTCAACTATGTTTAATACAATATTTTATATATTATAAATGCAGCCTGAATTGTTATAATCAACGTATAGTGGGGAAATGATGTATATATCCAGAAACCTTAAGCTTTAAAACAAGAAGGATGGATCTGAACTTTGAGGATTCAAATAATTTGAATTTCAGGGGTTCAAATGAGTCCTTAAATTCTCCACTAATGACAAATGATTGATTATACATATATTATCTTCACTTTGATTATATGGAAAACCTCTGAATTAATGAAAAATTTTAAGATACTCTTAGAGAAAGTATAGTATGGTGGGCCAATGTGTAGTTTGGAGTAAGAAAGACAAATTCAAGTCTTACCTCAAGTTTTGTAACCATAAATCATCGCTTGATCTCTAATGCATGTATCAAGCATATTGCTGATTTAAATCAGTAGAAAAGGATCCCACACCTAAGAGTGTGATAGCATCAAGCTCAAAAAGTGGTTGCTAAATTTTTCAGTACAAACATTTACACCTCAGAAATTAGCGAAGGCTATAAACCAGAACTTGATTTGTCATTTTGTTAATTGTTTTAGATTTAAGAAAGTCATGGATAAAAGTTAATAATACACATTAAACTTAAGCATTTGCTGCATTTTCAGTCAGTTATTAGCCATCTTTAAATATTTATGAACACACCACTCCCTGTACCAATGAAATCACAATCTCACATCAAGATGATGGTGTGATACATACATATGTGTGTGTGTGTATACACATACCATGATATAAAAGGCTCAATAAAATTTGCCAATTGATGGATAGACACAGATAAAAGAGTGGAAAAGTAGGCTAAAAGAATATAAAAAATCCAAATAAATGAAGGTTCTGCTACTAATCTTGGAAGAAAAAAAAATTTAAAAGACACATAAGAACTATATTTAGAAGATGCCAGATCATAAGAGCTCCCAAATAAGTGAAAGCCTACTGATTTTGAGAAGTTCCAGACACCATCATTTCTGTTAGACTTATCAATAGGAGGCTGACAATAGTATTATTGCTATTTACATATTGATGCCATGCTGGCATGGATTTGCATAATGTATTGTGGCTCTATGCTCTAGAGAGTTGCATTGTAACATATTGGTGCTTAATGAACTCTGAAAAAATTGATTTTCCACAGAGTAAATTAAGGAATGCATTATAGCTGTTAAAGCAATCTTAAGGGAAATCTGAGGCTTCCACTGCAGCACCATGCTTAGTAAGTAATAAATTACATGTTATACTTATTTGCCTTAATTCATGCTAATTTTGTCCAATTAATGTATCACAGTAATTCAGAAGCCTGTCACAGGAGAGCTAATTATTTATTGGATTTTTGTGTTCAGCTCCCTAGGAGTCTACTAGCAAACAAACTTACGACTGTCTTTCTGTTAGGTCCACAGTGACGTTCTTATGTCTTACTGCGGGGGAGTGGAGCTTTTTGTTTCTGTTTCAAGTTATAAAACAAATCCTGATGTACCTAAGCCAAGTTTTTGTTTACTAACTGGTGAATCAGTGGTGACAGCCTGCCATACTATTAGGATGAGAGCTAATACCTTTCCCATCAAACTATTTCCTGTTAAGTGTCTGCACATGACAGAATTCTCATTAAGGAGCAAGGCAACCCTTTTCTTCATTGTACATTGAAAGGTTCTTCTTTAGAATGGCTGTATCTACATACCCAAAGTATGATCCCAGAAATGAAACAATTGTTTGAATAGTCTGGAACTTCAAATTCTCCCTTCTGCTTTTGTTCTCTGTATATTTTAAAGATTTTCATGTTGTTGGGTTTGTTTTTTTTCCTTCCCCTCTGAACTGGTTTATCTAGATCATTCTCCTCTCATTTCATTTCAAAACCAAAATTGTAATTTTTTTCTTTTATCATAACTTGTAGAAACCAAAATATAATGACCAAAAGAAATTGAATGTAATCCACAATAACAATCTATATTAGCTTTGCAAAAATAGGTTTTTTAACTGTGGCAGAATGTTAATTCACATCCCCCAAATGAATTATTTATGAGATTAATGTGTGCAATTCATACCTATAAATAATATGGCAGTTGCTAAATAATTTGCACACAGTGATAAGATGCAGACATCAGAGTCAAACAAGAAAAGTCTCACTAGCTGTGGAATACTCACTTTCTGTTGGAATTATGTCAGACACATGCATTTACTTAAAGTTAGTTGTTGGGAAGGGAAAAGGGAATGGTAAGTAAACAAACAAATGAAAGCATTTGATCTCACTGGTTTCTTCTTCCTGTGAATAGCAGGCAAATGCTTATCAGGTGATTGCCATCTTCTAACCAAAAAAGAGAGAGGCACTACTTTTTATATATCTAATGTAAAGTGATGTTTACCAGCAGGTCACACTGTGCACAGGGATATAACCTGACAGAAGAAAATGCAGGAGGCCAATTGTGTCACAATTGAAAAGAGATTTTCTTTTCCAGTAAACATCGCTATGAAAAAAGAAATGAAACAGAAATGGACGTCTTTTCTCCAGTCAGCTGATGCTAATATGTGTTTGTCTATAATCTAATGAGTAGCTGCTCCTTTCAGCAAACTTCTCCAAGCAGTCTAGGGATTTACACTTTACTATGTGATTACTTGAAAGAAAATTGTCACATACTATATACTCTTTTCCCTTCCCTTTTCATTGTTTTATCTTCCATACAAAGGTGAAAAATAAGTTTCTATGACTACCAATTTGGCCTCTTTCTATTTGGCATTTTTCTTCTTTTAATTGGTCTTCAAAAGATAGTGGAAATTAACATTTCTTCCTGGTTCATTTCTTTACTGGTAGACAAATGTTATGAATGGCAGCATCTCTTTGGAAACTGGATTTACTACAATCACAACTATCTCAGGCTGGTTTCTTCAAGGCTTTCACAAACTCAAAACTTTCCCACCCAGGTAAGGAGTAAATAGCAGATAACTGAGGGAAATACAGATGCAGTCAAACTAGTTTGGGTTATATAATGGACATCACCATTTTTATTTGGTCCTGAACCCCAGAATATACCAATTCAGTATTATAGCCTTATTATGCTGCTGTGAGAGTCATTTTTTATGAAAGAAATAAAACTGTTGTCTTCTTGTGATTCTTTACATCCACAATTCTTTTTTTTTCTTTAATAATAACAACAACAAAAGCTGTGACAATGACCTGTCATGAACTGGAACTGAATTGCAACTCAGACAATTAGGGTTTAATTTCAAATGTCCTATGTATTTTAAGTTGGGGGTTGTTTCCTTTAGATCCAATCCTAAGTGCCATTAGGGAGAAACTGGCAGATATTTGACTTTTAAGGAACTATTTCTAATTTCACACTTTCCCTTGGATCCTCTGGATCTTTTTTGTAGAAAATAAATATTTTTGATTTCTCCACCACCTTTTAAGGGCCTGGACACTGGGATAGGAAATATTCAACTCTCTTTTCTAGTAAGTAATGGCATGATTTAATAGAAAGTGAACTACATAGCAAAATGCCTGGATTTTGATCCTGGTTCTGGTCCTTAACCTTATTGTATCAAGTCACTGAACCCTTCTGGGATTGGACAATCTCATCTATAAAGTGAAGAGGAAGGACAAAATCATAATAGATGGCGTGTGTGTATGTGTGTGTGTGTGTTCACACATATGTAGATTTAGGGTCTGTAATAGGATCTTATATTTTACTCATTTTTATCTTTAATTCCTTTGAGGGTGGAACTATTATTATTCCAGTTTTATAGATAAGGAAACTTTATATGAGAGAGGTTAAGGGACATTTTTCTGGCTTGCTAGTGGGTGTTGGAGATAGGATTCAAACACAGATCTTCCAGGAATTTAGAGACAGCATTATATCCATTTTGCTATTTAACTGCCAAAATTAGCAGAAGTTCACAGATCTAAAGTATCACTAAGGTCTCTTCTAAAAGTCTGGGTTACTAGAGACAACAATACTTCTCATCTAAAGGTTCACAATCTATCAGGGTAAAGTAGCGATAGCCCACATTTTTGTAGTGTTTTTAACATATATCATCTCATTTGAGAAAAAGAATCAGCAGTAAAAGAAGACAGGTTATACTAAACAATCAGGGCAAAGTGCCAATGAAGCGAGAAAAATTCTGACTAAATCTTTCCAAAGCCAAAATTCATTTACCACTTTATCCTCATTGTAGAAATGAAAAGAATAAATCCTATCAAGATTTACCTAATGGTTTTAACCTAGTCTCCCTCCCTCCTAAACTTTCCCTCTTAAGCTGCCTCAGGTAGTAGGTGACCAACTATTCCAATTTAGCAAGATTATTTGTGTTTTTAGGACTTGGATTCAGAGTAATAACATTGCCCCAATTTTTAATTTTGAAAATCTGATCTTTTCATATTAAATCATAATTATATTCTACCTCATGGACAACAACTTTAAAAACCAATAGTGATACATTTTATTAAGCACTGTCTATTGCAAGTAGATTTACAAGAGCATCTTCCCTCTATGCAAAGATGAGGCAGAAACAATTTTACTAGTGCTTAATAGATTTATTACTATTAGATGTCTTGAAGTATTTACTGAAAACTAAAATTTATAGAACTTTTAACCTGCAAGTACTTCTAATAAAGAGGGTAACATGGTGGCACAGTGAATAGAATTAGGAAGACCTGATTTTAAATTGGAGCTCAGACATTTATTAGCAAGTCCCTTACTCTGTTTGCCTTCATTTTTTCATTTATAAAATAAGCTGGAGAAGCAAATAGCAAACTACTCTAATATCTTTAACAAATGGGGTCAAGAAGAATCTGAAATGACGGAAAAATAACAAATATTATTTACTACATAGTGTTTCAAATGTGAAAAATCTCTTGCTATGAAACTGAAAACTTTCAATAAAATTCTGAAAAGAATTTACCTATCAGTTGGAGGCATCTAGTCACTAACGATTTCTTTGTTTCTTTTTTTTTCTTCATTTCTCTCTTTCTTTTTAATTATCCTTCATCACTTTCATACCCTTCATCACTTCTCCTACCCTCTCAGAAAACTATCTCATGTAACAAATTACTTTTAAAAAATAAAAGAAAGTGAGGGGAGGGGAAATCAACACAACCAATTAATAAATTGAAGAAACCTTACAATATCTGCAACATTCCATACACATAGACCCTCAATTCTATAAAGTAGAGGAAACTGTATTCTCATATCTCTTTTATGGTGACAAACTTTTTTTTTTAATTTTGCAACATTCAATTTCCATTCTTTTGTGGTAGTTGTCATTTTTGCCATTTTTGTAATCACTGTGCATATTTTTTTTCCCTTGGCTCTACCACTTTACTTTGTATTAGTTCAGGCAAATCTTTCCATGCTTCTCTATATTCATTGTATTAATCTATTCTCAAGGTACAGTAATATTCTATTATGTTTCTGTTCAATCATTCTCTCTTTCCCTAACTTTTGATAGTGCCTTATCCTCAATTAACTACAGCAGATCATAAGACTCAGTCTGAATACATGTTATCAAACATCTGGACAATGGAATCCTAGAATTCAGCAGCAATTTGGCTCTACTGGAAAGTATGCAGACTCAAGAGTAACCACATCCTTCCTGTATTTTTCCCAACCCTAGTATCATCTAAGATAGTTTTGGCCATCTAGGATTTTGTTTTGAAATAAAAACAACTCCCAGTTTGAAGAAACCTTAAACTGAAGGGTGAATGTAGAAGCTGAGCTCTATTTAGGTAACGTGCCAATAATTGCTTTGGATTAGATCAAGGATAGGAAAACATTTTATTTTCTAAATATCACTAAACAAGCAACATATATGTCTGTAACAAACAAAAAATAACCTAAAATAAAAGTTTTTTTTTAATTTTGAAAGAAATATGAAATACAATTTGGGAAGAAAAACAAAAAAGTAAAATTAAATTAAGAGAAGAAAAGAAAAGGAAATTTTAAAAATTAGATTAATTGAAAGAGAAGAATGAGAAGGGAGAGATTAAAAAAAGAGGGGAAACCAACCAATCAGCAAACATTTAATAACCAACTACTATATACTAGACACTGTGGCAAGCACTAGTGTCACAAGTTCAAAGAATGACACAATTCCCATAATAAATCCACACAAATGATCTGCAATAGAAAGAGAAATTCCATTTAAATAACTGTAGACAATATAAAACATTTGGGAGTCTACCTGCCACGATAGACCCGGGAACTATATGAACACAGTTACAAAATACTTTTCACATAAATAAAAGTCAGAACTAAACAACTGGAAAAATCTTAATTGCTCATGAGTAGTCTGAGCCAATATAATAAAAATAACAATTCTATCTAAATTAATTTACTTTTTCAATGTCAATCAATCAAAAATATCAAAAATGAATTTGTAGAACTGGAAAAAATAATAAAATTCATCTGGGAGTACAAAAGGTCAAGAATGTCAAGGGAATTAATGAAAAATAAATGTGGTATAAGGTGGCCTTCCTTTACCAAATCTCAAACTCTATTAAAAAGTGGTAATCATCAAAACAATCTGGTACTGGCTACGAGACAGAAGAATGAATCAATAGAATAGATTGAATACACAACACATAGTGGGTAATGACCATAGTAATCTAGTGTTAAATAAATCTAAAGATCCTGGCAAGAACTCACTATTTGACAAAAACAACTGGGGAAACTGGAAAGTAATTTAGCAAAAACTAGGTATAGATCAACATCCTATGCCACATACCAAGATAAGATCAAAATAAATACATGATTTAGACATAAAGGATGAGAAGTACACATAATCTGAGAAGTATATAACTGTATTATTATTGATCTTTACTGTGGAGAGCAGTGAGATTTCCAACTCATTGATAGAGGCATCGTGTTTTAATGGGAAAAGAGCTGGATCTGGGTGGAAGGACCTGAGTTCAAATTCTTGCTCTAAGTGACCTTAAGCTAGTCACCCATTCTGGGCCTCGTTTCTTCAATTTTGAGATAAGGGTTTTGGATCAGATGATTATTGAGGTCCCTTCCGCCTCTAAATCTATGATCCTTTGACACAGCATTTGATAACTTGTCAGAGGAATTCTAGAGAGAGAATTTTCCTATCTCTATTCTAGATCATTGGCAGTTCATAATAGTTTGCCCTGGGCTTTGGATGAGGTCTCTCTATAGTTTCTCAGGTCATTGAGTCAACTGGCAGTTCACATTAATAAGGATGTAGAAGATAATCTGACCATATGACCCATTTCTGATCTGTAGCTACCTTATTCCTCATGTAGATTGTAGCCCTCAAAAGTTGTCAAATTTTAATATAGCTTAAAAGAATGGCTCACTGCATCTATAATGAAGAAATAATGCAAAGATTAATCTAAAACAAATAAGCTTGTCTCTATCATCAACAATACATATTGGTTCATAATCTTTTGTTAATATTATCCCAGTGTTTCATACAAATGGCTAACTGACATTGCTTAGGAGTATTTCCCCAAGCTGTATTTTAAAAAGCACCCCAACAAATACCAGTATTCAGGATAGATCCAAAACCTGAGATATTAGATTTCTTATAGGCATAATATCTTTCTAAATGTGGAACTGAGATGATTTCAGATTTTATCTAGGGGCAAACTATCTAAACTATAGCAAACTACATTAAGACCCTTATCCTAAAGGAGGCTTGTGGATAATTTGTTGTCAAGTAAAGTTTGAACTTGAAGAATTGTCCCAAATCCTTTTAGTAGATTCTCAAAAGGTAGACTACACATGAATTTGTAAGGAAGTATATGTCCCTCAAAGAAATTTATATACTATCCCCTAGTTGGTGGCAGATTCAATTAATCTGAACTGAACTATGAAGACATCTGGTCAAGGAGGCAGCTTTTGGTTAACCTGATTTTCCAAATTATTCATTCAGTGTCAGTACCAAATTGATTTCTCTAACATTATTTTCCCAATCATTCATTCTATGTTGATCCCAAGTTGTTTAGGCACAGATTACAAAGTGAGAATGACTTGGCTAATTAAGGAATCTTTTCTTATTGCCACTATTTAGCATGACTCTCAAATAGCATCTGATTGGATACCATGAGACATGACCAGTCTGGGAAAATCGCCTCTGTTGAGGAGAGAGTATATTGGGTATATCCTTGTTGACTACTTCCTGGTCTCCAGGAGCTCCAATAAGCAGCATGCCCTTGGGCCTTATACTTGACCAACTGGCACACTTTGAATTAACAAGGCCAAATTAATATCCACCTCTGAGTAATAACAGATGACAAACAACAATGTTGAAAAATAAAGAGACTATGGCTTGGAACAGGGCTTCGGGACACAAAGGTCCTGCCTTAATAAAATGTCTTACATTTCTCTGCCAACAAGCTTTCATTCTAGAAAACTAAATGTGTCTTTTGACCACTGGGCCAATTTTAAAATATTGTTTTCTTTTATCACTCTTGTCTATACATCACTAATTAGTTCAAAGCAGACAATAAAATTTTTTTAAATCAGTATTCTATTAGACTGAGGCTATAGAAGCAACTTATTAAATATAAGATATATATAAGCACATTTATGTTTAGTTACATAGAAACATATATTTATATGTGTGTATAATACAGTTTTCTGTATATAAACATATCCTTAATTAATTTTTGTGTGTCTTTGAGTTAAGCAGTGCCATGTAAACATAAAGAGCACACTTTTCAGGGAGGCAGTGGTGAGAGACAGAGAGAGGCAGCTATGAGAACTCCTTTTAGCTCTGCTTATATTTCAGGACTCTACTCTCACTTGGGACTGACCAAAACTACCTTCCCCTACTTAGTTGCACCCCAGGGAATTATAACTATTCCCTTTTGTTGTTGGACAAGGCAGAAAATCACTTGATAGCAAACTACATTAGTAGCTTATATTTGTAAATTAATAGTGATTTAGATAGTTCTTTATATAGTTTGCAAAGTACTCTTCTGACTCTAAGACTTATGACCTTTTTACTCTTCTCTATATAATATTTCCCTTCAGATCTTTGATCAGATAATCCTAATTCCACCTGCATTTTTACACATGGAGTAATAAGCACTTACATAGTGACTACTACAAGTCAGGCATTTGCTAGGAACTTTGCAAATTTTATCTCATTTGATCCTCACAACAACCACAGGAGGTAGTTATTATTATTTTTCCTACTTTACAGGTGAAGAAACTGACACAATAGAGATTAAGTGACTTGCCTGGGATTATAAAATTAGTAAGTATCTAGATTTGAATTCTGGTCTTTCTGATGCCCAGGATGTTATCTACTTTGCCATTAAGATGGCTCAGATCAAACTTAACTACTGGACTATAAACTCTACAGACCTGATACTCCATCTCCTGCCTCATCAACACTCTTCAGAATCCTTATTTTCTTTGAAGGCTTTTTTCAGTCACCTCTTCCTCCATGGAGTCCTCCTGATGTTTCCAATTATTAATACTGTCATTGTCCTCAAGTTATATTGTATTTAATCATCTGTGTCCATGTCAGTCAGCTGTCAAATTCCCTTTTTCTAAATCCTAGGGGCTCCCTAATTATCTTCATGATCCAATAGAAAATCTTGTTTGGCTTTTAGAGTCTTTCATAACCCCTCCCTTTCTTACATCTCCTGTCTTCTTACCCTTTACAGCTCTCATGTTCTCTTCCCTCAGGGATACTAGGCTCCTTGCTGGCCCTGCCACATTTCCCTTTCCAGTCATATTTTACTACCTGTCTCCCTTGCCTATAAGTCTGTCCCTCATACTTTTTATACTTGGCTTCTCTGATTTCTTTCAAGAGTCAGGCAAAGTGTTACCTTCTACAAGAAAAAATTTTTATTCCTCCATAATTTTAGTGCCTTCCTTCTCGGATGACTTTTCATATATCCATATATATATATATATATATATATATATATATATTATACATAGTTGTTTACATGTCACCTTCCCCTTTAGTTTACAATCAAATTCTTTCAGAGCAAAGACAGTATGTCTTTTGTTTTTCTTTATCTGGAGCACTTATCACAATGCCTGGTACATCAGAGGTACTTAATGAATGTTAAAAACTGACATATAATAGCCCTCTTCCCAATAGTAACTAATTTTCTTGAGGGTAGAGACTGTTTAGGACAAATAGGTGGTACAGTGGATAGAACCCATGCATACATAGCACTGGAAATGGAGTCAGGAGGTTTTTCATTGTTTTTATTCCAATATTTTAGTTGTGTCCAACTTACCTCTTGACAAAGAGACTGGAGTGGTTTGTTATTTCCAATTTATTTTACAGATAAGGAAACTGAGACAAACAAGCTTAATGACTTGCCCATGATCATACATTTCAACTCAAGATTTCCTGACTCTGGTCCACTTAGCCACTAAGGAAACAGGAAGACCTGTGGAAATCCTTCCCAGATAGCTACAAACTATGTGACCCCTTGACAAGTCACGTAAACTCACTTAGTCCTAATTTACCTGAGATGACCACATTAGCACCCTAGATACTTTAGAATAAGCCAGAGTCAGGATCAGCAAAAATCCTTGATCTTTATTCTTTGTGGACATGAACAGAAGGGCCACACGAAGTGAGAGGAATTGTGACATGAATACGACAAGGAGTGATTCTGGCTTTCTCACTCCACCCTCTAACCCTCCACCAAATCTCTCTATATGCCAACGGATCAAACCTGCACAGAGTAGTGGGTAGGGCCATTCTTTCTCCAAGCATATGCTAATAGAGTATTGTCCAATTGATAATTAGCCTTATCCTTAGTCTTGGACCTCAGTGCATCAATTCAGTTTCAGCCCATTACATCTCCCCATGGACAAAAAGGAGATAATAACAGCACCCACCTTCCACTCAGAATTGATGTGATGATAAAATTAAATATTTGTAAACTATTTTGCAAAACATTAAAATGCTATGTAAATGCTAGTCGTCATCATCATTATTATTATTTTGCTTAATATCACCAATATTTAACATATAAGAAGTCTTTAATAAATGTTTGTTGAGGGAATGAAAGTGAGGTTAATTCATCTCTCTTGAGCATCCCTAAATAGTTCATTGACTTATCAGAGCCAGTGTCCATCAAATAAAAAATTAAATTGGTGTGCTTCCCTCAGTCAACAAAAGTCTTGAGTTAAGACAAAATGAAGCAAACAGCATTCAAATCAAATTCTACGTGTCCTCAAGTGAGCATTCAAGTAACATTCACTCTGATTTTATTCCTTTAACTTCTCCCTCTGAGTCAACCAAGTCTTTTCATTGTCATGGTATTAAGTACAGGAGTATCTAAAAGTCCACAGTAATACCAGAATGGTGAGAAAAAATTAGGGACATTTTAGAGATTTTCTTTATATAATATGCATTCTTGGGCCTCCATTGCCTGAAGGCCAGGTTGGCTATATTTAAGTCTGTCCATCATCCCTCTCTCCTCCCCCCCCCAATTTATGGGATTTTGGAGAGATCTCTTCTGTCAGATCCACCCCATAGATTGTGTTCCCCAAATGCTAGTGGTCCATATATCCCAGTTCCACTTCATCACATAAAAATCAGATTACCTTTCACATGCTTGAAAGATATAATAACAAATTTGAACATTTCCCCCAGTTCCAGGAGACAATTCTTAGGTGTCTGGGGAGAGGGGACAAAGTAGGTTCACAGTTTAATTTGGTTTATATACGGCATTAGTCCTATCAAGTTCATAGTCCAAAGTCCCTTTGGGCAAGGTTCTCAGAGCTCTAGTTTCTCAGGATTTCATTTGGGGCTAGTTCCAACATTGGTCCTGGAATCTTGGGCTCCTATGTCCCCCTGGCTTGAGCACTGACATCCAGAACTCCACTGCCTTTATCTAGAAGTGAAAAGGATAAATGAAAGAAGCCAAAAATGGCCTCAAGGCAAGGAAATATGGCTTCTAGACCTTTACTCTGAAAGACTTCTTTCACCTTTATCTACACAAGAAAAAGAGACACAGAGAGACAGACAGAGACAGAGACAACACAGAGAGACAGACAGAGACAGAGACAAAGACAGGAACAGACAGAGACAGAGACAGAGAGATGGAGAGAGACAGGGAGAGAGACAGAGAGAGAGAGATGGACAAAGACAGAGACAGAGAAGAAGAGAGGGAAAGAGAGAGACAGAGAGGGAGATACAGAGTCAGAGAAAGAGAAACAGAGAGAGAGAGAGAGAGAGAGAGAGAGAGAGAGAGAGAGAGAGAGAGAAAGAGAGAGAGATGGAGAGAGAGGAGAAAGACAGAGAGAGAGCTGAACAGAGACAGAGAAGAAGAGAGGGAGAGAAACAGACAGAGGGAGAGAGACAGACAGGGAGAGAGATTGACGGAGACAGAGACAGAGAAATGGAGAGAGAGAGGGAGAGAGACAGAGAGAGATGGACAGATAGAGACAGAGAAGAAGAGAGGAAGAGAAACAGAGACAGGGAAAGTGACAGAGTCACACACACAGAGAGAGGGAGACAGAGACAGAGAGACAGAGAGCATCAGATAGCTTTAAAGATGCAGCTAGTTCTGATCATTCAGTCAATGGAAAAATGTTACTACCAAACATATAGTAGACCAACACCTCATGTGGATGTCTCCATTTTCAGTGATCTGGGCATGTGCCAGGTCTCATTGCACATAGACTGGTAAGCCATGCATATGTATATTATCCTGAACAGAGACATGATTTGAACTGAGATATTACTGAATTTGAGAGGAAACAGTATAAATGGAAAGAAAGCTAGCCTTAGGGCCAAGAACACTGAGGTTTAAGTCATGCTTCTGATACATATAGGCTGTGTGAACCAGGCAGTGTTTGTGCGGACAAATGTTTAACTACTGGTCTCAAGAATCATATCACAGTTAAAATTTAATCTAAGTTATTAACATTTTCATCATCACTTTCTTAAATCTAGGCCATCAAGCAAATGATAAATCGATCCATGATTAGTAGAATTTGCTTCCTTTCCATAAATATTCACACTGGAAACTTAAAAATCAGTTAGTATTTGAGTTGGTTCCAGCTCCCCCCGGGTTCTGGAGAAAGTCATTTAACTGCTCAATGTCCCCTGGCAACTCTCTAAGACACGTTTGCATTGGTAGAAGTTTCCTTAGATGGGAATTGCTTAAATGAATGAAATCACAAGTCCTTTCCCTTGCCCTATCCCTATCCAGTGACTAAATCTACGATGCAGCAAGGTACACTGGTGTATGAATCATAGTATAAAAATAGATTATATGGCTATGTAAAACAGAAGGCCTTATAATTCAAAGTTGTTCTGAAGTGTTTTTCTTCCAGTGAAAAGGGTTTCTAATCCAACCAAGTTTACATCAAAAGATGTAGGTTTCCACCAATGTTTATTCTTTGTTGTATAAAAGAGTCTAGGGACAATTCAATAGCACAATGGACAGAGCATGCAGTCAGGAGGACCTGAGTTCAAATGTTTCTTCAGACACATAACAATAGCTATGTGACTTTGGGCAAGTCATTTAACCCCAAATGCTCACCAAAAAAAAAAAAAAAAAATAGGTAAAAGAGTCTAGTTTCCATAATTGATTAGAGATAACTGAGGCTTCCAACTCAGTAATAGAAGAAATTTGTACATTTGGAAAAAATGCTTGATGTAAAGACAGGGGACCTGAGTTCAAATTCTTTGTGATTTTGAGCAAATAGCCTTACTTCTCTAACCTCAATTTCTTCATCTAATGCTATCTTTCACTTCAAAAAGGAGCCAGAGAAGCAAAGTGATTCCCTCTAAAGTATTGTCACTAATGAAATCTCTGAGATTTTTTTACTTCTCACCTTCTTTTGTGTAGGACAATGAAAAGAGCATTGTACTTGGAGTCACATTTGTTGTTTTTGTTCAGTTGTGTCCAAATCTTTGTGACCCCTTTGGGGTTTTCTTGGCAAAGATATTGGAGTGGGTTGTCATTTCCTTTTCCAGCTTATTTTACAAATGAAGAAAAAAAAACTGAGGCAAACAGTGTGTAGGGACTTACCCAGGATCACATAGCTAGTAAATGTCTGAGGATTTGAACTCAGGTCTTCCTGATTCCAGGGCTAACAGTTTATCTATTGCATCACCTTGCTAGCTAATGGGGTTAGATAAACTGGATTCAAATACTGTTCTGTAATCTGCTATCTGTGTGACATGAGGAAGTCATTTAAATCTCTGAGCCTCAGTTTCTCCTTCTGAAAAATGATATACCTCTATCGCCTATCTAAAGCTGAAAGAAACCTCAGAAACCATCTAGTCCAAGTCATCAGTCCTAGAAAGGTTAAGTAGTTTACACAGTGTGTGAAATGATTTCTAAGAGTCCTTTCAATGTCATATCTATGATACTTTATTTTAGTCAGCAAGGCATACTGTGTAGTGAATGAAGAGTGATTCTCAGAGTTATCACTTCATATCTCTCAGATTGGCTAAGATGACAGGAAAAGATAATAATAAATGTTGTAAGGAATATGGGAAAACTGGGACACTAATTCATTGTTGATGGAATTGTGAAGTGATCCAACCATTCTAAAAAGTAATTTAGAACAATGTCCAAAGGGCATTGTTTGTACCCTTAGTCACTATTGTGTCTATATCCCAAAGAAATCATAAAAGAGGGAAAAGAACCCCAAAATGCAAAAATGTATGTAGTAGCTCTTTTTGTAGTGGCAAAGGAATGAGACTGTGTAGATGCTCTCACTTGGGGAATGACTAAGTTATGGTAAATGAATATAATGGAATATTATTGCTCTGTAAGAAATGATGAGAAGGCTGATTTTAGAAAAGCCTAGAAAGACTTATATGAATTGATGCTAAGAGAAGTGAGCAAAACTAAGAGAACATTGTACACAGTAAGAAGATTATGTGATGATCAACTGTGATGAACATATCTTTTTTTCAACAATTCAGGGATTCAAGGCAATCCCAACAGACTTGGGATAAAAAAATGTCATTCCCATCCAGAGAGAAGACAATGAAGACTGAATGTGGATCAAAGGATAGTATTTTCACCTCTATTGTTATTTGCTAACTTGTATTTTTTTTTTCTTTCTTGCACTTTTTTTTTCTTTTGATCTGATTTTTCTTCTGCAGCGTGATAAATATAGAAATATATTTAAAAGAATTGCTCATGTTTAACCTGTATCAGATTGCTTGCTGTCTTGGGAAGGGTGAGAAGGAAAAAAATTTGGAATACAAGACTTTGCAAAGGTGAATGCTGAAAACTATCTTTGCATGTATTTGGAGAAATAAAATATTTTTAAAAAGAGTGCTCCCAGAATCAGGAAAGACTCAGGTTCAAGTTTTTCTTCTGCTGTTTCCTAGCTCTATGACCCTCACTAAATAATCTTAATTATTAATTAATTTATATATTGTTAATAATTTATAGTTATTAATAATTGCATTTTAATATTCTAAAACAAAGTCCAAGACTAGAAATTTCAGAGAAAACGATAATCTGCAATGGAAGAGGGAGTTTCCTAATGTGACAATTCTATACACCAAAAAAGAACAGGTTCATTCCCTATTCCTAGTGATCATATGTTTCCTCCCCCAACCTGACCCTGCAGTTAAAAAGATATTACCAGTTGTGATAAAGAGAATTCTCATCATTGGGATATTAAATCTAAACTTGAAAGTGATTTGTTTTGCTTCCATTTGTCTAAAATAATTCCTTTAGGAAATCTATTGCTCTATTGCTAATTTTAACTATTCATTGTTAAGTGCACTAGGATAGCAGAACAAAGGGCTCTGTAGGGATGTGAGAAGGTATTGTTCTCTATTATGTTCCAAAGGGATGAGTTAATGACAGAGTTTTAAGCTAACGCCAGAATTTCCAGGGTTTTTGTTGTTTTGGGACTTTGATTTAAAACTGTTATATTTATAAGAACTTACTTTTTAAAACAATTTTTGGTTTAAATCCAATTTAGTTCTTATTCTTTTAGAAGCATTTAATTCCTACCTCTAAAAAAAGAAGAAGAAAGGAAGGATAGAGGGGAGGAAAAGAAAGAAAGAAAGAAGGAATAAAGGAAGGAAGGGAAGGAGGGAGAGTGAAAGAAGGGAAGGAAGGAAAGACAGAGAGAAAGAGAGAAGAAAAAGCCATCCTTTAACATCCAATTATTTTATTTCTATCAATCAGTGTCAATGACAATTAAATATATTTACAAAGCCTGATTCTTTGACTGTGTGGTACAGGAGAAACAGAGAAATCTTTCCTTCTTTGCCCCTATGGTGTGGCTAAGAAGTTTCAGCATACTTCCTCTACTTCTGTGCATCAGAAAAAAATTATACAAGTGTTAATGAATCATGCATTTGCAAAAGCTCCAGCTTCAAGAATTATGGTTTGCCTATACCCAACCTTAAACTCAGATCTAAGGAAGAATGAAAGAATGTAGGAGGGCCTGATGGAGTCCCCTTGTTCCTCTATATCCTGGAAATAAGTGGAGAGGATGTGGCTGAAGGGTGAAAAGAAATATAAACCAGTTACTCCCCTTCTCAATAAACTATGGTAGTCCTCTTATTTCAGGATAAAATATAAACTCTTTTTGACAATCTTAAATGCTTACATCTCCTGCCCCAAATTAAATTTCCCAATCTATTGCATATTAATGTCCTACATGTACTAACAAGAGTTAACATTTGTACAGAGTTTAAGGTTTCAAAGAACTTTACAAATATTATCTCATTTTATCCTTGCAAAAACCCTGGGGGAGGATGACTGTTAATATTATCCTCATTTTATAGAGACAAAGATTGGTTTGCCCAAAGTCTCACATCTATTAAGTGTCCAAGCTAGGATTTGAATCCAGATCTTTCTGACTCCAAATTCAAAACTTTGGCTACCAATCACCATAGATAGATACCTCAACATGTTCTGCTGCCCTATAAAACTGGCTTTGTTTTTCTCATATTTGGCAGGCCATTTCTTGATCCCCTACTTTTGTAGTGGTTGTTCTTCCTGAGTCTAATGCAATTTTCTTCACCTCCATCATTCAGAATTCTTAATTTCCTTCAAGTCCAGCTCAACGACTGATTTTTAAGCCTTTTGTGATACTCCAGTCTGCTAGTCTCTCAAGATTGCCCTTTTATCTCTTGTAAATACCTGTGCATGTGCAAAAATACTTCTATATATGCATGTCTCCCTAACTAGACTATGAGTTTGTGAAGGACAAGGATGTTTTTCATTTTGTCTTTGTCTCTGAAGGACTTGGGCAAACCCCTAATATACAACTGAAGCTTAATAAATGCTTGCTGATTGAAGTGAACAATAAGATTGTTGCTCTATTTTCCTGAGTCACTGTGGGAGTTGTACCTAGAAGTAGAAAGACTTTCTTAAACAAGGAGGAGAGAAGGAAGCGGCATTTATAAGAGTTGCATGCTGTTTATCCCTAGGCCCACTTCCTGAGCCAGTGAAGCTAATCAAGAAAATGATAAAAACCATTCACTGTCTTTGTAGGCAGCTTCTAAGATAGGCCAGAGAGTATCAACTGATGCCTTGTGAAAGAACAAGTCAATATGACTTAAATGCACTTGAAATGCTTTGAAATAAGATGTTTATTTCTTTTTCCTTCAAAAGTGAATATCATCCAATAGGTTTAAAAAATCAAGTGAAGTAAACAAATTCCAGAAGACTACTGTTCTTTTTCTAATGGACTTGAAAAAGGAGTATAAGCATGTCCTTTTCAGATGAGGTATTAGCTCTGTTTAGAAATCAGTGCTTTTTTCTCTTTTAGAAAAATGAGAATTCACTTCTATGAGGACAGAATTTGCCACAACTCTATAAAAATGCAGAAGGAATAGTCAGTGCATGCTAAAACAGATTGGAAACAATTTATTTCTTATCAGTGTATTCCAGTGATTTGTCTCATAATCATATTTGATATAGAATACAGTCCAAAAAATGGTGGCTAGTACATATCTATGTGACATAGACAAAATGTCTTTCTAAAGTGGGAGGTTAAAAACTTTTCACATATTTGACTTCAGAGGAAAGTCATGATGATTAGAAAAGGTAAACATTAGCTTTGGAAGAATAAATGGAATGTTCCTTAACAGGTTTGGCAAAGTCAGTGGAAAATATTCCTCACTCACTGTTTTGTGTTTTTCTCCACTACCTCTCCACCCCTGAACAAAGGATAATTTGTGAAAGGATAAATGAATGAAGAAAAAACAAAACCAGATGAATTGTAAGTAACAGTTTAATAGGCAGTCCATTTACATGTTCCCAGAAATTTCTGTGGGACATTGAGAAAGTTTCTCAGTATAATATATAGCAGCAACTAACTACAAAAACAAACAACCTCCCCAAAAAAAACATTTGCAACTCCAATACATATGACTTAATATCCACAATATCATATTGAAGTTTTTTGTAAAAGTGTGCTGAATTTGCAAATAGCAAGGAAAGTGTGCTTTTTCTTCTGTAAAATACATTATTTATCAGCGCATTTAGTTAATATAATACATGACACCATTCAGACAGATATGACAGAGTAAGAGGGAGTTCCAGTGATAGAATGAACAGATTAAATCAATCTACCAATATATTCTTATTGAGAATCTATTCTGTGTTCAACATTGTTGCAGGTACTTGGATGGGGTCATTGGAGTAGAAAAGAATAGGAAGGGCAGTGTTATAAAAGAACAACAACTCTAAGATATGATGCTTCTCAAGGATCTTACAGCCTAGTTAGTGAGACAAAAATTAACATATATAAAAAGAGCACTGTGCTAAGCAAGTGCTAAATTATGTGGAGGAATATGTTTGAAGGGAGAAACCACTGGCCTAGGACTCAGGACACTAGAAGTTAAATTTGAGATCTTCCACCTTGTAGTTTTGTGAGTTACTGGAAGGTAAGTTCCTCGAGGACAGGAACTATTATATTTTTATCTTTGTGTAACCTTTAAAGTAGGAGGGAGTGAGGGAAGTAGGTCCTTATCCCAACTCCCACTTACTGTGTCCTATCTTATCTCTAGAGGGATGGCTATATCTTTCCCTTACATCTCTTTGTTAACCTTAAGAGGTGACTAGAATTTTCTTTGATTTCATTGGTATGAGTTACCATTTTGGCATTACTGTTGTTAATGGTTAGTACTGAAGTGTGTGAAAATCATGGTTCAGAGTAAGTTTGAAAGAATTCAAAAAGATTCTCTTTTAATTACAATAAAATTTATTTACACCATAACTAATGGATTAGCATGTAAGAAAGTCTCGCAATTAGAAAGACTTTTGGGAGATTTTTTATTATACTGAAAATTTGGGGCTTAGCTAGCAGTTAGCCTATATGGGGAGAGTAAAATACAGATAAGGAACCAACCAGGATGTCTTTCATCAAGGCATTGTCAATCAGACAGGATAGGTCTGGATTCAGCTTCTGGCAAGCTGTGTGATGGTCGCTAGTTCTTGGACCACCCTAGTGACTCTCACAATGTTTCAAAGTTCACAAGTTTTTAACCTAGTCTGTTCTTTCTCAAATATTCCTTCTTCTAAGATCAAGACTAGACACAAAAGAGCTAGGAAAAACATCTGACCCCTGTATTCACAGGCCGCATGTTGGCCAAAGTAGGAGTGGGTAAGGGTGAAGGGTCTCTTTATCCCCATTCACAGGATTAGTGTATGTCATCCCTCATTTGACACCAGGAAAGAGAGAAACCAGTCTGGATAGTTATCTTTTTTTTAAGAACATTCAGTTGCAATTTACCTGTCAGCCAAAAGGTCCCTCTTCTCCATACATTAACTGGATAGTACAAAACCATGAATACTTTTATAATACCCATAACTCCATGAAGAAGACAGCATCTGTGAGAGATGGGCTTATAACAACAGGACTCTTTTTAGTCAACCCCTTGTTTTTACATCTAAAACAGTGTCAGACATAAAGTAAGGGCTTAATAAGTGAATGTTAATTGGTCCTAAAAATTATCTTATTTTGCTGTGTCTCCTTTTTCCAATTTTTAAAATAGGGATAATAATACTAGGCTACCTATTTCACAGGATTGTCATTGGGAAAATCATAGGCCTTAAAGCTATTAGTTGTGCTGATTTAATTCAGTTCAATTCAACATTTATGTGTCTGTTGTGTGCAAGGCACTGTGATACAGAGACAAAAACAAAACATTACCTTTCCTCAAGAATTTTACATTCTACTAACAATTATATTTTATAATTTATATATTTATATAATGGAAGAGAAACTGTTAAAAACTGAGGAAATCAGAAGAGTCCTCATGTAAGAAGTGACACTTAAGCTGTACTATGAAGGAAATTGAGGGGCTATAAAGGCATCAAGGTTACTATATTTTCTGACTGTGCCTGAAGTCAAGAAGACCTGAATTTAATTCCCCTCAGACACTTACTAGCTGTGTGACCCTGGGCAAGTCATTTAACCCTGATCACCTCAGTTTCCTCATCTATAAAGTGAGTTGGAAAAGAAAATAGCAAACCACTCCAGTATCTTTGCCAAAAAAATATGAAATGGGGTCATGATGAGACAGACATGACTGAAAAGACTAACCAACAACAAAGGGATTCTATGAGCTTGAGTTAAGAAGGAATATGTGCCAGATGTTTCCTAGGATTTTTTTCAAAAGGAACTTCCTAAGGAAGGGAAATGAACTCAGGGTTACTGGAGAGGCAACTTCCCCAACTTTTTGAGTTCTCTACTTTAAGAATTTCAAGTATAAGAGAGACTTAAAAAAAAAAAAAGAGTGAGATCAGGTGTGAGTTACTAGAGAAGAATATATAGATGCAATAGAGCTTAAACTGGGCATTTGTGCATATGTAAAGAGGAGATGAGCACCCAGGTGTAGAGGACAATAGCAATAATAAATTAATAATGATAACTAGCATGTATATAATGCTTTACAGCTTGCAGAGTGTTTTATGAATGTTATGTCATTTGACAGAAAAAAAAAAAAAAACCTCTTGACTTGAAGTGGAACTTAGAAGTTGGAGAATAGTGAGAGGCTGCTGATAAGCAAGGCATGAATGCATGTCTTGAATGTCATGCTGAAGAGTGGCTGATCTGTTAGGTTCCCGTGCAGGTTGATGAGCAAGGGAGTGTTGGATCAAAATACTACGATTTGGGAGAATGCCTATGACTGTCTTGCAAAGTGGATGAAAGGGAGAGAAACCCAAATTGTTAACTCAGCACAAAGTTGCAGTAATTTAGATAGGGCCTGGCTGAGGTATTAGGTGAAAGAATGGAGATGAAACTGAGACATTTCAAATGAAGAAATGTCAAGACTTGATAATAGATACAATCTAAGAGATATAAGAGACAGGAGGGTCAAAGGTGCCTTTAAAAGTGAAAAAGGGGCATTGACACTGATTGATAGAAATAAAATAGTTAGAAAGAACAGCTGGTTTGAATTCAGTTTGAAATATAAATTATTGCAAGGGATCAGAATGCACCAGGCAGATACCACAAAAGCATTGATATGAAAAGGATCATGGACCTTCTGGAGACAGGACTTCCAGAATCTATGTCCTCATTCTTCAGGATAATTAATCTACACACTTTCAGAACTCACTGCTCAAGACTGAGAAATCATCACTGGTGATAGAATGAGTGCAAAATCATTTAGGTTCCTTGGACCACATGATGCTTTATAGTCCATCCAGCTAGATACTGTCAAGGTTATTTTTCCATCCCTCCTGTTACTTCCCCAATTCTCCTGATCTGTATCTTAGACTTTCAGAAGTTGTGCCCCACCCCAGGTCCTGAAAAAATTAATCCACTCAGTTAATAAACTCCCTTCTTGGAGGCCTGGGATTCTTTGATTCTTTGACTGGAAACTGATTAAATGCAAATGTGTCTGATTCACTATACCAGCAGTGGTGTCCTGGTTACAATAATCAAATCAATAGTGTTATTGCTTTCAAAATGGTATGTCAGTTGACTGTCTTATGGCTCAACACATCATTCTTATTATAACTCAGATCAAAAATTCCTTCCCTAGATACCACACTTACCTCCTGTTGTGTAATCTTCTCCTATGTAAACCTTTTAAAGGCAAAACTATAATACTTTTGATATTTGTATCTTCAGCTCTTAGCATAGTGTCTGTCACACAGGAAGCACTTAATAAATGCCTATTTACTCATTCATTCATTCCTGATTTTGGTCAAGAATACTATCACGTCACTGATTCATCTCTTATAAAATTGGTGCCATAACTGACAACTAGGGATATCATTTCTCTCCTTCGTGGATGATAATATGGCCAAAATTCCCAAATGTAAAAATGTAAGAATTGAATCCAGTGATCTCCACAATTCTAAAGGAGTCAGAATATTCAGAAAAAAAAACTTAATTTGAGTTCTAGTTCAGACACTTAATTGCTGTGTGATCGTGGATCTAACTTCTTTGAAAGTCAGTTGCATAATTTATAAAATGGGGATCATAACATTTGATAAACTTTCTACAAGGTTCCCCCCACCCAATTTTCTACTTTCCTTCTGATCTTGGCTACATTTGTTTTATTTGCACAAAAACTTTTAAATATAATTGAAATTATCCATTTTATACCTAACTTTGCTCTGTCTCTTGTTTATTCATACATTGTTCACATATCTATAAGCCTGATTATATATTGCCTGTTTTTCTTGTAAAATCTCTTTTTATATATAGTTCATGTATCCACTTCAACCTTATCATAGTTAATTTTGATACTGTTATTTTTGAGTTTCAAGTGAAATGATATTTATAAAACTATATAATTGGAAACTATGACTACAAAAAATATAAATTGACCTGCTATTATGAGGTCTACTTATCTTACACCATGTGTAAGATGCAAATAAAAAAAATGAAATAATACCTACTCCTAGAAGTTTATATTATGTTACATTTGCAAGGTAGGAAAAACCATTTTCTCTTCCCATTTTTCTTTGGAACTCCTAGTACAGAGACCTATTTGGGGTTTTTTCTCTAAGGCCATGGTGAGGGTTAAGCAAATAAATTTTAAACAATTAGGAGCTGGTTCTTTAGTCTTGCTTTCTCCCTAAATCTGTAATACAAAGAAGATTATGGATAATTAGAAGAATTATTTAAGCATCAACTTTACCAAACATCTGAGAAACCTGCTAACTAATAATAACAATAGCTAGAATTTACATAAGATTTTAAGATTTATAAAATACTATGTTGCTACATATACATACAGATAACACATTTACATATGACACTATATATTACTATATATAAAAGCACATTTATATAAATATATAATATACATATAAAACATTGTTATAAATCTTAACATGCTTTATAAACTCTATTACATGTTTAGATATACATATATTTTCCATATATGCAAACACGTATGTACATGTAGACACAGATTACATATATATTATTTTGATCCTCACAAAGGTCCTATGATGGAGGTGCTATTTATTATCCCCACTTTTCAGATAAGAAATCTGGGACTGAGAGAGATTATATGATTTGTCCAAGGTTTTATAACTAGAACATATGAGAACTAAAGCACAAACTCAGGTTTTCTAGCTTCCCAAAGCCACAGAATGTTAGAATTATGTAGATCAACTTGCCCAACTCCTCATATTTAAAAAGGGTGGGGGAGGTATTTTCCACAATATTATTATCCAACAAGAAGAGAAACTAATCCTCAGGACTCAGTTTGTCTACTTGAGGTGGGTATTGATTTTTGTCTTGAGCATTGAACCAACCTTTCATGGACTAAGGAACTCACTTGTAAAATGTGGTGGTAGGATGCTAATATTTTCCCTTTTTTGCAAACATTTTTTTATCAAAGTTTTTTTTTTATTTTTCAAAACATATGTGTGGACAATTCTTCAACATTAGCCCTTGCAAAACTCCGTGTTCCAATTTTTCCTCCCTTCCCCCACATCCTCATCTAGATGGCAAGTACTCCAATATAGGTTAAACATGGTAGAAATATATGTTAAATCCAATATATGCATACATATTTATTCAATTATTGTGCCACACAAGAAAAATCAAACCAGTAAAGAGAGAAAGAGAGAGAAGCAAAATAAAATGCAAGCATACAACAACAAAAAGAGTAAAAATGCTATGTTGTGAACCATACTTAGTTCCTACAGTCCTCTCTCTGGGTATAGATGGCTCTCTTCATCACTGAACAATTGGAACTGATTTGACTCATGTCATTGTTGAAGAGAGCCACATCCATCAGAATTGATCATTGTATAGTCTTGTTGCCATGTTTAATGATCTCTGGTTCAACTCATTTCACTTAGCAATGGTTCATGTAAGTCTCTCTAGGCTTCTCTGAAATTATCCCGTTGGTCATTTCTTAAAGAACAATAATATTCTATAACATTCATGTACCATAATTTATTCAGCCATTCTCCAATCAATGGGCATCCATTCAGTTTACAGTTTCTTGCCACTACAAAAGGGTCTGCCACATTTTTTCACATGTGAGTCCCTTTTCCTCCTTTAAGATCTCTTTGGGATACAAGCCTAGTAGAAATACTGCTGGATCAAAGGGTATACAAAGTTTGATAACTTTTTGAGCATAGTTCTAAATTGTTCTTCAGGATGGTTGAATCCTTTCACAATTCCACCAACAATGTATTAGTGTTCCAGTTTTCCCATTATTTTTTTCCCGTCATCTTTGCCAATATGAGATATATGTAATAGTATCTCAGAGTTGTTTTAATTTGCATTTCTCTGATCAATAGTGATATAGAGCACCTTTTTCATATGACTAGAGATAATTTCAATTTCTTCATCTGAAAATTGTTGATATCCTTTGACCATTTATCAATTGGAGAATGGCTTGAATTCTTACAAATTTGAGTCAATTCTCTATATATTTTAGAAATGAGGCCTTTATCAGGATCTTTAAATATATTCCCACTTTATTGCTTCCCTTCTAATCTTGACAGCATTAGTTTTGTTTGTACAAAAACTTTTTAATTTAATATAAACAAAATTATCTATTTTGTGATCACTAATGATCTCCAATTCTTCTTTGGTCGCCAATTCCTCCTCCACAGATCTGAGAGGTAAACTATCATATGTTCTTCTGATTTGTTCATAATACCATTCTTTATGTCTAAATCATGAACCCATTTAGACCTTATCTTGGTATACAGTGTTAGGTGTGGGTCAGTGCCTAGTTTTTGCTATACTAGTTTTCAATTTTCCCAGTAGTTTTTGTCAAATAGTTGAGTTCTTACCCCAAAAGCTGGGGTCTTTGGGTTTGTCAAACACTTGACTACTATAGTCATTGACTATTTTGTCCTGTGAACCTAATCTATTCACTGATCAACTACTCTAATTTCTTAGCCAGTACTAAACAGTTTTGATGACCACTGCTTTACAATATAGTTTTAGATCTGGTACAGCTTGGCCACCTTCATTTGCATTTTTTCATCAATTCCCTTGAAATTCTTGACCTTTTGTTCTTCCAGATGAATTTTGTTGTTATTTTTTTCTAGGTCAATAAAATATTTCTTACTAGTTTGATTGGTATAGCACAAAATAAATAGATTTGTTTAGGTAGTATTGTCTTTATTATATTTACTTGACCTATCCAGGAGCACTTGATATTTTTCCAATTGTTTAGATCTGACTTTATTTGTGTGGAAAGTATTTTGTAGTTTTGCTCATATAGTTCCTGACTTTCCTTTAGCAGATAGATCCCAAATATATTATACTATCAATAGTAATTTTAAATAAATTTCTCTTTGTTTCTCTTGCTGTTGGATTTTGTTAGTGATGTATAAAAATGCTGATGTTTTATGTGGATTTATTTTGTATCCTGCAATTTTGCCAAAGTTGTGGATTGATTATAATAGTTTTGGTTTCTCTTGGGTTGATTTTCTAGGGTTCTCTAAGTATACCATCATATCATCTGCAAAGAGTGATAATTTGGTTTCCTCATGTCCTACTCTAATTCCTTTAATCTCTTTTTCTTCTCTTATTGCCAAAGTTAGGATGCTAAATATTTTCTAAAGACATTGTGGGACACTAGAAAAAAGTACAGATTCCACAGTCACTGGTAATTGTTTAGCCATAAGTCCATAGACCATACTGTCCATGGCATTTTCTTGGCAAGGTCACTGGAGTGGTTTGACATTTCCTTCTTCAGTGGATTAAGGCAAACCTTGGGTAAGTGATTTATAGATTTATGGAGTATACGATGCCATACTTGAACTCAGGTCTTCTTGACTTTAGGACCAGCAATCTCTCCACTGAGCCATGTAGCTGTCCTATAGTCAGAGGACCCAAGACACACTTCTGATACTTATTCTCTGTAGTAGTCTGGGCAAGTCATTTTCATCTTTTTTTCATTAATATTTTCATTTTAAAAATGAGGTTTGGATTACTCAGCTTTTAAAGTCCCTTCTAACTCTAGATCTATGATCCTTCCAATAAATCCTATTTGTTTGCCCCTTAAGAAGTGCAAGAAAAGAAACAGACCAAGGAACATAAATAGATGACTTTAGCCTCCTTGCTTCCCACAGTATCCTTAATAAAAGTCAATCCCAGTTTCTTAAATTTTTGTATTTTTTTTTTACTTTGGCGTAGGAAAGTATGATTTTAAGAGCCAATAATATGCTTGTTTTCACATGACTGTGACTTTTTTTTTCTTTTAAACTATAAACCACCCCAAGGACTCTGCTGTCAATGTCATTTGTTACTGGTGTCAAAAAAGCCACTGCCAGTTTTGACAAAGAAGACAGACCTACAAATATAATCACCACCACTGCCAGAGCCACCGGAGAATATGGTAGGGTTTGGGAGAGCTAGGAGTAAATAATTTAGTGCTTAGTATGCCTTTGTTTTTCAATATATGGCAAAATAAATACTATGGTTTGCCCACATAGCAAACAGCCAAACTTGATTAATGGAAAATTTATAACTACAGATCTCCTACTGATATGCATGATTTCAATTTGAATATAATTGATTTTTGATACAATTTGCTATTTTGAAGAAGAGCAATGTAGGAAAAAAAGAAACAGAACCGGAAGAGAAAGAAGCTCAAACAAAAGAAGAGGAAAGAAAGTCACAGCTGATGGATTGGTATTTTTTAAAGTATGTTTTATTATTGTAGTGGAAAAACAGTTAATTTCTGTATTAAGAAAGTGCCAACAGAGAATTAAAATTCCACATAAAAGATTTTTTCATATAGTTGGCACTTGAAAAATGCTTGCTAACTAACTTCAGCAATTACAGACTAACTGCTTATGAACTAACCAGCTTATTAAGTAACTATTACATAGAAATAATAAGGTATAGTAGATGGAGAACTAACTTGGAAGTCAAAAAGATAGAGATTCACAGTTGCCTCTACACAGTTGTCCCTATTACACACACACACACACACACACACACACACAATTCAATTTACATATGTGTTAGTGTATATATATATATATATATATATATATATATTTATCAGTACATATACATATGTATATATATATATTCATTATATTTATATGTATATACATGTGTATATATATGTATACATATATCCTTTTTCTGGCTTTATTGTGTATTTTACCATAGCACTTCATGAAAATAAAAAACCTACTGGCAATCTCTACATGATACAGCTTGTTTCATTAGGAAAGGATGCTACACCTTATTTAAGGTTGCTCATAAGGATGAAGAAGTATAATTTAATTTGAAGATGTCCTATTGGCAATAACCCTCTTGCAGTTTGCGATACTAGGAAGTTAGTGAGAAGCACAAGAGTGAGAATAAAATTTACAGAGATAAGAATTTCAAAGGATGCCTGGAATACTACAGAGAAAAAGAAATATTTCTTGTTTTCTTTTCTACTTTTTTTTATTAAAATCTCAAGAATCTGCTTTTAGCAAGAACATTAATATATGCTTAGATAATGAGGCTTCAATCTGATGGGAAAGCATTAAATACTTTAGTATAAAAGCAGACAGCTATAATCAATAGAAAAAATAAGGATAGACTCAGACTCATATCTGCTAATATTTAGTGTGTCTGAGGAGAGTTGTGTATATGTAACAGACTGGAGAGTCCTAGTTGGGAGTTCCAGTCTGAAAGTATCTTAGAAACTTGAGTTATACACATATATAGAAACATTTATCCCAGTGGCTTTCCATTCATTACCTCTGGGATTAACTATAAAGTTATCTGGTTTAAAAATCCTTCATAATCTGGCCCCATTCTACCTTTCCTATGTACTATTATATAGTTCTATATAATACATAGTAACTATAATTTATTACAGTATCAATAATAACATTCATGTGTATAGATGTGTGTGTATACACACATAATTGATATATACACACTACATATTACCTAGTAACAATAATTTATTACTATATCAATATTATTCATGTACACAGCTGTATGTATACACACATTTATATATACATACTATATAATACAGTAAATATAATGTATTACCATATCAATAATATCTGTGTATATATATATATATACACATATACTATATATTACCTAGTAACAATAATTTATTATTCTATCAATAACAATATTCATGTCTATATATAAATGTGTATACACATATTTATATATATTTCATAGTAACATTTATTGCTACATCAATAATAATATTCATGTGCATAGATGTGTGTTTATATACACACATACATATATAATTTATATAGTTGTATTCATGTTGGTCTGTCTCCTTTTTATATTGTGAACTCCTTGAGAACAGGAATTGGTTTTTATTTGTTTTGACTTTCTCCATTGCTCAGCACAGGCACATGGTAGGTGTTTAATTAAACTTCAGTGACACTGACATTTTGGGGTTGAGGCGAGGAAGCTTTATTATCTACTCTTCCAGAGTTGAATCGGGCCATGAGCATCAGGGAGTCCAGGGTAGACAAGCAGGAAGGCTGGTCTTCTTCCAGTCCACAGCTCTCCAACAGGTAGTGGAGGGGCTCACCCCAAGACCCCAATTGCACGTGGCCCAAGGAGGTAAGGTGGTCTCCCCACGCTTTAGTAGCTGCACTTCCTCTCTCAACAGCCATCCTCCAGAAGTCCCAGAGATTGGGGGCCTCTTGGCCAAAGACTTGAGAACGGCTCTAGTTACTTCTCCAGGGTCAGGGCAACCTCCCGGCTACCTGTGCTGCAGGTCCGGCGTCTCAAACAGGTTTCTGCTCAGTCTGTTTCTGGATTGTTTCTGGAATCCCCAAAAGGAGCTCGGTGTCTTCCCACTTTGCCTTTGCCAGCTCACAAGAAAAGTGCCATGTTCCAGGCAAGGTGACAGCGTCCTTGTGGAGACAAACCCAGGGACATATAGGAGCTTGAGGCCCACAGGTAGAGTGCTTGACCTAACTGTGGGAGCAATGTTAGCGTTTAGAGAGATGGGGCTCCTGGCAGCGGAGGCAGAGGGCTAGAGGCAAAGGAGCTGGTTGGTTTTGGAGGGGCTCATCAACCGAAGAGGGAGCTGGCAGGTTGTACACAGGGAAAGGGGCATTGCTGGGCTGGGACAGATCCCGAAGATATTGAATGCGGGTGGCCTGGTTTCAACCGACTGTCCCAACTCCCTCCTCTCCCCCAAGATGTGTTGCAATTCCATTGTTTTCAGTCTTGTCTGACTTTTCATTACCTCATTTGACTAGATAGTAGTTTAATTTAGTCGGTTCATAAAGTGTATTCGAGTCATTTTTCAGTCAGTTCCGATGACCCCATTTGGGCATTGTCATTTCCTTTTTCAGCTCATTTTATAAATGAGGAATTGAGGCAAACGGGATTAAGTGACTTAACTAGTTACTAAATGTATGAGGTTAGATTTGAACTCAGGAAGACTTGTCTTCCTGCTCCAGGCCTGACACTACCCCACTTCCAAGATTATCTCCCATTTACACTGTCAATTTTATGTGCAAAGCATTATCAGGCTTTATTATCACAGGGTCTTCCCAAAGTAATACTAGCTTTGTGAGGGCAGGTACTTGGTTTTTTGTTTTTCTTTTGATCTCCAGGGTTTATCACACAGTAATTGTTTAATAAATGTTTACAGATGATGATAATGCTCTTTTCAATATATGTGGAAAGAATGCTAAACAAAAACATCAAATATTGGTCAACACTAAATTTAAAAAGAAATAAAAATATAAATATCTATGTGTATAGATAGATATAGATATAGATATTATATAAATAAAATATTCTATTTAGCCTTGATTTGTTCTTGTTTTAAAAGATGGTATTTTCATTTTGGAACTGTTCAATTATGTCATGAACCGGAAAGTATTAAATATAAATATATAAAAATAAAAGACAGAGGAAAACTATGCCCATAGTTTAAAATAAATGCATTTGCCCTATTTAGTAGAAAAAGGTTTATTATACTGATTTGAATGTTCCATAATTTTATGTAGTTCTAAAACTATACACTCAGCACTCTACTGAGCTTCAAAAAATCACTCAGAAGCTTCTACTTCACAAACTATATGTGGGCCCAAAATCCAGGTTTAATCAAACCATCTATGATGAGTAAAGACCAGAGAGATAAATGTGCACCTCTAAACTTCCTTGACAGAACCTTGGTCTTTTTTAGTCAAGTCACATATGTTTTACTAACTTTTTATTATTCAATAGCACCAATTAGGGCAAGAGTCTCAATTCATAAGAGATTTGCAGCTTAAATTTGCCACTCCCACTCTTGGGATGATAAGATCTTTGGAGAATGACTGTTTTAAAATCCTAAGGCCAAGTTAGAGACTTTAATTGAAAAAGAATTCTATTTTTTTTCCTTTGTTTTAAGTGTTAAAAAAAAATGTAATATCCTGATGATTTTTTTTTAGCTCCTTGTCCTATGGGAGACTTCCCCATCTGTGACATAATTGAACAGTTCCAAACTGAAAACACCTCTTTTAAAATAAGAGCAAATCAAGGCTAAATAGAATCTCTATGTATATACTGTTGAGGGTTGGGGGAGAAGTTTCCAAAGAACCTACAGAGGGCTCAAAGTAGAACAGGGTGTTAAGGAAGTAGGCTAGAAACAAGGGCAGCATACCAGTGGGGAAATGATGTTATTCTTTTTCCTATTCGCTATTTTGAAACAAATAACTGCTTCAGAAACCAGAGTGCAAAAGCTGAAAATCTAAGAATGTGATGATGCTCAAAATCCATATAGGCATTATCTTTGTTGATACATAAAGTCCTTTTTGTGAAGAAAGAACTCTTCAAAGTAAATTTTTTTTTGCTGTATTATATTAAATTAGGTGTTACTCTCTAAATGTTTTTATTCATAATTTATTTATTTTTATTTATTTGTTGTGCTAATAAGCAGGTCAAATTTAGCAGAATTGTAAGGTTTCTTACTAGTCAAAAGAATTTTTCCAGTGGTATGTACTACAGAGTTATGTTTCTGTCTGACCTTTCTGTATCTTTTCTTCATCCCATCTCTTCCCTGCCCCTAATTATAATCACTCAGAAAGACATTTAGAACCAGTGATCTTCAAATTAATTCAATTCAACTGGCATTTATTAAGTCCCAAACTTAATTTCTGATATATTAAAATATCCAGACACTATGCTAGGTGGCAGGAATAGAAAGACAAAAAAAAAAAATTTAACAGCCCTGGCCCCCCAAAAGCTTACATTATACTGAGGAAGCAAAAATATTTGCACAGATAAGTTAATAATAAACATTCAAAGTAATTTTAGTATGGGCAAGTGATCACACTGAACAGATCCTGAAGTATTTTATGTGGAAGCACTTGGCTTTAGCATTAAGTGGAGCAGGTTTTCCTAGAAGAAAGGGTGAGGGAGGGAGAGTATTCAAGCTATTTGGGAAAGCCTGTACAAAATCACAACAATAAGAGACTAAATGTCTTATATAGTACAGCAGGTGGTTTGGGGAAAGTGTAGAGTATATGAAAGATATGCAGTGTGAAAAAAGTCTGGAAATAGTCTAAAACCAGAAAGTGAGGAGCATTGAAGGACAATGAAGAATGAATGAATGAAAAAAAGCATGCATTAAGCACTCACTATGTGCAAAGCTAAGTACTGACAACCCAAAGAAAAGAAGACATTACTTATTCTTAAGGAGTTTATACTCTAAATACTCTAAAATATGAGAATTCAGCTCTAGGCTCCATGGAAACAAATGGAATGGACCTATAAATGTTAAGCATGCACCTCCAAGGAAGATGGCAGAAGTCCTTACAATACGCGGTAAGTGTACTCCACTAGTTTGTCTCTTGCCTTTGGGCAGGGTTATAGGAGTCACAACAGAGAGAGGATTTAGGGTTTCCTCCTATGGGGTTGGGGATAAGGTCAGTGTCAATCCAGGAAGGGAAAAGAATAAGGAATAATGGTAGAAGTTTGAGATGAGGTCTGTGTCAGAAAATAGGGATAACAGGGCATCATTTTCAGAGGAGGGGGACAATAGGTCTTAAGGTCTTTTAATGTTAATAGTTTATTCTAGAAGCAATAGGGAACTATTGGAATTTTTTTGTTTAACATGGAAGTGACATGGTCAACCATATATTTGGGGGATTTCATTTGTGCTAAGTGGAGGATGGATTGGAGAGAGGAGAAAGAATTAAAATGTGATTGCAGAAGTCCACATTAAAAGTGATTATAGCCTAAATCATGACTGTGATGAGAAAAAAATATGAAATATTGTAATAATTGAATAAATAGGATTTATTAAGTCATTAGATATGTTGGGGGTTAAAGGATAACTATGATTTTAAACCTGGAAGGACACAAGAAATAAGGAAATTAGGAAAAGGAGTAAGTTTACAGATAAATTCATCAATTTTCATCTATTGAGTTGTCCAAAATTTGCATTTGGATAATGTTGATTTTGATATATGTATGGGATAATCAGATAGATACTCAGTAGGAATCCCATTACTTGGTGGTATTATTAGTAGAGCTGAGGAAAGAGGTGAGAACTGGCTAAGTAAAAGTGGGAATTATCTACATAGAAATGAAAATTGAGCTCATAGGAAATGATGAACTCATGAACAGAGAGAGTATAGAGAGAAAAGAAAAGGCCCATGTGTCTTCTGGTACACCTACACATGGTTGATGATCCAATTAAGAAAAACTGAGAACTGATCACTCTATAAGCATCATTCTAAGCATTGAGGATACAGAGAAAGACAAAACCATGGTCCCTGCTTTCAAGATGTTGAAGACAATATTTTAAAAAAAATTGTACCTAAATATTATGTAAATTAAAAGTAATTTCAGAGGGGAAGCACTAACAGTAGGAAAGTGGAATGGGGAGCCCAAAAAGCTCTTCAGAAGATTATATGACTGAAAAGAGAAAAAGAAAGTAATATCAAAGAGAAGAGAGTATGCAGGAGGAATGACAATCAATAGTGTCAAATGCTGTGGAAAGTTTAAGAAAGATGATGCCATGGTGTTTTGTAATTAACAGATTTTTGGTAACATTGGAAATAATAATTATAGTCAAGTACTGGAGGAAGAACTCGGATTTGTAGGTATTGAGGCATTTGTGTGAAAAAGATACAATAAGATATTATTATCTCCATTATTTGTTTCAATATGTCAAAGGACCTGTAGTCTCATTGTAAATACATACTGTCTCTACTTACCTCAGTCTTCCTATGAGATTCTTGTCCATGTTCTCCTATTGATTCTTTATTCAAGGAACAAGAATGCTCTTTTTATAATTTTTTTTGTTTTTGTTTTTGACAAGGCAGTTGGGATTAAGTGAATTGCCCAGAATGTGAATGTTATTGAAATCATACCCTGACTTCAGGGCTAGTGCTTTATCCATCGTTATTACACCATCTAGCTGCCCTTCTTTTAATAATATTTAGAAATGTCCTCTGTCTGTCTGTTTCTCTCTAACTTCTTTTCCTAACTTCTGTTTTAGTTTGTAAGGTAGTATCATTCTTTAAAGGAAGGAAAAAATACCCATTTCTGATTTGATTGGGGGTATGCTTAAATCCACAAGGATGTTTGACCTCAGACTTTTGGAGAGCAAGGGAATCAACTGATGGGATAATAAAAAAAGGAAGAATAGAAAAAATGAAGAAAACAAAAAAATAACAATTATAGAGTAAAAAAGGAAAAGTAGGAAGGACACCCATAATTATATTTTTCCCAAATTATTATGTAATTTGTACATGTTCAAATTTAGGGAACTTAATTTTTTATCTTTTTTTAAATATATATTTATTTGTTTATTTTAACACACATTGCTTTATGAATCATATTGAAAGAGAAAAATTAGATCAAAATAGAAAAACCATGGGAGAGATTTAAAAAAAAAAAAACAGAAAAAGAAGTGAACATAGCATGTGTTTATTTACATTCAGTTTCCTTAGTTCTTTTTCTGAATGTAGATGGCATTTTATGTCCAAAGTCTTTGAAATTGCTTTGGATCACTGAACCACTGAGAAAAACTTAGCTATTGTACATTCTTGCTGTTATTGTGTATAACGTATTCCTGATTCTGTTTGTTTCGCTCAGCATCAGTTCATGTAAATCTTTCCAGGCCTTTCTAAAATCATCTTGTTCATCATTTTTATAGAAGAATAATATTCCATTACCTTCATATACCACAGCTTGTTCAGCCATCCCCCAAGTGATGGGGATCTATTCATTTTCCAATTCTTTGCTACCACACACAATAAAACAAAACTGCTACAACATTTTTGTAGATGTGGGTCCTTTTCCCTCCTTTAAGATTTCCTTGGGATATAGATCCAGTAATTGCACTGCGGGGTCCAATATGCACAGTTTTATAACACTATTGGCATAGTTCCAGATTGTTCTTCAGAATGGTTGGAACATTTCACAACTCCACCAACAATGCATTAGTGTCCCTGCTTTCCCATATCCCTTCCAACATTTATCATTATCTTTTCTTGTCATCTTAGCCAATCTGAGAGGTGTGAGGTAGTACTTCAGAGTTGTTTTAATTTGCATTTCTCTAATCAATAATGATTTAGAGCATTTTTCATATGACAATAGATAGATTTAATTTCATAATCTGAAAATTGTCTGTTCATATCCTTTGACCATTTATCAATTGGCAATTAGAGAATTTAAATTAAAGCTATTTAAAGAATAGCTGTCTTCACTTCTAACACTGAAAGACATATAATTTTGCTAACTCTAAAGGAAAAGGGAACTGTAAGAACTACACTTACCATGAAATGGAAAAAGAATTGGATTTATAACCAGGAGCCTGAATTTGAATCTATCCCCATTGCCTAGAATTTTCCTGTTTCTGATCTCATCTCATCTCATTCCTGGTTTTCCTGGTTTCTTTCAAATACAAGCTAAAATCCTATCTTCTACAAGAAGTCTGTTCTGATCTCTAAATACTAGTGCCTTTCTTTTGTTACTTATTTTCAATATATTCTGTATATAGATTATTTATACATAATGGTTTACATGCTTTCTTCACTAAACTATGAGATCCTGGAAATTGGAGACTGTCTTTAGCTCTTGTTTGTGTCCCCAGAGCGTACCATATAACAGGTGCTTAATAAAATTTATTGATTGATTGACCCATGGATTCTTGAGCAAGGCCCTTCCCCTTTATGTCCCATTTTAATTATCTGTAAAAATAAGGATTAGACTAGTAGTATCAAATTCAAATAGAAACAGAGCCATTAAATCATACCTTAGAATTCCTGCTGGCATATACTGACTTAGAAAAACATATATTAAAGTTATCCTTGTTTTATTGTATTTTCATTTTTGTTAAACATTTCTCAGTTATATTTTAATGTTTCTTGAAGCATTCACTTTGTAGGCTACATCTGGGCTGAGTATTTGGCACCTGTGGTCAAGAAGCTCTCAAAGGAATCTTCTAGCTCTGTGTCCTAGGATGTTTTGTTTCTTTTGTTTTGTTTTTCTGAGTGACCAGTCCATGTCTATTTACTAAATTTAAAGATGGGAGACATACATTTATTAATCACTTTAATAATTAATATTTAATAATTAATCAATTAATGTACTAGGCACTGCCCTAAGTGCTATATAAATACTATGCCACTTAATTCTCAAAACAGCTCTGGGAGGTAGGTGCTATCACCATCTCCATTATACAGGTAAGAAAACTGGGTCAGGCAGTTTGACTTGGCTAGGGCCACACAACTAGTAATTATCTGAGGCTATCTTTCTTCTCAATTCTTCCTAATTCTTAGCCCAGTTCTCTAGCCACTGAGCTACATTGCTTTCTAAAGAAAACTCAAAGGATAATTATAAAAGATAAAGAAAGACTCTTCGAGGTAAGTATTGTAGGAAACTGGGGAAGTGAGAATTTCTGGGGGGAAAATCCCAATTATATTAGATTATAGTAACATATTATATTTGCTCAATATCATGGGTTCTTAATATCAGCAAAACTATTTTTAAACATCTTCCTGGATAGTGCTTCAACTCCTGCTCCAAAAGGAAAATGCGTACTACATTATTCTGAAAGGTATGGCCGTATGAAAATAGGAAATACAAAAGAGGGGTTGACCAGTTCATCTTCTCTCAGAATATGACTGTAAAATATGGCCTTTACTGAAAGCTGGCATTATGCACGGATATTTTGATATCTCAGTTGCCTAAAAACATTACTTAGCAAATAGAAAGCAATGACCTGTAGTAACTTTTTTTTTTGGGGGGGGGAATCTTTCGAGCTCAGGGGAGGAGGTGTGGGGAGAGAGGCTCTCCAAATAAACAATCCAGTACATTCATTAAAAAGGCAAGCACTATAGGGCTCTCTTGCTCTAATCAAGACGGGAAAGAGGATAAAATGAATAACCTCATTTATTAAAGTTAGAGGTTTTTTTATCCACATGCTCAAGCTTTACTTCATTTCATACACCTGAGCATTCATAAATTCTTTCAGGCGGCAAAATTCACCTTCCGACATCAGCTCTTAAGAAAGCTACAAGAAAACTCACATAAAAAATTTAAATATCTATAGAGAACCGTTAAAAAAAAAAAAAAAAACAAGAGACTTGTTTTGTTGCTTTAAAAAGGTTTCTTTAACTAACAGGCTTTTCATAATTCTGAATATTTGCTCAGCAATGAACTTGTTACTCAACAGATTCCATCTAGTCTTATACTATATCCTCTCAGGCAATGCACATGCCACCTACTCTCAGTGTCCTTTTGCAGCGCAGTTCACTTGGAGACAAAAGCAAGAAGAATTTGTTTCAGTTGAGCTGTTCCCTTTTAACATATGCTTTCCAGCTGACTAAAGTTATCTTTAAAATTACCACAGTCCAAGTGGAGTCAGCCAGCACCATCAGAATTGTTATGGATATTTTCCCCCAGCGGTTTAAAGATCAACAAAGGGGAAAAGGTGAAGTTGTGCTAGAGAGTAGTTAAAATTCTTAGACACACTTACATTAATATCTGTATTACATTTTACCTTGTAAACATATAGCCCCACTAATTGCTTCTATCAACAAATGCCTGATTTTAAAATGTCATATTCAAAATTACCTTCCCTGAAATAGGACTAATGGAGGAAATCGAATACTTACACTACCATTCTAAATAAGAATATCTCTTTGGCCTTGCTGTACAAGATTTAAAAGAACAATAGAAGACTAATTAGATCAACTATGTATTAGTCCCAGCTAGGGAACCCCAAAGCCCACAGTAATTTTTACACAGATGTATGCCACATGATACCTCTATTATATGCTAATGATATCTGACCAGGAAACATAATCAAAACTTCTTTTTAAATCAATTAGAACAATTTCATTACAGTAGAAGTGAAAAGCTTTATGTTCATTATAGGTCCTTTTATCATTTTTACTAATTTAATTATGTTCTGTGCTTCACCTTTTTTCTTAATAGTCTGGTTTTTATGAATTTTCCAGCTAAAATACCCATAAAACTCAACTTGAAATGACCACTTAACAGTACTTTTAAGTGTGTGGGCTGTATTCATTATGTCAGTGAAGAATTTACACTTTCACAGGTTTTATTTCCATAGCACCATGGAGTCACAGAATGCATGAACTGGAAGGACTCTTAGAGGTCATTTAATCCACTGACACATAGGACAAAGATTATAAGATGTCTTCAGAAACAGTTTCTCTAACTACATGAAGGTCCAAAATTTATACAGCTTGTCCTACTAAGACTTTTTAGGATACCCTACCTGTTTTAAAAAGATTTTTCCTCCCACCAAAGTGAGCGCTTGACCCTGTTCAGAAATGTATACATGATTCATTTTTGCTTGTAGGATAAAGTACAAATTTCTTAGCTGGCACTCGAATCTATACAATATCACTCCAAGTATCATTTTTATATTTTCAGGTACATTATAGACCAAGGCAGTTTAGTGGTATAGTGCTGAGCCTGAAAGAGGAAGATTCATCTTACTGACTTCAAATCTGATCTCAGATCTTTAATAGTTGTATAATACTGCATAAGTCACTTAATCCTGTTTGCCTCAGTTTCCTCATGTATAAAAAGAGCTGGAAAAGGAAATGGCAAACTATTTCAGTACCTGCCTTGCAAACCTGAAATAAGATCATGAAGAATGAGACAGAATTTATAACAACTGAATACAATTTACAATCCAACTAAATTAAACTATCAGTGAGTCCCTGATCTACACTCGTTTTTTTTTGTTTGTTTGTTTTGTTTTTTTTTTTTGCTTAGAGTCCATGAGTAAAGAAAGATAAAGACCACTTCCAAAAAACCCCAATAAAACTAAAAACTCTTGCTACAGATGGAAAAACTTACTTTCCAATTCTGATCTCTAATTCACTTCCTATTGTCTCAAATAGGGAAGAAATACAAATTCAGAGTTTATCATGATTTATGATTTTTTTCAGGTGGCTGGTGCTACACTTACTTAACTTTTCTATTGATTCAAAGGTATCTCCTTCATCTTTGGTCATGCTTAGAATTCAATCTTTCTTAACATGGTGGACTCCAGGCCAGATGATTCATTCCTTTTTCATCAAATTTTCACTGATTCCCTTCCCTCAGTTGAAAGTTTTCCTAAATCTTTTTTTTTGTCTAGATCTCTCTTTTGCCCCTATTAAATCTGGCATATCATACTTTTTCATGTACACATCATGTCCTTCCCCTCCTCAATAGATTCCTTGAGAATCGAAACTGTTATGTTCATGATTATGTCCTCTGTAATAAGCAAAGTGTGCTCCCTAATTCACTGATCTTGGCAATTTCTATTATTCCCTTGTACCACCATCCCTCATAGTCATCATTTAAACTTAAAATCTAGAAGTCATCCTAAACTCTTTACTTTTTCTCTCTCTTTTACCCCCCATATTCAAATAATTGCCAAGCCCTGTCATTTCTACCTTTGTAATATCCCTCTTGTATTCCGCTCTCCTGTGAAACTACCACCACCCTAATCAAATTCCTCATCATTTCTCATCTGAAACATTACCACAGTCTGCTGGTCTGTCTGCCTGCCTAAAGTCCTTCCCCACTCCAGTCTCTCCTTCACTTAGTTGCCAAAGTGATCATCATAAAGCAGTTGTGGCCATTCTTCTCTCCCTCAATCAATCAATTAATGTCTTTCTATCACCTCCAAAGGACTCAGGTAGGTAGTCACCAGGAAGCCCTAATTCTATGCTTTGTCTTTAGTTCTGAGGCGTGCAAGATAAGTAATGGTTGATTCTGCAGGGCCTAGAAGTTATCAGGAGTATATAGTGGATCATCTCCTGCTTCTATTATTACCTTTAGAGCTAGAGCTGCTATTAACCATCTTGAAGAAGCACATACAACTCATCCAGTCATATCCACCTAAGCCATCTTGCCATTAACAAACTTCTGCCAATAGCCTTCTTTTCAGTATTCTCCACAATAGATCAAGATCATCACACTGTGGATCTCCAGAATCTATTCCTCAGACTCTAAGGCAGTTAATCCAATCATCTTTGGAGCTCCCATCCTAGGATTCAACTCTTTCCTCCTTCCCAATTTGGTAACTTAAAGGTGAAAATTAAAACAACATAGTTTGAAACTGGATTGGACATATGTAGGAAGTAAATAAAGATAATACTAAGATTAAGAGACCAGGTATATATAAAGAGGAGAATGATGTCCACAGTTAGAAGAGGGTTCAGAAGAGGAGAGGGTTTGAAAGATAATGAATTCTGTTTTGCAATATGAAGTTTAAGATGCTTACAGGTCATGCAGTCAGAAGTGAAAAAATGGCAATTGGTGATGAAACTGGGAGCTCAAGAGACTGTGTATAGATCAGAGGTATATAGGTCTGAGGATCTGAGGATTCTAGAGATCCACAGTGTGAAGGTCTTGATTCATTCTGAAGAGTAGTGGTCCAGGTAGAAAGAAGAAGGGCAAGGATGGCAGCAGATAATAATAGTCTGGGTAGATAGCTGGATGACTGGATGAGTTATGTGTGCTGCTTCAAGATGGTAAATAGTAGTCCTCTATAGAACTGATAATTCTATTTGTGAAAGCTAAAAAACTCAAGTGAAATAATAGAGAACAAAGAAAGGAGACCCTGAATGGAACTTTGAGGGACACCAACCATTAGTGAGCATGACATAGTTAAGAAATCAACAAAGAAGACTGAGAAAGAATAGTGAAACAGAAAGAGAACTAGATACAAGTAATGTTGCTATAAATGTAATGACGAAAGACTCCCAAATGGAGGTGATCAACAGTACCATATGCTGCAGAAAAATCAAGAAGAATGAAGATTAAGAAAGGGCAATTAGGAGATCATTTGTAACTTTGGAGAGAGCAGTTTCAATTGAATGAATCATTTAGATATTAATAAAATGCTTGTTTTGATATGGTTAAGATTAGTTGATAAAAATTTAGAGTGGACCCAATCAGCCAGATTTCATCATTCTCTCTAGTTCATTCAGTAGCATCTGAGTAACAGCAAAGGAGGCAAAGGGTGGGCAGAATCAAGAGTTGGAATTAGTAGAGTGTGACTGGCTATAGTAGAAGGGAGCAAAATATTTAAGAGTGGAGTTTAGGATAGAATTGTAATAGTTTTCAAAATGGTTGAGTGAGAGTATAACCAACATCAAAGTAATGGTCTGGGAAAGAACTGAAGGGTAGACAAAATGGAGGTCATGATGAGGACAAAGAAAAGAGTAAGGAATCATAAGATCATGATCAGTTAAAGGAATTGCAAGCTTCATGAACATGAAGTGGAAGTAGGTGACTACCAGAAAAAAGATAACAACATCTTTAGCATAGCAGAAGTAGAGTAGAGGAATAGATCATGGAAATTAAATAAAATGGGGAACTGGGTAGTTAGAATATTTGAAGGAGCATTAATATGTATGTTGAAAAAGACTGTAATTAATTACAGAAGTCATAGGGGGAATGCCCTGGAGGTTGGATTTGGATAAAGTGATTAAATATATCTAGTATGAAATTCAAAGGTGACAGGTGGCCTAAAAGGTATGTTAATATTAGGAGAATGTGAAACACTGTGGAGCAAAGTGTATTCAAACTCCTTCACAGTGACGAGTGAATCAGTGAGTTAGGAAAGAAAGGGAAATCAGTAGTAAAATGAGGGAGATGAAGGAAATGGTATAATTGGGACACTAGGTTTCAGTGAGTACCAGAATATGGTGGAAGTGGAAAAGAAAGAAATCCATGATAAGAGGAATTTTGTTCGATACAGAACTGGCATTCCAAAGAACACAGTGAAAGGAATAGGCAGATCCAGAGTGGGACCTTGTGGGGAGGGGAGGGTAACATTGAAGTAGATAGACATGAGGATGCAATGAAGTGGGGTTAGAGAATGAAGTTTGTTTGTTAACAGCTTGGAATTCAGAATCACAGTGGTGGGTCTTTGTATAAAAGAATGAAGGAAGTAAAGATAACATTGGTAGGAGAGAGGTCTTTTGAAGAAAACAAGATATTAGGTTATTTTATTCCTCATTTGAGAGTCAACCTGTGAGACCCAGGAGACTTGCCCCAGAGGAAGCAGGTACCTTGTTTGGCTTTAAGAAGTTATCATCAGGAAAGGAAATGGAATATGTTTTGTCTTCAGAGGATATCCCAGGGTAACAGGTATTCTTGAGGCAGGACTTCACTGGAGTGAAAAAGGGGCAGCAAAAAGCTGTGTGCTACATAGTGAAACAAGTCATTTTAGCACCAGAGAGAGAACTGGAGAAAGAAGAGCAACAAAAATACTAAAGGTCAAGCTTATGCACGTATTGTTTGAATGGAAATTTAAAGACAAAATGGTAGGACTTTTTGTTTAATGTTGTCCATCAGTTATATATTGGAACAGCAACCATTAAATTACCACTTAGTATATAATAGGCACTTAATAGATGTTTTGTTGATTGATTCTCACACACAGAACAGTTTGGGGTGCCTGAAAGAGGACCCTTCACCTACACAATCCTAACAGCCAGGAACTTTTTCTAAAATCACTTGAGATAAGGGATGTTCAGGACATCTCTTTTCAGACTTACTTTGTAGAGGGCTGAAAATCTTGAGTTGATGCAGTGAGGTCAGGATAGCTGAGCACTTGAGGCTAACTACTGATTGGACAATACTCTATGGGCATGTTCTTGGAAAATGGCCCTTCCCACTATCCTGTGCTGGCTTGATGATTGGTGTTTACAGAGAATTGTAGGAGGGACTAGGGGGGTGGAATAAGACTAGCCAGGGTCACTTTTTCGGTGGATGAAGAAGGAGTTTGTAGAGATTCTACTTCCATCCCCTTCACTTCTACCCCTAAAGACCAAGAATAAAGACTAAGGACTTTTGCTTATTCTGACTCCGGCTGATTCTAAGGTATCCTGGGGGCTAGCGCGGTGTCATACTACTTGACAGCCCTACAGGAAGACCCGACCTTCTTCAAAGGGTAGGAAATTGATCTCCTATAAAAATTCTGATGTATATGCTTCTCAAAAAGGGACAAATGGAAAATACTGGAGCCTTTGTTTTTATAGTCCAACAAGACATGCAGGCATCTAAAAAATCTGTTACCTTCTTGGGGATTTGTATGCTCTCAGATTAAGACAATTTGTATTCATAATCACATGCAGTCTATACCCAGGTCAAAGACACTAAAGCTAACAGGTGGCTTTGGATTCCCCCTATTTCACTAGAAGAGTGAGACTTTGAAAGCTTTCCTCCCAGTATTAGAACAGTATCAGAGTAAAGATGGTTTAATTTAAATGAAAATATTTCCTGCACTACAGAAACCCTATAGCCAAAAAGGCAACCTAACTATTCCTCCAAAAAAAGTGATTGTTACCCATTCACCTTAACTACAACTAGAGGATATGAATTGGGATTAGACCTGTTATTTCAATGGGATAGGGACTTCCCTGGATGAGAAAACACCCTGTACCAAAACAATTGAGCACTTTCTCTGTGACTTGTAGTCTTGAAAAGCTGCCTAAAGAACTGGGAAGTTGTGACTTGGCTAAATGGATCAGAGGCAAGATTTAAATCCAGATCTTCTTGTTTCAGAGGCTAGTTCTCTCTCTCCACTCTATCTCTTCAACTACAGACCAGAATTAATTTGCAATTTCTGGCCAACGTTTTCTCTGGACTACATGAAAGTATCTATCTTTCCATAAGATAGTTGGCCACATAGAATCAAACATATATATATATATATATATATATATATATATATATATATATGGTAAAGTTGTATTTCTATAGCTTAATTAGCATAAAGATAATTGGCATAAAATAATAGCCACATCGAAATTGTTTCAAAATTTTCCATTCACATCTCTACTTAGAGCATAATATTATTGTTGCTTTTTTCTTCCCAAAACTATAGTTTCTATTCTAAATTTTCCTCACTCCGTTAAACTCATAATACTGTTCCAGCAGTAAATTACAAACTGAGATAGTTGGAAGCCATATAAGGATTGCAAACCAACCTAGAAACCACCCACACCAACATAAAAGTCCTGTTGACTCCCACAAGAGCCCTTTTGAATCCTTACAAATTGGCAGCTGGGCTTGGCTGTCAGCCTACAACAGAATATTGGGGCCCCTGGTATCCTTCCAGATAATGTGCATTCTGTGGATCCAATTCAAGTTGCATCTTTGGAAAGTCCATGATAACTTGGTCCCTATTTCCAAATCCCACAATCTTCTTAGTCAGGGATTTATAGCAAAGACAAGCTTGCAGCCAGGGTGGAGGAAGAGGAGGAAAAGAAGAAAAGATAGTGAAGAAGGAAGAGGAAGAGAGGAGGAAAAAAAAGTAGGAAGGGGAGAGAAAGGAGAAGGAGGAGGAGGAGAAGGAGAAAAGGGGAAAAGAGAAGAAGGAAAGGAAGAAAGCATTTAGATATATTCTAATAGACAAAAAGTATCCACTAATTTAGCTATGCATCATGTTGAAATCTCTGTGACCGTGTGTATTCAAATCATCAACTACTTATATAGCAAAGGTCAAAATCAACACCAAAATAGAAGAAATGTTTAAGATTACAATAAGGCACTATAATCATTTATAATGGCTTCAACCTAATTTATTCAAGCAAATTGTCTGGATGCTAAAAAATGGGAAATGCAAAAAAAAAAAATTAACCTTCACCACTTCCTTAAAATGTTTAATAAATGTAAAGTAGCCACTAGAACTGGGAGATCAAAAAAGCCTTGAATGAAGAGAGATTGCTAGAGCATTCAAAGCCGTATTACCTCATAAAAATGAAAATCAATAGAAGCAAAATGAGCCTACAAAAATTTTGATGTAAGACCTAAATGAAACACATCATCTCAAGCATATTCAGAGGTAACAGGGAGAAAGGCAACAGGCAGATATTATATGGAGCAAGTTGGTCAGTGTTTCTCTAATGGTATCATCTCATCATCAGTGATAGAGGAAAACCTACTTTTGGACTCTTGCATATCAGTCTTTAATGTCCTTTAGAAATAGGGATAATATTAGTCATGTTTTCATTGGTTTAGAGAATTCCCACATGAGGAAATTCCTTCAACCAAGACAGCTCAGTGTCTTCTCTGTAATTTATAGTTTTAGAGAATTATCTATAGCACTGAATTATTATGACTTGTCAAATATCATGTAGTCAATACTTGTCAGAAGTGGACCTTGAATTCATATTTTCCTGACTCCATTATGCCATCCTAACTTTTCTTATATTATTTAGGAAAAGGCAGAAAAAGCATTCAGAAAATTGATTCAAGGAAGAACAATGGGACCAGATAAAGTACACAATGAAAAAATTCATATTATATATGACACAATCTAGTTCAGGCCCTCATTAACTCTTTCCTGCAATGCCTTTCACTCCTAGATTACCTTTTTATATTGTATATGCAATTTGTAATTTAAATAGATATTTGAATATTATCTCCCCTGTTAGAACTGTATACTCCTTGAAAGGGAGAACAGTTTTACTGAGAGAGTTATTGGTGCTTCAGAGCCTAGTCAAGAGAACAAATACAAATAGCTCTCTAGGCAGAATGCTAAGGGTTTTTGATTTCGCTAAAAGAACTGCTTTAAATGATCGAGAATAGCAACTAGCCAAGAAGCATCTTCACTCAGATAAAAAAGCAAAGACACCCTGCTGACCTGGTTTTATGTGATCCAAATTCTTGAGAGATCAGGGACTTTAAGGCCAGCAGTAGAAAGTTGTGAATTCACATACCAAAAAAAATATTTATAGCAGTTCTTTTTGTGGTAGCAAAGAATTGAAAATTGAGAGGATGCCCATCATTTGAGGAATGGCTGAACAAGTTGAGATATAAGAATGTAATGGAATGCTATTATTCTAAAAGAAATGCTGAGCAGCCATGTTTCAGAAAAACCTGGACTTAACATGAACTGATACTGAGTGAAGTCAGAAGTACTAGGAGATCATTGTAGACAGCATTAGCTCTTCTTAGCAATACAGTAATCCAAGGCATTTCTGGAGACTTGTTCTGGAAAATGCCATCCACTTGCAGAGAAAGGACTGTGGAGTCTGTATAAACATCAAACTACTATTTCAAATTTTAAAATTTTTTTTGTTTTTTCTGTCTCATTTTTTCCCTTTTGTTCTGATTTTTCTTTCATAACATGACTAATATTGAAAATATGTTTAATATGATTATACATGTATAGCCTTTATCAGACTGCATGCTTTCTTGGGGAAAAGGCAGAAGAAATTGGAACTTAAAATCCTACAAAAATTAGTATTGAAAAATATCTTTACATGTGATTGAAAAAAAATAAAATATTAAGTCCAAAAAAGAGAAAGATGTGAGTTACCCAAAGTACCTAAGTTTCCCTACTCATGAATCTTCAAACTAGATTTCTACAAGTTTATACTATCTCTCGATAGCCACTCTATGCATTAGTGTTGGAGAATGCCTCAAATTTATAAGTAGATTGTTCCATTATGATTATTCTTGCTTTTCTAGTTTAGAATATATTTTATAACCAAAAATTGTCTTCTGGCTAATTTATTTAAATAGGAGACACACTAGTGGAAACTTAGATGTCACATTTATGACTTGTATAATAGATAATTTCCTCACATTAGGAACCCATAGGAGCATGAGAGTGAGATATTACTGTATGGCCATCCCTCTGGGGAAGCACCCTGATTGTTATAGCCCCAGCTCAGAGAAGAACTGAAAGTCAATGGAACATCTGCACTTGTAAGTATAACACTTATAACATTTGATGCTATTGATTTCTAGAATCAATTACCAATCAACAGTACAATGTTGGTCAAGATCTAAATGGTTGACACCATTAGTCAGTAATACAAGCACAAATCTGTGCCTTTAATTGGAAAACACAAAAGCAAATGCTACCAACTTAGACAGTATAAGAAATTAATGAGAAATTCTATTTTAAGCTAATTTTTAATACTTCATATTATATGGCATAGGACTGTTTTAGTTCCAGCAGCTCTGCATTGTGCAGCTATCATTAAGTGTAAGAGCTTAGTATTCTGTTATTGTGACATGAATTTTGACAAAAGCAATCAGCTATTGTTAGCCAGTGAAAGTTGAACAGGTCAAATCAAAGCATTTTAGCCTGGGAATACACTTGATAAAATGCAACCATCAAAACACTGCCAGAGTGATTCATGATGTTGGAATGTTCTGTTATCTGGATTAGACCAAAGGAAATGCTGAGGGTATCATAGTTTACCCCAGAAGTTCAAATTCTGACTCTGATCTGTCTCTCACCTAAGACAACAGACCAAGATATGACCATTTGTTTTTCACTTAGCTTAAAGAGTGCACTGAAATAACTTTCCATTCCTGTTTAAAATCATTGTTAAGTTCTGTTTATATGTGTTTTTTAGCACTATATTCTGCTATAAAGTTATTCATTTTGTAACTCCAGGCACTGTAGTAGAAAGCAGTTTATATGTGAACTAAATCAGTGAGTTGGAGCTGCAGGGATGTGGTTAATGATAACATTAACCTTTATATTTAAATTAATCAAGCTGTAAAAGCTGGTTATCTCTGTGGGGAGGAGGCAACTTGGTGCAGGGTTAGTTAGGGAAATGACAGTCACTCAGATTCATACTACTTACTGGCTTAGGGGTGCACTGTATTACTGAAATTTTCTATAGTCCAAGTCAAAATCTACCTGTGGATATAGAAATGAGGAAACATAGAAAATTAAAAGATTACACTTTTTTTTTTTTTTTAGCACTATCAGCTTGGAAGGGTACCGTAAGATAATAAACCAAGAGCTAGAAAATACTTTAGACATCATCTATTCCAACCCCCTAATTTTCTAAATGAGGAAACCTAAACTCAGAATGGTTAAAATTGCTTGCACAGTATTTGAATCCCTGTTTTCCGACCTCAAAATATTTTTGCCTCCAAAGACTCTACCATACTATACTCTCTCTCAATAAATAGATAATGTATGGTTTTGAAAAATAGATATTTATTGACAGATAAGAAAATAAAACTGCAAAGGATTTTTGTGCCAAATAACATTGAAGTCTCAAAGCATTAGAGCTATGCACATCTCCTGAGAAGAATTTTTACTCTAAGCCAGGAGATTTAAGATAAATTTAAAGATGCATTCTTCAAAATAGGGAGGAAAAGAATGCTAGATAAACTGGTGAATCATAACAATTAAGGAATAATTAGATACTTAAATATATACCATTTGTCATCCAAATACTGATTCAAATTATGAATGATTTTCCTTTCCCCATCAGAAGAGTCTTCAATTGTTTAACTAATCCTAACTCAAATTTATCTTCTACACAGATATTACCAGCTTTGATTGAATTGCTTCAAAGATTTATATTATCATTTACCATATCTTTAAGCTGTGTCTGATATAGGTCACATTTTTATTTCTTTCTCTCCTAGAGATACATGGATTCCAATCCAGCTCTACCATGGTTGATCATGGTTGAATATCTTCCCAAATCTCTCTACCCTTACTCTTTTATAACAGTACTCTTCTGTAACAATAAGGAGGCTCATTAAATGATCTCTGAGATTTCATTCTTTAAGAACTTGAATGTATATTTTCAGTGGAAGAAAAGTGGGGAGGTGAGGAAGTGTCTGGGCCAGCCATAATACCAAATAATCAGTTTGATATTCTTTTTTTCAATTTTTGATCTTAATTGCCCAAATATTTTGATGTCATAGAAACAGTTTGAGACACTTGCCTCGGTAATAATTACAATCCCTTTTTTAGGCTTTTACTTTTAGTTATAAGAAAACTAGAGATCAAAGTTGCGATAGAAAGAATCAAACCCCAAAGAAAAAGTCCCAGGAAGCCAACATCCAGAAATCATATGTCAGATAAAAATTACTGTGAGCATCCAAAAAGAAGCAGTTCAGGTACCAAGAAGCCATAATCATATAAGACCTGGCATCTTCTTTTATTAATAAGAGAATATGTTCAAATACAGTATTATAAAAGGTAAAGATAAAGGCTTAAAACTAAGAATAACTTATCCTATAAAGCAGAGTATAATCTTAAAGGGTAGAAAAAGGATCTTTAATGAAATAGAGAATTTTCAATGATTTCTGATGAAAAAAACTATAGCTGAGTAGGAACTTTGAAATACTATGATTGATCTATCCAATGAGTGAGGATATTTGAATTTATTAATTATCCTATAATAGGGGTAATTGCCTCGTAGTTGATAAGAGAGCCATGCCTAGACAAAGAAAGACATCTCCTGAGTTCACAGCTGCCTTCAGATACTAATGGTGTGATCCTAGGCAAGTCCCTTAAACCTGTTTGCCTCAGTTTTCTCATCTATAAAATGAGTTAGAGAACAAAATGGCTGGACTAAACTAACTTGATTTGAGGTTGGAAATCTCAAGTTATTTATGGTCCTTTTGTTATACTTGCCATTATCTTTCTCCAAAAGACTATCTGAGAGTTGAGGCAGAGGGTGAAAATTTTAGTTTGCTTTTGTTTTGATATGAATATTTTTAAATGTTTCATAATTTTAGAAGGGCTGGAGAGGCCAGAAAACATCCTGGGCTCAGGTTTTCCCACTTTCGAAAATTTTATTCATCAATGAAAATGATTCCATCTCTATCTTCTTTTCCTTGACAGAGATCATTACAGATTGATAGAATTTTGATAAGCAGAAAAGGGAAGAGTGTACAAGTTCAATTTTTTTTTTTTTAAAACACCAGCCTATGGCAAGTTTTTAACACCCTGCAAAACTTTAATGATTCTTATTTCTTAAAATTTATGTAGGGAATGTGTCTTTTGGGATATAGTTTGTTTTTTTTTTCCAAAAGTACTGCCAGCACCACCAGCACACTTTCCAGTTGGCTTTCATGCCAGTTTGGCTCATTTTATGGCCTCCTAATTGTTCTCTTTGTCTCAAGTTTCTCCCCTTTCTAATCCATATCCAACACAGCTGCCAAATGGACATTCTTAAACCAAAGTTAAAACCTTATCTTTCTTTTGCCTATCAAAATGATTCATCAGTTCTTTCTTGCTTCTAGGATAAATTACCGATATCATTTAAAGCGCTTCAACATCTGGCTTGAGCCTTCTATTTCTAACATATTACAAATTGCTTACTTTCATATTATCTATATTCCACTCAAGCTGTCCTACTTAAACATTCCATCTCTAGAACTACAATATAACTCCTTTCAATGATCAACTCAGGTGCCATCCACATTTTCTGATCTATTCTCTTTCCCATTAATAATGTTCCTACAGACTATATCATAATTATCTTGCATATCCTTTGATCTGCTTATCTGAATATTTGTTATTTTTCCTGATCAATTATAAATTCTTTAGGTAGAAAATGCTCAAATTTTGTGGTGGAGGAGCCTACTCAGTATCAAGTATAATGACTAGCCTATAATATATATTTGTTTGATTTGATTGGAGATGTAAGTTATTTGGACAGGGTCTAAAGAGAAAAATATGGCAGCTGGAATCTCAACACTTGAAAGAGTGTTTCAGCTGGGAAGTGGATTATTGCATCCTATGATCCATGTCCAACGTTCTTTGATTTTATCATGCTTTAATCTAATTAGAATGTTTGTTTAGCTATGAAATTGAGACTGAAGTTATCTATGAAGAACATGCGGTACCAAAAAAAGAAAGATATTTTCAAGTGACATGGTAGCACATGAAATAATTAGAGCAGAGCCTGGAAGAAACAGAGTCTGCTGCACTCTTTGTTTTTGTGAGGACAACATGTTGAACTTAGACATTTTTAAATGCTTAATTAGAAGAGATTTCAAAACTTCTCTAATCCAATCCATCCCTAAACAAGAATTCTTTCTGCATCAATGACAAGTAGTCACACAGTCTCTGTTTATAGTTTTTCAAGTGAGACAGAATCCACTCCCTCCAAATGTAGACCATTCTACTCTGGGGCAGTTCTACTTAATGAAAAGTTTGTTCCATATCTCAGGTTGAAATCTGTGCCTCTGTAACTTCTTCCATTGCTCCTACTTCTCTGTCACATGGGATTCCCAGACAAGTTTAAAATTTCCTTACTACACATGAAGTCCTTTAAATATTTAAAAGACAATTCTTGTATCCCAACACATGCAATTCTCTTTTTCGGTCTATTCCTTCCAAGGACCTTGTAAGAATGTTATCCTAATCCCACTTACCCAAATGAACTCTACTTTGCCAGTGTTTTTCCCAAAATATAGAGCCTATACCTGCAGGCAGTATTTCTCTTTCTTCTCTGTGTGACTTTTCCACCCTCTTTCCATTCTCCCCAAAATTCTAAGATACCAAAGTTGGGAGTGTGATGTGATGGTGGGTAGAACTACCATATGTCTGTCAAAAGTTTGGATTTTTTGCCAGTTTTTGGTATATTTTGTATGGGGAAAATTGCTCTGTTTAGGAAAAAAAAACATTGTGAGTATAGAAACAAAAGAAATTAGGGATATTCAGGCAACATTAAGTACTCCATTTTGCTTGGATAAAATTCATGCCAATTCAGTCTATTTTATGCAAGGTATCATGTTGTACACTGGGGACCAAAATAGCCAAAAAGAGCAACAATACCATATACATATAATATCTTCTCTCAAGGGGATTACATTTCTCTGAGGAACATAAACAGAAAAGCACATATGATAAATAAAATTGAATCAGATAAGACACTTATTATACTTTTTTGTACTATAGGATTTTTGTATATTTATAGCATTTCTATAATGCAAACTCTTTAAAATCAGAAGTGTGTTTTACTCATCTTTGGATCATCTTCAGAACCCAAACATAGTAAACATTTATTAAATATCTACTGTATATCAGGCAATCCATAAGTTTTCTAAATTGCATTAAACTCAATAAGTGTCAAGAAAAATGGATTCCAATCTAGCCCTGCTACTTATTCATTATGTGATCATGGTTTAGTTTCTTTCCAAATCACTTTATGAAAAATAATTTTCTATAACAATAAGAGGTTTCATTAAATTATCTCTGAGATCTCAGTCTTCTGTAAATGCCAGAACCTATATTCTCAGTTGAATAGTAGTGCAGAGGTGGGAGAACATAAAGTCCATGTGATACTAAATAACCAATTCAATTTTCTTTTTTCAGTTTTTGATCTAAATTGCCCAGATATTTTGATGTCAAAGAAACACAATTTGAGACACTTGCCTGAACAGTCATTCCACCCCCTTGAAGACTTCTACTGTTGTATATGGGAAAATTGAAATCTGCAGAGAAATGCTAAGGAAAACACAGCCAGTTCACTAGATCTTTTGTGTATGATAAGAGATTTACTATAAAATAATCTTGAATGGCTATGACAGATTAAGGAAAGAATTCATGGCTAAAATTACATACTTTATCACATTATAAAAACTTTATATCAAGTATTTTAGAGGGCAATGTAGTTTCCACAAATTACAAAGAAAAGTAAAGTATCCTTGTCATATTGTATCTTTTTCCATAATAGCAAAACCAGTGGCAGGGTTGAGAATGACTAAGGAAGGATAGGAGACAAGATGGACCACAAATATTCTTCCACTTCTAATAGTATCTAATTATAAATGCACAGCATTTGCACTTAATAGGCATTTAATAATTGTTCGCTGATAGACTGATTCTGCAAACTATTCAAAGTATAGAACCAAAGGCCTAAAATCTAGGATTACTTATCAATAACCAAGTGAAAGTGTGATGATAAACTTTAGAGAAATCCATCTCCCTCCCAACAGATAAAAACAATCCAATTCTTTCTTTTCTCAGGAACAAACTTTTTTAAAAAGCACAACAGACCTAGTGAAGCCAAACAAAACACAAAATCCCCACTCTTCCAATTTAGCAGTAGGTAAGTCTCCTAGATGATCTCTCCTGCTATGTTCTCTACAGGCCCCAGTGGAACCGTGAATAAAGATGACAAGAGAGTGATTGATGAAGCTCTGTAATGCATTGTCCTGATTCTTCTTTTCTTTTCTTTTTTTTCAAATCTTCAATCTACTTTTGTAATGATATTAGATGGGTTTTGCATCAGGAATAAGCAGTGGTTTTTATTGTTAGGTTGACTTTTACTTTGAGAAGTGTCTTCGTTGGAGTGTGAAAGGGACTGACAGATGAGCAGAATCTACAAAATAGGAGCTTTGCTTTTGAACTTCCTTCTCTCTAAAGAGGTTAAAAGTTGGCGGAAGGCCATGGGAGTAGTGGTCAGCAGTGGTCAGAGCTTACAAAGACAAAGGTCCCTTCAAATGTCTCTGAATGTTTCTTAGTAGGTAAAATTTAACACCTGCCTCAAATATGTTGTTCTTTTGCATTATTCAAGCTAACTTTAGGTAATGTGCTTTGAAACAACCTATGCTCTTTATTTTAAAAATCCTGGATTTTTCTCCCTTATTTTTCAAATGTCATACATTCTGTGGTGCTTTCTTATTAATGCCATTGTTTCAAAAACAAGGCATGGAGACTCCTGATCTCAGCAAATATCTTCGCGACTACACTTTTGCTTTGGGGCGAGCACAACTTAATATTCATAAACCTTAGAATGCAGAGGCAGGACGTGAAGAGAATCAATGTGGATTATCAAGCATTAGGTATTGGGGCTAAATATCTGATGTGAACAACTTATCATGGGATTGGCAACATTATTAAAGTATCATGTAAGAGCCAAGATAGCTCTAAGTTTCAAAAACCCAGTGAAAGGAAAACTCTATGACTAGTTGACATTTCAATAAAATATGGCTAAGAAGAAAATGCCTTGTATAAAGAGATCTCAATGGGCTAGCATTGAGTGAAACAATAAAGGAAAAGACAAAGCAGTAAAATAAAATATATCCTAGTGATGACACTTGAAAGCTGAAAATCAATTAAAGCTTATTTTAAAACAGTATAATTAGGTAATTTTATGAGGGGTTCAAATAAGAGACAAATAAGTGTGTTTTAGTATCTTAGCTCACATGTAGTTTTATTACTATCTACTCTGTGTCAAGCTTGCTAATGTTAGCTTAATGTGTCACTGATTTCAATCAAGACACTAAGCAATTTTCAAAGGTAATTAGTTTATTTCACCAGAGCAGTTCACACAGCATCCAATGCGGTATTTAATGTCAATGGGGTGGTAGGGAAAATGTGACAAACTCAAATAGTTTCAAGGGATGCATGTGGCTTAAGTCCTTTTTTTCTGAAATAAGCAAAATTTGGCAATGTACTTTTAAGTAAAAATAAGAAGGATTCAGTTGCAAATTGTAAATTATGTTGGCTTTGTAACTCTCATTATCCCTCAATCTTTTAGTTTCTATCATACTCTAATGCTGGGTTCTTATGTTTTGGGGTTTTTTTTTCATATTAAAGAAGATAAAATTATTTTCTGAGATTTACATTGTGGAATGGGTAGGTGAATGGGTTGAAGATCCTGAAACTGAAGTGAAAACAATTTTAAATCCACTGCTGCTATAAGAAGGGATTTGGGGGGCACAAATGGGCCCCCACCTTTCCCAGCAGTGAAGAGTAGGAAACTTAACTGGCCGAAATCCACTGAATAAATAGACAATTTTGCTCAGGAGAGATGGAGAGAGATTATTTAATGAGGACTAGAAAGCACATGGGCTTTCAGGGAAAATCCTAGCTTAGGATAAACATGCAAATTCATAAAAAAAAAAATGCTTCTATGAAGAAAGAATATGATTCTTAACAGTAACCCTAAAAATACAGAATTCTGAAGCATTCGTAAGAGGATGGAACTAGATTACCTGCGGATACCTGTCCTGGGCCCAACCAAGCCTCACGTAGAGAAGAACCCAAGGGTGATTAAAAATGTGCTATCTGATTGCTGCTCCTTTACTTATCTGGAAGAGAGCCAAGAGGGAAAAAAAAAAAGTATAAAAAAATAAAAAAAGGTGCTTTCTGCTCTCCTCTTTCCTCTACAAAGAACCCAAAGAAGAAGCCTAACAGTGATGGTGGATAGGAATTGTTTAATTGATGTTTCTGTGCTCTCTGACTCTACTTTTTCCCAGTTACTTCCTCTTGTGTCCCCAGGAGTGGATTTTGACTTTTCACTTAATAACTACCCTCCAGGGCAGCTAGTAGTGCAGTGGATAGAGCACCAGCCCTTAAATTGGGAGGACCTGAGTCCAAATCTGGCCTCAGACACTAATGCTTCCTAGCTGTGTGACCCTGGGCAAGTCTCTTAATCCCAATTGTCTCAGCAAATAAATAAATAACCATCCTCCATTCTATCTCTCTGGTTGAAAGGTGGAAAGAATTCCTAAACCAACTTGGGGAAGTTGTGGGGAAGAAACAATAGAATGAAATTTACTTGAGACCATCACTTCAGAGAGAAGCTTATTCTTGACACGATTTACCAAACCTCCTCCTACCAGAACACCATGGATTCAGGTTGTCCCTAGCATGGATTAATTTAATTTCTTTGATTTTAGAGAGTTATATTATGTATCAGTAAAGCTTTGTGAGTTCATTTTGAACCCCCAACTTGTGATTCCAGATTAAAATTCCAGATTAAATTAGAAAATATATCTTACTCTATTTCTGTCATAGCCCACCATAGTCTTCCTCCTCTCAGATGCCTTTGAGAAAATGAAAGGCATTAGCTATAAGCCTACTTCATAAATCTCCAATATTATTTTCTTTTAGAAATTATTATGGTACTTTGAATAGGATGCTAATGTAAAAAAAACATAATAGCCCCAAGAACTCAAAAGGCCTTTTAAGTAGTTGTGGTAATATCAAAGTCTAGCTATACCAAAAGTTAAAAGCAAAGAATTACTACTAAGAGAAATATTTCATGATGATATAGACATATCATGTGCGTATTTAGGCCACTAATGCCTTGGGTAACCACAGATTTATCTTAATACTGTCTTTTAGAGATTAGATCAAGAAATACTCAAAATAGTAGAAAAGAATAAAAACAGATAATCCTTTAACTTGTAGACATAATTTCCTAAGAATAAAGAGGGATGGGAGAGAGGAGACTTTCACCATTTTTGGTTCTTGTCAAAAATGGAAAACTATAAACTTCTTTCTATGTCTCTGAGTACCGCCCTTCACTTTCTTTTTTCATATCAACAATCCCTTTCCACATATTTACAGTCTACTCTCTCCATTCATCTCTTCCCTTCAAATCAAATGAAGATATCTGTGAAAAAAAATCAAATAAAATAATATTTATGAAGTGCTTAGCACAATGCCTGGCCTAGAGTAAATACAATACAAATGCTTATTCCCTTCCCTTTGTCCTTGCATCTCCAGAGAGAAGCTCATTTTCTCCCCCAAGGGCATTGCTCCCCTCTCTTTTCTCTCAAGATTTCTGCTCTTTCCTTCTTTCAGAACAAAGGTCCTGATAGTTTGGACTATCTTTGCAAAGAGCAAATAAAAGGAAGGATAAGACTCTTCATGGTTCCCAGGGGATTAAATAGAAGTAAAGGAAATGACAAGATCCTCTGTGTATCAGTGGGTCAAAGTTCTACCTCCTACTTCTGGTCTAGTCAGTTCACATACAATTAATTTCTTCCTTTCCAGAAGCTAAATAGCCTACTCCTCAGTATTTACTAAGGTTTGGATACCACAATCTAAATTCCAATATTTATTCCAGATGTGAGGACTAGTTGAGATGTCCTGTTTTTTGAGATATTTATCAGTTTTAAAATAGAGAAGTTCAATGATATTAATAACAAAATTATTTCCTTTCAGTCCATTCAAGCAGTTTATAGGATCTAAAATTCATCTCTTCATTTTACAGCAAACAGGTACCAAGAAATTGACTTACCTAGGACCATCAATTTATTAATTATTAATTATTTTTATGTTTATCTTATTTATTATATATAAATGAATATATTATTAATAATTGTTATTAATTATAATTAATGTCTGAGCCAGAATTTGATCATAAGTCTGAACTTCAAGTCTGGGGCTCCTATCTATGCCTCCATTTCCTCATGTGCAAATGAGAGTGTTGGACCCAATAACCTCAAGTCCTTTCCAGCTCTAATTCTATTCTCCTATAAATCATGTAATTAAACTATGGAAGAATCTTTTGTTTTTTTAACAGGATTGAATCTCTAATTCAAAAAACAACTTGTATTATGAAAATTAGGGGATCAAGTGGCTTCTCACTTTTCTAAGACAGGAGTTCTATGGATTTTTCTACTTCTTCACTTTCCCTCACATACATGTTTCACTTAGCTCAGCTGATAACAAAGATATTGCCACTGTTAACTGAATGGGTAGGTTTCTAATAATATATAAAGCAGTTTAATCATTGGGAGGTAGTATTTGGGGGGAAAGGGGAGTAGCATTGGGCTTTTATAATCATTCCATAAACTGTGCTTATGGTTGATTATTTAAAAAAAAAACATTTGGCAAAATATAGTCTTGACATTTCCCCTCAAGCAAAGTTTTTCATGAAGAGTTCCCACACCTAGAGATCTTGTTCACCAGCATGGATATTTGAGACAGATGGTACAAATAGACAAGTTGGTTTCAGGATGACCACAAGGAGGCAAGAAAGTTACCTTGCAGTAAGGAAATTGCAAAGTGCATCTGAAAATCCCAACATTTTCCTGAAAAAAATTTAAAATCTTAAAAATCAGCATTTTACTATCATTGTTTCTGTATAGAAGTCTGGATTAGAAAATAATAGTTTCTGAAAAATTGAAAATGAATATCACACAGTGGGCAATGAAGTTATGCATAGCACATGTGGGAAGGCTGGTGTACATGGAAGGAATTTGTAGCTAGTGAGGAACTTCAAAGAACAGTTATAGAAGATGTCATTGGGAAAATACATGTAGGGAGGAAAGATATGGTAAGGGTGAAGGATGAGAGGTGAATAACCAGTGTGCTCCTCTGATATTATTACAATGTCAGGAAAAATTGAAGAAATGTTCAAGGGAGGAGCTCTGGGGTGAGTTTATGAGCACAGTCCACCTAGCGTAAATGAACTACATCATTTAAAGGAATCCCCATATTTATGGGATCATGAATCCATTTAAGTGTTTGTATACTGAATGATTTGCATGGAAGATGTAGCATAAAATATATCATTCATGAAGCATTATATTGGAAAAGGTGATGGACTAGACATTTTGCAAGAATGAGGATTGTTAAAAGACCAAAGGAGGTCTTCAGTGCATTGGTAGATATTCTGTGGAGGACTTAATCTAGGACTTGGAAGAAAATCCTATGGAATTAGAAAATCAATCTGTGCTGATATGGAATTTCTACATTACATTAATAAAATCATTATATATCCATGGAAGTATTAGAATATTTAATACAGTTGTGATTATAGCATTCTTCAACTCTTCTATAGATAAACTATCTATTTTTTCCATCTTCTCTTTCTACATTTTATTCCTTTGCCAGACTTTCTTACCATTTCAAAACATAATGAAAGATGTAAAAAATCAAAAGGTGGAGCCTCCATGTTTGAGGACAGAGCCCAAACTGAAGAGGCTGGTGGTTTCATAGTTAAATTTTCTTCTTGTTCTTAGTTAATCAAACATTTGAAATATGATAAAAGACAAGTTCTTTTGAGAAGGGAAAAGTAGTATATATGAAACTTCTAAGGATTATATTCAACTTGTGGAGTACTATTTTCAATGCTACCCTCCATCAGAGTGTAGAAAAAAAAACACACACACAAGGAATATCTTACTGGATAAGACTGATGGTCTGTCCTATAGAGTATTAATTCTCTTTCAATAACATCAAGGAATGTTTTAAAAGAAATCATGAAAATTTTGCTTGATTACAACAGAATTATTACTTAGTTTCTCTTACTATTCTATTAAAGCATCATAATATTCATAAAACAGAATTAGAGCTAGAAGGGATCTTTAAGATCATCTAGCCTAATCACTGTCCTTAGATGAAGAAACTGAAGTTTCATGACAGAAGTAATTGGTTAATGGTCAAAGCTAATTAGTAACAGAGTTCGATTTCAAAATTAGTTCCTTAGACATGAACTCAGAAAGGTGATTCTGTGACTTGCAAATGAATAGAATTTAAGTGAGGAAAACCTGTAAAAGGTCTCTAGCTTTACTTTCTCCTCTGGAGCCATTTAGGTCCAGTGGCAATATATAGATCAGGTTGACTGCATTACACTATGATGTTGAATCTCCCATTCTCAAATAGTGTTGTTTAGTCAACTTTTCTTATAGCTATTATTTAATATTGATCTTTCATCCTGACCACTGATGTGATCATTTTAAAGGTTAACTTAAAGTGAATCATTCAAATTCCTCTCTTATAGCCATAGTTTTGGGGGAATTATTTATTATTGTTGTTGTTGTTATGGTTATTCAATAAGATAGTGTGAATTTGCCAGTACTCTAAGTATTGACAGTTAACAGGAGTGGCAGGGAGAAGAGTTCTATGTAGTGGAAAAGAGGACATCTTTTCTAATTGAGATACTGGGGTTGCAATTTCTTCTCTACAAAATTTTAGGATTTTTAGTCCCAAATGTGGTTTCTCAACAATTAATACTATAGAAGAAAATCAACCCTTAACCCTAACGGTCTTTTCACTAACATTGCACCTTCTTTTAAATAGAACAATAGATTTAGAACAATAGATTTAGAAAAATGTTAGAACATTTTTCTGTTAGAACACATTTCAGTCATGGAATTACAAAATTATAGAATCTTAATGTTAGATTAAACCTCAGAATACATCAAGTCAACCTCAAATTCAGTCAGAATTCCCTTTATCAATAGCATCCTTATAATAAAGTCTGTAAGAATACTATGAAAACATGGAAAAAAATAACAAACATCATCTTGCCAAATAAAATAAGACACTTAAGCAATGTTTAGTATTACTTTTTAAACTTAAAATGTGGAACATTAGAAACATAAAATATATATTTTACTTTCTAGTTGAAATTATAAGAGAATGTCATATAAACTAATGGAGATTCATAATCTCTTGGTATAAGGAAGCTGCTCTGTTTTGTTTCAATAGTTAGCTCAATGCTTACATTCATTGAATGAAATTTATTTGGGAGATTTACAACAATTTTAGTTGCAAATAAATAATTCAAATTAAATCAATATATTGTGTTTTCATCAACTGAATAAGTTGAAAACTATATACTGAAAAATGAGCATAATATTCTACACATGATGTACAATACAGTCAAATCAAGAATTTTTAAAACCCATTCAACAATGATAGTTTAAGTATAGTTTGAATGACATTTTAAAATCCATCAAATTATTCATTTTTAGCCCCTGATACCAAGAGCTTATTGAATTAATAAATTCATTCAAGATAGATTCATTCTTTTGCTAGTCTCATGCCAGCTTGTCACTGACATAGAATCCTTTTCCATAGATGCAGTTATTTGACAAATTAAAAAATTCTAGGGCTTTAAATGAAATTAACCCATATGTTATTTGTTTTTGTTTGCAGTGATTTTTTTTGCACATGCAGACAGACAGTACTTTTTTGGTGGGCTATAATATGCTACATCTTATACCTTAAAATTAGCTACATATGTTATTTGGATATTTTTTCCATGTATAGAGAGTATTTTTGTGCTGGGTAGAAATAAACAAAAAACGATCATACTTACATTTTTTTTCTCCTGGCAAATGTATATAATAAAGGAAGGATTATAGAAATAAAGATTTAGAGATCCAAACTCTTCATTTATAGAAGAGAGAGCTGAGAGCTCCTCTAAAAGGTTAAAAGACTTGCCCAAAGTCACACAGTTAGGAAGTGACAGAAATATGGTCCAGGCCTTTACCTGATCTTTTATCCTTGCCCCAAGAGGATCTTGAAAGTGAGGTGGTCTTTGTTACCCCAGCCTCCACACTTCACACACTGCACTTTGTTTGAACCAACCTCTATGAGTTTTGACAGTGTAGAGTTCCTGAAATAAAGAGATTTGGAGAATAGACTCACAATCAGGAATCTAACAGTAGTTACAAGAAATTTTCTAACCCTGAATCAGCACCAGATGAAGGAACTAAAAAGAATAGCTCTAATCTTAACCTGGAGCTTTCTGTTGAACTTTGTCAGCTGACTTAGATGAATGTGGAAGCTAAAAGCCTCAACTATATACTGAAAGATCATCAGACTAGTTAGGAAGGACCTTTCTAGTCATTTTGCTTCTGTAGGTGGAAGCTGGAGGCCAAAAGGATATCTTCCCAGTGGGACCAGTAGCAATACCCAGCAAAGACAGCATGATGATCAGCAGAAACAGGAGATACAATTCCCAGAAGGGATGATAGAACACCTCACAGAGAGCAAAGGCACAAGAATGATTTGTTTGTGCCCTTCTGCACTATCCTAGCCATGTGTATCCCCATGTGTGTTTTACATTCATATTCCCTAGACTCATATATCCTCTGCATGTGTACCTTAGGTGAGTAGTATGAAAACTTGTGGCAAACTATATTCCCTGTGTACACTGGGCAATCTTTTCTTAGCCTTTGATTGTCTATGCTGTTTGATTAAATGTCTTTTGTTTTGAATTGTATGCTCTGGCTTATTGGTAAAAGAAATGAAGGCTTAGAAACTGTAGTTCTAAGTGGGGTTGACTCCGAATACCTCAAAGGATGGGGTAAGCTATCTCGCAATACAAGTGAAATAGGGAGGGCCCAAGGTACCACACATAGAAATTCAAATTGATAAAGGAATTTGGAATGAAAAAATGCTATTGTGGATTTTTCCTAAATTTCTCTTATTTACTTGAAACAGCTGTCATCCTACTTCTCTACATTTCTTTAGTATTGACATATTTCTACAGAAAATTCAATTTAAAATATTAAGGGAACATGGGTCTAAAGTATTGTTAGCATTTTTAAATTAATAGTCGAGAGCAAATTATCCTTAGGATATTGAGAAAGCTCAATATCAAAATTTTTTCTGTTCTTTTAGTCATTGATATATAGATGACAATCTATATTGTCATCTTTAATATTTTCCTAGAATATCACATTTTTTAGAAAATCCTTTAGTAGGATACCAACCTAGCCTCTATGAATTAGGTTGTTGTCATTGTTCTTGTTGTTGTTCATTTGTTTCAATTGTGTCCAACACTTTGTGATCCCCGTTGCAGTTTTCTTGACAAAAATACAGATGAGGAAACTAAGGAAACAGCGTTAATTTCCTAGGGACACAACTAGAACATGTCTGAGACAGGATTTGATCTCAGGAAGACTCATCTTCCTGACTCCAGGACTGGCACTCTATCTACAATGAATACTTTTATACCTTGAATATAATGAATACATAATAAATGCTTAATTGTTTGATTATATTAAAGAATCTCAAATCATATCCCTCTACCTTTATAATGAAATGTGATGAAAAAGTTTCCTAGAACCCTAAATCTATAGGATCAGAATTCTAGAGCTGAAAGAAACTTCAGAGGCCATATACTATATATACAGGTACTATATAGTACATGCTTCTCATTTTACAGATAAACACACTAAGACCTTTAGAAGGTCAAATGACTTATCCAATAGTACATGGGTAGTAAATGGCAGATCTAGGAATCTCTAAAATCCAGTTCTCTTTCCATTGTATCATTCAATCTTTCATTAATAGGAAATTCTGTATTAAGGACTTTTCTTAAGAGTTAAGAGATGGAACAAATGGCTCTTTATTTTTTTACCTTTTTATTTTCGAAATATATGCATAGTTTTCAACATTCACTCTTGCAAAACCTTGTGTTCCAATTTTTTTTCTCTTTCCCTTCTCTTTATGCCCTCCCCTAAACGGCAAGTAATCCAATGTATGTTAAACATGCTCAATTCTTCTATACATATTTCCACAATTATCATGTTGGACAAGAAAAATTAGATTAAAAAAAAAGATGAGAAAGAAAACAATGCAAGCAAATAAGAACAAAAAAGGTAAAAATAATATGTTGTGATCCATATTCAGTCCCTATAATCCTCTTTCTGGATATAGATGGTTCTCTGTATCACATCTGTTGGAATTGGCCTGAATCACCTCCAAATGGCTCTTTCAAACACAGTAATGCCCAAAAAAAAGTTTGCAGAGGGGCAGTTTCTTTTTGTTAATTTTTTGAAGGGGCATATAAAACACACAACTGTGCTCAAATCTCAAAATGAGTGCTTTCTTGGGTACTACTTTATTTAGTATAAGGGGAGGTGAGGCTGATGATTATGTATTTAGAATTGACTTGGCTCATCTAAATACATTAAGTATATAGTTACCCAGATGAAAGTAAGCCTCCTTCAGCTGTTATTTGCCAACTGAATGTCTCTGTGAGGTAACATGGTTCAGTAACAAAAGAAAAGGAACAAAAGGTAACTATAAACTGCAGAGAAAGTTCTAACCTGATGAGCTTTCTTATATGAGAATTCCTATATCAATGAATTACAGATTCAGTGTCTATTTTTATTCTCTGTGACAAATATATGCTAAGTATTGGTACTACAGAGATAAAAATGAAACTTATAGCTTTTAAGGAGCTTACATTTTATAGCAGGAAATAACCTATACATCTGTATCATGTATACATATATAATATATATACATATATAACAAAGCACATATATGAAATTATATGTACAACAGTAATATATAATCAAATATCTATTGTATTTAATTTATAAGTAATATACATTATATATTAAGAAATATATATACTCTAGCATTCATTTGAAATGTGAATATATAATTATACATATTTTAATATTTTATATCATAATATATAATATAAATATATGCACTATAATTATATACTATATAATATAGTATGTATGTTACTGTATATAAAATATAAAATATTACATATACATACATATGTACACCTATATGAGAAATATGAAGTAATTCAGTGAGGAGAAAGCTTTAGTCACTAAGGAGGATTAGTAAAGGAATCATGTGGCAGGTTGCTCTTGAGCTGTTTTGAAGAAAAATAGGATTCTAAGAGGCAGAAATGAAGAAGAATTGTATGATGGCTATGCAATTAAGAATGGAGAGTCACCATGAACAAATTAGTCCCAAAACAACTTTAACAACTTTCTTCTGCTTAAAGCATTTTTTAGACAAATTTATTTGAATGTGATCTGAGATTTGTTTTAAAAAATCTGAAATACCTCAGGAAAAAAACTCCCATGGTTAATGGAACTCTCTAAAAAAATTTTTTTCCAACTGTCTTTCTATATTGCACTGAATTTTGGTATTATTAAATGTGACATTTCACCTATCATGTTTTAAGCTTCTTCAGGGAAAAGAAAAATACAGCAATTTTTCTTTTTAGGAGTAAAGGACCAACGTTACGTTGTTATGGTAACAAAAGTTGTGAAACATTTAAGAGAAGGGTGACTCTTCGAAAGTTGCTCCAACTTGGTAATCACACAGGCACAATGCCATTTGTCTGGAATAGATGCATTATTACATGACTATAATTGTCTCCAGAATGTTCCAAAGTACTTTCTTAGTGGGTTCATATTTCCCCAAAGGCTTTTTCTGAAGATTAACAAACCAAATTTTTATTATTTTATTAAGGAAATTATTCAAAGAAATTCACTGGCTCTATTATTTTTAATTTCTTTTCCAGTAATTTATATAATTTCTTCTCTGGTAATTTATGCACATCTTGGAATTCTTTCAGATTGATAAAAATAAGCATGTTATTTCTCTCACAGCTAGACAGAGAGGTGTAAAATATTTATTAGCTATTACTATAACTATTGATTGTGTTTTGAGTGAGGGAAAAAATCAATGTTTTAAATAACTGTTTTTCTGTATTCTTTCCATATACTATTATCTTGAAATAATAAGGATATTATAAAATATTCTTTTAATAATGATTATGTATTATACTATATATTTTAAGTTAATGTTTAATTAACAATTAAAAAGTCTCAATATGCATCATAATATCATCACAGAATCTGAGGTATTAGTTTAATCAGATTTTGTCTGGTCCAAATCACATGGACAGCTGAGACTTACAAAAGAAACACATTCTATTTGGGGATAGGTCTGTTGTTGTTCAGTTGTTTCAATTATTTCTGGCTCTTCATAGTTCTGTTTAAGATTTTCTTGGCAAAGATAATGAAGTAGTTTGCCTTTTTCTTCTCCAACTCATTTTACAGATGAGGAAACTGATGTAAACAAGGGTAAAGTGATTTACTCAGAGTCACACAGCTTGTAAATAAAGGTCTTTGATTAGATTTGAACTCAAGAAGACTCCTTCCTGACTCCAAGTCTGGCATCTATCCTTTGAGCCAACTACCTGCCCCTTTGAATAGCTGTAATGGTAATTTTTTTCTTATATGTAGGTGAAATTTTTCTTTTTGCAGTTGTCCCTGAGTGTCCCTAGGTTTGCCCTCTGGAGCCAAATAGAATAAACTTAATTCCTCTTCCAAAAGGCAGGCATTCAAATAGCATGTTCTCCATAAGTCTATTCTACTATAGGCTAACCATCCCTAGTTTCTTCAGTTGATTCTTGTGTGATATCTCCAGGCAACTAGTCATCCTGCTCACCCATCTGTAGAGCCCCTCCAACTTGTTATTTGCCTTTATAAAAAAAAATGCCCTGAACTAAACCTTATATATGTGGTCTAGGTATTAGGACAGACTACAATAAAACTATCCCTTCCTTTTTGGACATGTTACTTCTATTAATGTCTCTTAAAGAGATTTGTGAAACTTCTATTAACTTCAATGTGGAAATTATCTTGCTAATATAATGAGAATATCTAGCCTTATCCTGATTCCTTGTTGCAAACATGTCTCTAATTGAACAGGTACAAGGGAACAAACTATGTCTTCAAGATTATAGATTCTATCTAGTAATCTGAAATGAAAATCAGAAAAATAAATCCAAATATTAGGCTAAATTTGCTTTTCTTAATTATATCACACTTCAAGACATATGTGAAAGAAAGCTAACTTGTTCCTGGAAGAAAAAAATAGTTTAGAAAAATCCACATATAAATCTAAGGTTGTAGTAGCAACTGTCTGTTAAAAGATGATCTGTACATGAGTGGGGAAACTATAGTTTTCTTTCTATGTCTCATAGTCTTTCTAAATGTGACTATAGACTTTTTCTGTATTGTAAATAAACTAAGAGAATTGGTTCAGGCTCAGTAAGAAAGACACACTATATTTTCTAATATCAGTTCCATAAGTGAGGGTTGGACTAAAAGACCAAAGCAAAACAAAAAACAAAAAAAAAAAAAACACTAGTAGAATTAGGAAATTAGTCAATGGTCTGGGTGTGGGTGAGTCAGAAAGAAAGACAGAGAGAGAGAGAGAGAGAGAGAGAGAGAGAGAGAGAGAGAGAATAGAGAAAAAGACATGGAGAATGAGAGAGAGATGAAAAGAGAGACTGAGGGATAAGGGAAAGAATATGAAATGAAACATTAGTTCTATGAAGGTAAAATACAGGAAAATTGACCAAAGAAAATCTGTATAATTTATACTGAAGTTAGAGAAATTCAAGTGGTATAAAATATCTATAAAAGCAATCACCTTAAAACTATATTGATAGTCAAAATATTGCTATTTTAGGGTGAAAGCTGACATTCAAATTCTAGGGTTTATTTTGTTTTGTTTTCAAAATGACCAAAAAGAAAATGGGGGCATGTAATGTATCTATATAATGTTTTTCTAGATTACTTCTAAAGAGTTCATGGTTCTGGAAAAAAGTGCTACAATGATGTGAATTCAAAAAAGTATAAATAAAAATTTTAAATGAAAGTATAAGGTTTTATTTTTACATCCAAAGGATCTGATAAAGGCCTCATTTATAAAACATATAGAGAATTGACTCAAATTTATAAGAAATCAACCCATTCTCCAATTGATAAATGGTCAAAGGATATGAACAGACAATTTTCAGGTGAAGAAATTGAAACTATTTGTATCCACATGAAAAGGTTCTCCAAATCATTATTGATCAGAGAAATGAAAATCAAGACAACTCTGAGACATCACTACACACCTGTCAGATTGGCTAAAATGACAGGAAAAGATAATGACTAATGTTGGAGGGGATGTGGAAAAACTGGGACACTGATGCATTGTGGGTGGAATTGTGAACAGACCCAACCATTCTGGAGAGCAGTTGCTCAAAAGTTGCTCAAAAAGTTATCAAACTGTGCATACTCTTTGATCCAGCAGAGTTTCTACTGGGCTTATATCTCAAAGAGATCTTAAAGGAGGGAAGGGACCCACATGGGCAAAAATGTTTGTGGCAGCCCTTATTGTAGTGTCAAGAAACTGGAAACTGAATGGATGCCCATCAATGCTTACATGCCATCCGAGACTCATCCATATCCTTCAATATATTTGGAGTTCATACCATGAATGTGCTGGGGAGATTCTTCCTGATTTTTGCACCTCCTGATGTTATGCACCTTACTCCTGGAGTAGACAGGATGACCATATTTCACTTTCTCTCTCTCTTCAAGAAGTGTTCTTTTTCTTAAACCACTCATACTTTTTTTTACACATCACTTCTTCCATGTAATACCCTGTTGGCAATATGTTACAGGCCATTCACGCTCTAACACATGCTAGACATGTTTGTTCGATGGTCTGACTCTTCAGACTTGAGTAAGTGCCAGGGGGAACTGGATTTGAGGTATATATTAGTAGAAGTATTATATTTATAAAGGAGGGCTTTGTAAGGCCTAAGTTGTCATAGCTGTCAAAGCTTTCCAGTCACTAACCTTAAAGCAGGGTCTTAGGTCTATAAAGGCCTGCAAAATTATTTACATAATCCATCTCAGCTGATGAAGCTAAAAGCTAGATAGAATAGCCTCCTGCTGCTTGAGTTCTATATGTTAATAATTTTGCATGGCCCTTGTGCAAATCATATTATAAATACAAATGAACCCTTGGCACAAAAAAGGTTCTCCACCTGCCTTAAAACAAGCAGAAACTCACTCTCTACTTTTACAATTGAATTAAATTCACCGAGTATTTATTAAGAACCTGCTGTGTAGGAGACATTGAAGGAGGTTATGTGTCAGGGACATGAAGACATAAGTAGAAAAATTCTGCCCTCAAAGAGCTTAAGTTCTACTGGATATATACAACATTTATACAGATTATTAGAGAAGGGAAGGAGCACTTAAACAACTTAGGTATCAGGAAAAAAAAAACCTTTCTGCAGCACATGGCACCTCAATTCATCCATGAACAAAGCTAAAATACCTAAGATACTCTAAAGTAAAGAGGAACTACATGCTGGACATGCCAGAGAATTTATACAAACGCATGACTCCAGGCAACTAGGTTTCAGGTGAATGAATGAATGAGTGAAATAATGAATAAAAAAGCATTTATTAAGCACTGAGCTAGGTATTAGGGAAACAAATACAAAAGTTAGACAGTTCCTTCTCTCAAAGAACTTAAATTATAAAGAAGGAGGTAATGTATGGTCTGATTATAGTCGGAGGAGAGGAATGGTTATTAAGAATTGTATTGCCTGGTATGGAAGAAATGGCTGGGGTGAAGATAAGGATCTATAGTCCCAGGGAAAAAAGAAAGGTTCATCTCCTCCTAGATATAGTTTCTGGGGCACCTTTGGAGAATGGAGTACATAAAAGAGTTGTAGAGTGACAGATGGCCAAGTTTGGAGAATAGCAAGAAAATCAATTTGGTTTGAATACAGTGTATGTGAAGGGTTATAAATGTGAAATAAATCAGGAAGGGTAAATTGGAGCTAGATTGTAAAATTAATTAAATGACAAATTGAGTGGTTGTATTTTTAAAATAACTAATCACAATATTACTAAAAAGCAGAGTACATGATAGAATGCCATCACTACAACTAATTGTGTTGGGCATAAGTTATGCCATTTCTTCTTTTTTTAACTTCCAAAACTTTTTTGGTGCTATTGTATATACATATAGACTACAATTTGAATTAGTTTTGGTTATACTAGTGAGGAACAGAGGATACTTGAGGAAGTGGTATCCCAAGGGAGTCATTTGGAATCAACTGAAGGTGCCATAACTGTTACCATAATTAACAGATAAACAATAACCCGATGGGAGGTAGGTTACAAAGTGTTACTAATGGTTATAATAACCACATGTAAAGTCTGTGCGATGAAACAAGAAGAGAACACTATGGATCCAATGCAAATTATTTATGTAAGCATACATTAAGCTATTTAATTTTCAATTTATAAACTGCGATTCTATAACATATTTCTGCCCCTCTGTGTACCATGACACTTATTTAGCTTATATATATTAAATGCTCCCTAGCTGCTCTTTAAAAAATAATAAATTGCTTAATTTAACAACAGCCACCTATGGTTAGGATGATTCAAGAGACACAATGGAGTGAAGTGGTTCATAATTTTGGACTCAGACCTTTAATGAACTAACAGTAATGATGCCTTCTGTGTTCACTGCAACATTTTCCCCCATGGGAATAACACAATGTTATGGAATTATAGAAACTCCCTCGCTGAATGTCCCTGAAATATCTAATTTTCCAATAGTTTCTTTTTGAGTTTGCTGCATAATGCCACCAGATGTTATTGCATTTCCTTCCCTAAGAGTATGTTTACCTACCTCCCATTCTCCTGAGTAAAACGAGCAGAACATCATAGGAGCCCTTGTTAGGTGAGAGACATGCAAAGCACAACTGATATTGCCTGGGAATAAATGAGAATACATGGACTGAAACACCTTTCTACTTCCTAGATATAGGTATGAATAGAGCATAACCAAGGTTAATTTACAAAACAGCATGGTGGCTGAACCAGGTGAGGTGCCAGCCCATTAATCTTGTCTCTAAGTAGCGGATAGAGGAAAACCTTGGCTTGCCATATTCTTTTGTTCTAAATAAACAACTTGGAATGGATTATAGGTACTGCATGGTATAGAGCCTTTTCTAACATATAGAAAAATATGATCAAGTTTGTAGGATTATATAACAGAAGTTCACTGTTCTGTATAAACTAACAGATGACTAATCTCTGTATTAAATATCATTGCGAGTTGAACAAATAAATTGAGGCATTATTATAGACAAAATTGTCGTCTAAAAATACCTTCATATTCCATTGACCATAAAAAAATAAAGATAATTTTTTAGTAGATATCATCAAACCAAATTCACACAATTTTCATACAATTTGGAATGTGTCATTTGGACAGGTCAATTTTTTAAGAGCCTCCACAGCTGCTCCACAGATCATAACATCTGAAGGAGTTGCAGAGCAGCCTTTGTTGACACGGGTGTTGCGGACTGGGGATGAGATAAATTGGAGGCAAAGGGAAGAGGAGAGAGGTCAGACAACAGAAGGGCCTCGCAATCAGAGGGGTCAAAGAACAGCAACTGCCTCTCATTCTCCTTGTATCATCCTCTCACAAGATCCATTCTGGATTAGATCTCTAGCAGCCACTGTCAGGTGGCTCCCGTGTATTCCTGTAACTCTCCTATGTATTCCAACAGGAATGAATATAAAAAGAATAATAAATATAAAAGAATTATAGTATGATAGATACTTGTTTCATTTTTCTTACTGAAAAAGATGAGAACACTAAAACAGCAACACTAATAATATTAGTACTAACAATAATAATGTATATAAAGAAAGAATAAAGACAGAAGACTTAAATCAGGATATTAATCAGAAACCATGAGTGAAAGTGATTCTTACCCATATCTTAGCAAAACAATATCAGACCAAAAAAATTGTCAAGGAGAAAATAGTGGTTGTGTATGCTAAGAAACACACTGATATACTATAATGTAAAAGCTAAGAAGGGCATGTTCATAAAATTTTTGAATAGTAAAATACCTTGCTAATGGACTGAGAAAATATCCAAACTATTTAAACCCATCACCCTAAGGAAACCATAGAAAGATTAATACTCCTTTACCATAAAAGTGGAAAAAGACTAATAGATTATTTTAGATTGTGAGAGAAACAGATTTAAAGTTTATAGAATTATATCCTGAAAAAAAATTTCACATGAAAATTTTTTATAGATGAGATACTTCATAAAATAAAAATTTTACAAATGAGATATCACTTAATGAAATAAAAATAAAAGTTGAAAATAGGTATACACCAAGAAGGATATTAAATGTAAGTGATATTGGCTTAGCACTCTTTAGACCTTATGAAATGACTAAGATTAAAGAACAGAATCTTGTTTCACCATGAGTGACATCCACAAAAACTCAGCCAACAATGCAGACAAAAATGTGTTTGATGAGACTCACATAGAAACATTACAAGAATATGCCATTTAGATGTCTGAGTCAAGCAAATTTGTTTACAGAAATAGAGGCATTCATAATAGAGATATAAGATCAAGTCATGAGTTCCAAAAACTATATAAAGCTTATTCTTAAGGAGTTCACACTTACTAATTGATACATATTTTGTAAAAAAAAAAAAATAGCAGCAATTGTAGGATATGGCATTATATATTGTAAAAGTTTAACTAGTCACCAAACATAAGAAAGACTTCAATCAAGTAGCCAAAATTACATGCCAAAAAATCACCATTCTTCAAAAATAAATCGTTTTACTATATATACAAACCTGAAATTATGCTTGAGAAATTCCATAAATAAGCTCTAACAAGAACATTATCACAAGTAAGAACTATTGTTAATAATTGCCCAGCTATAACACTAACAAACAAAATTTTAAGAATATTTTAATAGCTGTTACCATACAGAACATTTATAATCTAAACAACATGAAATGAAAAACAGAAAAAATATAGAAACTTAGCCAAAAAAATTAAAACCACATAAGAACAAGAACTACATATCATTCCTTTCATCTTGTTTGCTACTGAAGTTTGTACAAAATGCAGCTTCATTTTGTAGATTCATTAAATTGCAGTAATAATAATGATAGTAACAATAACAGCATTTATTTGGTGCTTTAAAATTTGCAAAGTATTTTACAAATATTATCTTAATTTATCCTCAATAACCTTGGGAGCCATTCTCAATTTACAGATGAAGAAACGGAAGTAAACAGAGGCTAAGTAAGCATCTGAAGCAAGTGTCTGAAACAAGACTCGAATTCATATCTTTCTGAGTTTATGTCCAATATTCCATCCCTTGGACTAAATAATCATTTTATCCACCCATGCAAAAAAAAATAATTCATTGAACACTCATCATAAAAAATGATTGAAACCTTGTGACTTGTCCCAGACCCATTTTTATTTGAATCCTATTGAATATAAATGACAATTTAGTAATAATAACATATTTATAGATCATTTTCAGGTTTAAAGAGTACTTTCTTCAAATAATCACAGTGTTGCAAACTGTAAAAAAAACTTTATAAATTATATAATCTGGCCACTTCATTTTAGAATTGAGAAAACTGAGTAGCATCAGGTTAAGTGACTTGCCCAGATCAGAGGAAGTAGAGCTTAGATTATAACATAAAGCCTGGGTAATACCCAGGTAGCTGTATTATCCAACAAGCCCAGACTAAAATGGGGATGGTTTTTTTTCTCTTCATAGTCCTATTCAGATTTTTTATGGTTATGTTATTATCTTAGCTTCTCTGCCTTAAAGTCTTATAATTTAGATCATAGCCTTATTCAGATTTTTTTTATGGTTATGTTATTACTTTTAGCTTACCTGCCTTAAAGTCTTATAATTTAGATCCAATTTGAATAGAACTAGTCAATTATGAAAATTTTAAATTTGAGAATATTTTCTGCATCTTTAAAGCTAAAGAAGAGATAATATTCCCTTCACATATAAAGTAATTAAAAGGGAAGAAAATGGAAGGGAATAAACATTTATTAAGTGCTTATTATGTGCCAGACTCATTACAAATACTGTGCTTTGTGTTTTATAATAGTTCCTTTGATCCTAACAACTAGCCTGTGAAATAGGTACTATTAATCTAACAAGTATAACTCAAATTTATTTCTAGCCTTAAGTTTTATAAAGGACTTTCTTCAAGATAGTCCTTTGAGTTAGATACTATATCATTATATACATTTTACAGATTGGGAACTGATACTGAAAGGGAATGTAATGTCAAAGGTCATGCAATATAAATATATTAGTCAAAATTCTGCTTTCTGACTACAATTGAATATGGTCTTTGCCCTAGCAGCACTATCTCTCACTACACCGTAGGTAGAGTCTAACAATTTAAGATCCTTTGGGAATGATTTAAGTATTAATGATGATTTTGTAACTTTTACATTGTGTTTTTAGGCAAATGAGTGCTCTTTAGATATATGACTATAATATATTCTCTTAATAAGCCAAACATCATTTCTATAATTCCATGTGTTCTATATGTTTACTTAACAAACCCCTTTAATTTAGATGGTGCAATGGGAAATTTCAGTCTTGCTTCTGTATGAGTTACCACAGATTTCAAATTACTGTAGATTAAGTTATTAAAATATCCTTTTGGGGGTCGACTTCCCATGGTTCTTCAAAGGTATGAAAGCAGACAATAAGTTCTGGAAATACCTGTCATCCCAATATAACTTTGAATGTAGTCAAAGTGAGTATAGTTGAAGATAGAATGAGTCTAGTTCTGAGGATCAACCTGTGTTGCTAGAGAGAGGCCCATCACCACTCAATGGACCAAGAGATAATGAATTCTTTGGACACAGTTATTCATGAAGTAAAGAAAAATTTTCAATGCCTCTCACTCCTATGTGATTCCTTTCTGATTCTCTATTGATTGTGACAGAACAGTGAGAAATGGTAAATAATGTACAAGGTTATGACCAACTTATAAATATTAAGAACTCAAAGTGTGACATATTTATCCAATGAAGTGACATATATTTGTAATATCTGAAATACAGGAATATTGATAGATTCTCAATAAAATAAAGCAAAAGACAAAAGTTAAGTGTCAGCAAAATAGAAAGCTAGCTTGTGGCAACCAGAATTATTATTTTATGAGATGTTTGACCAGTCATGTTACTCATTAAAAAGACAACCATAATAAAATAAAAAGCTAACCATAATAGCTGCAACTTCTGTAGCCAATCTGTTGTAGAAGATGAAGCGATAGAGAAATTCTATGAATAAATTGACAAGAACCTCCAAACCAAGTTAATATATACTTTGATATTCAGGTACTTCATTGTGAAAGTAGGTACATGGTAGAATGATGAAAAATAATCGGAAAATGTTTCCATTTTTATAAATAAAAATAGCCAAAGATTTGTAGACTATATAAGCCTACATATATAGAGAGATATAGATAGATAGATAGATAGATGTAGACTTTAGCCTCATGTCTAAAGATATAGAATAGATATCTAGAAAAGATAATTTAGAAAAATTTTACATGGTGAGCACCAAACAAGATCTCTTTCTCTCTTTCTCTCTCTCTCTTTCTCTCTCTCTTTCTCTCTATCTCTTTCTTTCTCTCTCACACACACACAAACAATTGAATCACATTTAAATCATTATTTAGATGAAAGATATAAGCTAATATTAAATTATAAGAAAATATACAAATAAGACACTGTGAACAATCACATCCAAGAGAATGAAAATAATGAAACAACATGAAAATCTATGGGATGCAGCCAAAGTAATTCTTAGGGGAAATCTTATATCTCTAAATAAAATAAATAAATAAAATAAAGAATAAGGAGATCAATGAATTGAGCATAGAACTGAAAAGTTAGAAAAAAAGAACAAATTAAAAAACCCCAATTAAATACCAAATTAGAAATTCTGAAACTCAAAAGGAGAGATTAATAAAATAGAAACTAAGAAAACTATTGAATTAATAAATAAAACTAAAAGCTGGCTTTATGGAAAAAAACAACAAAATAGACAATTGATTATAAAAAAGAATGAAAAAAATCAAATTACTAGCAGCAAAAATGAAAAGGATGAACTTATCATCAATGACAAAGACATTAAAGCATTAATTAGAAGCTATTCTGCCCAACTGTATGGCAGCAAGTCTGACAATCTAGCTAAAATGGATAAATATTTACAAAAACATAAATTGTCCAGAGTAACAGAAGAAAAAATAAATTACTTGAATACTCCTATTATAAAAAAAAAAAGAAATTGAATAAGCCATTAATGAACTGCCTAAGAAAATATCTCAAGGGCCAGCTGGATTCACAAGTAAATTCTACCAAACATTTAAAAAACAATTAATTTCAGTACTATGTAAACTATTTGGAAAAATGGGTAAAGAAGGAGTCCTGCAAAATTCCTTCGATGACACAAATATGATACTTATACCTAAACCAGGAAGAGCCAAAACAGGAAAAGAAAGTTACAGAACAATCTCTCTAATGAATGCTGATGCAAAAATTTTAAATAAAACATTAGCAAAGAAATTACAGTGAATCATCAGCAGGATAATATATTACCAACAAAGCCAAACAGCAAAAGATAGAAAGAGAAATTCCATTTAAAATAACTGTATACAAAATAAAATACTTGAGGGTCTACCTGCCAAGACAAACACAATTACAAAACACTTTTCACTAAAATAAAGTCAGATCTAAACAATTGGAAAAATATCAATTTCTCATGGGTAGGCTCAGCTAATATTCTAAGTTGATCTACTTTTTCAGTGCCATACCAATCAACTGCCAACATAGAACTAGAAAAAATAAATAACAAAACTCATCTGGAAAAACAGAAGAGCAAGAATATCAAAGGAATTAATGAAAAATTAAAAAAAGGATGAGGCCTAGCAGTACCAAAGGCTAAAACTATATTATAAAGCAGCAGTCATCAAAGCCATTTGTTATTGACTAAAAAAGAGAGTGGTAAATCAGTGGAATAGATTAAATATACTCAATACAATAATCAGGGCCTATAGCAATCTAGTATTTAATAAATTTCCAAACTTCAGCTTCTGGAATAAAAACACACTATTTGACAAAAATTGCTGGGAAAACTATAAAATAATATGTCAGAAACTGGGCATAGAACTACATCTCACACCCCATACTAAAGTAAGGTCAACATGAGTACATGATTTGGACATAAAGGATGATACCATAAACAAATGTTTACTGCCAATGTTTCTGATAAAGGTCTAATTTCTAAAATATATAAATAACTGTGTCAAATTTATAAAAATACAAGTCATTCCCCAATTGATAAAAATGGTCAAAGATATGAATGTTTAAACAATTTTTAGGTGACAAAATTAAATCCCTCTGTAGTCATATGAACAAATGGTCTAAATCACTATTGATTAGAAAAATGAAAATTAAAATAACTCTTAAGATACCACCTCACATCTCTCAAATTGGATAATATCACAGGAAAAGATAATAAAACCTGTTCAATGAGATGTGAGGAAAACTGGGACACTAATGCATTGTTGGTGGAGTTGTGAAATGATCTCACCCTTCTGGAGAGTAATCTGGAACTATGCCCAAAGGGCTATAAAATTGTGCATATATATACTTGGACCTAGCAGCGCCATTACTGAGTTTATATTCCAAGGAAATTTTAAAGGAGGGAAAAAGACCCATACTTGCAAAAATGTTTGTAGCAACTTTTTGTGGTAGTAAAGAACTTGAAAATGAGTAGATGCCCATCAACTAGGAAATGGATGAACAAGTTCTGGTATATGAAGGTAATGGAATATTATCATTCTATAAAAAACGATGAATAAGCCAATTTTAGAAAGGTATAGAAAGATTTACATGAACTGATGCTGAGCAAAACAAGCAGAAAGATACATTGTACACAATAATAGCAAGAATGTGTGATGATCAGTTATGAAAGACTTGATTCTTTTTTGTGTTTTTTTTAGATCTCTCCCATAGATTTTCCCCTTTTGCTATGATTTTTCTCTCCCAACATGATTCATAAAGTAAAAAAGAAAAAGGAGAAGGAAAAGGAGAAAGAAAAGAAAGAAAGAGGAGAAAAAAGAAGAAGAAGAGGAAAAAAATAAACCTTTGAAAATTTTGACATGAAACCACAGTGAATCACATCACCTTGAGTATACACAGGTGAAACTCAGACAGATTAATAAGTAGCTATTAAACAAAATGCATTTGTTAGCATTCCAGTCATGACTTCATGATCTGTGAGAGGGAATCGACCATATTTGTATTCAGACATGTAAATGCTTAAATATTGAATGGGGATAATTAATGGGCAATATATGTTATGACTTGTTTTCAGTGATGATATGTGTGTAAAAAAAATCACATAATCAAAATCTTCCAAAACATATGTGATAAGATGAGATACTGGTCACATAGAAGGAAGGAGGGGATAACAAATAACTTTTCTACTGATGTCCAACAAATCCCTAATATACATAAATGGAGTGAAAAACTGTGGTGGGTGAATCTCATGTAAAGGTTCTGCAGACTTTCATGGAGAATCACACTAGAAGAGGAGCCAAAAATTGCACTAAAAGTACCTACCCATATTGATTAAATCAACCATTCCCTAAAATATTGATGAATGTGACATGGGGAGTGAACTTTCTGTGATATTTTTGGCATGAGAAATGGCCACTCTCTGCTTCTATCTAGATATCTCTGTGCAGCTTCCCACATTCCAGAATTTTACTTTATTTATTTTTGCCTCAGATGGAAAATTAACTTTTTTAAAATGTCTGAGTATGAATTTGTAAATTACTTCTTAATTGGTATTAATGAGTGACAAGTATAATCCTCATGAACTGATTCTCATTATCATTAGGATTAATTAATATTTCATGAGCACCCAAAAGTTGCAGTGTGTTATATGAAAGACAAAATGACATATTGTCCAGTCCTGTAGTATCAAACCTGGCTTCATGGCACTTGGAGACATTTCATTGGACTCAAAGGACATCTATATTTTCAAAACATTCTAAAAAATTAACTTTTACTAATATGCTAATATATTTGTTTTATAGCTTCTATACTTATAGTTAGTCAATTCTAATTATCTTGTCATAAATTATCCCATTTGGGAATAGGTAAAGATGAATCGAGAAGAAGCTTCGTGTAGTGGATGGAAGCAACAAGGCAGGCATGGGATTAAGTCTAATCACTGACATGTAGTGGATGTGTGATAGTGGGCTAGTCACTTAATTTTTCACTGTCTCCAGAACAATCAATAACTAGTAAGCTGCAGTAGTTGTCAGTACACATTTCTTATGTCAGGAGTTCCCTATTCCAATAAAATCATAGATTCAATTCAAAAATAGAACATTGAATTTCTTCAGTTATATATGATCTTGATTATTTCACATATTCTCTTAATTTTAGTTGCTTTATCTGAAAGAAATAACAAATAGGGTTTTCTTACTGCCTGAAAGCAGAGGGCTAAATAAAATAATTTCTTGGGCCCAAATCAATTAATTCACTTAAAAAATTTTATTAACAACCTGCTTATACAGCATTTTTCTAGGGAGATGTAAGATTTCTGTAAGATTCATTCCCCATCCTCATGAAGTTTATAGTTTATAGTCTAATAGGTACTGGAGGAAAAGTTCAGAGAAGGCACTATACAGACTAGAATTAACTGTATCTCGAAATCTGTGTTGTTACCAATAGGGAAAAATGCCTAAGAAAGGTATCATTTGAGTTAACAAGAACTCAACGAACGAAATATAGAACGAAAGATTTAATACAATGTTAAGTTTATTGAGAACATTGAGAGAATGATTAAACACTTGGAGGATGGACAATGATAGCCAAAAATATAGGGAGAACATGATATAAATTAAAGAAAGAAAGATCATGTGGTACTGGGATTTAACAATTATTTAGAAGTAAAATCTGTGATCTTAATATGTGAGTCGCAGGGAATATGAAATAGTCTTTCAATGGTGAATGTTTCAAGGAATCTGGGGGTCTGAGAGATAAGGCAAGTTTCTGTCAAAGTGAGAAGATGAAAAGAATGATGCTTGAAAAGTTCTAAGATATAGGAACATTTATTTAGAACAGAAAAAATTCAATCTTCAGTTTCCAGGATGGCACCCATCCTTGGCCCCTTCTCTAATGCCAATCTGATAGATTTTAGATCCTGGAATAAAAATCTGGATTCTCATTCCAAGTTTATCTACATGTTTAAGCCCATCATACCTGCAGTTGTAAACAAAAGATAAATCAGACTTTTAAAAGAAAGATTTTCCAAAGATTACAATGAAATAAGCTAAAAGATGGGCAAAATGGTGGTGACTATTAGATCTGGTTAGAATAAGGATGAAGATTTAAGAGATAGAAGATAGTAGAAGTTCCTCCTAGCTCTAAGAGCTATGATTTGATTAATTTTAAAATATATTTTTGCCATAGAACCCTTGCAACAAAAGAGTTATCTAAAGTATCAAAATATCAAATGATATCAGGGATCCCACAAAGAAAGTCATTGAACATCCCTAAAGAGAAACACAAATAGGTGATCAAGATGTTAGAGATTTTTCTTCAGAGGAAGATATGTCAGGACTCAAAGATAGTATATTGAAAGTAATCCCTATAGGTCTCTTCCGCTTGTGCTAGCAAGCTAGGGCTTCTGCATCACTATAGCTCCCTTGAGATCAAGTGGCTCTACAGGCAAAATGGTGAATGTTTAAAATGTAGGCTTTTCAAGGCTTAATCTTACTTAATTTGTCACCTTTTTGCACAGAAATCTCATTTCAATGATTACTTCTATGCTACTCACTCTTTACCGTCTAGTTCTTCCTTCTCATGAGAGTTACAGTTCTGTTTCTCCATCTTCCCACTTGATATATCCACTGGCATGCAAAATCATTGCCATAAAATCAGTATGTCCAACACCAAACATCATTGTCCCCAATCAAACTAGTTCCCTTTTCCAACTTCCCTTCACACACACACACACACACACACACACACACACACACTTTGAAAACTAGATATCATTCTTATCACCTCTGTCTGTTCCCTAAATCCAGACACTTGGTTTTCCCAATCCCTATAATCTCATCTTATTCTATTTAGAGAATTTCATTTTTCATTATTTTCCAACAACCACTAATCACTTTTCCAAGAACAGTTCATATGCAGACCTTCCCATGTCCTCATGCATGTTCCCTTCACCAAGATTGTTCTCTCCATTTATTTTTCTATAAATAAATTGTACCCATTCTTCATGAGCTTGCTCAATTCACCTTTTCCATGATAAATTTCTTGCCTTTTCTAGTTCTTTTGTCTGAATTCTTATAGAATATAAGAATCTGTATAGAATATATGGTGTCTCTGGCCCAACTTAGGACATAATTATTTCTGTATTATGTGATTCATTGTTGTTATGTATTAGCTTTGATTAGCATCTTGGAGGGAAAGTATTTGGTTCAATTCTTCCTTTGTAGACATTCAATAAATGCTTGAGCAACTGAAGTTGTTCAGAATTCAGAGTGTTGACTATGGGTTTGAGAAAAAGATTTTTTTTACCTTAGCAAAAACCTTACTTGGCTGTATTAGACAAAATCAGAATCCTGATAGTATGAAAATAGAATGCTAACCATTTCATCCAAGACTGAACAGAGAAAGCTGAAGGGTGATAATCATAATCACATATATCAAAGCACTTACAGAGAAAACAATACCCTTCTATTTGCCATCTTTATTGGAAAATTGGCTTAAGCTACTGGTTTTCAACTTCTTATAACAGAACTTCCTGGGAACTCCTTGTCCAAGAACATTCACTACTTTATAGCCTTCTCAACCTGGACCTTCCTTATACAAGTCTCATTCCCTTCCCTTATTGATGAGTTCTCTCAACTACATTGTGAGAGGAGAGAAGATTAGAGCACTCAGAGCAGAAGAGGATGACTTCAAAATTACACATTTCAATGATGAGGGAAAAATAACACTTTCCTCAACAGAAATAAAATATAGAGGGAGAAATAGATTGTGGAATAGGGGCATGAAAAGATGATCAGTTCCATTTTGGAATGTTAGATGAAGTTATAATATGGGACTAGGAATAGATATAGAGATCGGGGCTACTTTGGCACAAAAATGATACTAGAAGTCAAGAAGAGAGCATAGAAAGAAAAGAAAAAATAGGTTTCTGAATAGGATTGTGAAATCTTCTCTGAAAAGCTTAAAAAATAAATCTAGAATAATTTTGGTATGGTTCTCTTTGAAAGCAGCTGGAGGGAGAGATTTAGATTATAGACACATTCCCCTAATTACTTTGCAAATGTATTTTTAATGCTCTATAATGTGAATCAATCATTGTAACCATTTCACAGAATCACAAAATTTAAGAGTTATAAGAAACTTCATCAGTCATCCAATCCAACTCAGGCATGAAAGAAATCCCCATCATATTTATATCTACATTTAGGTTTTATTAGGTAGTTGTTTGCATTTCTATTAGATATTATTTGTAATATTTTTCCTTTGGATAACTCATCACTGTGGATGCCTCATCTGTGGTATCACCATGCTTCTTGGTGTGGAAATAATTACGTAAGCAGAGTCCAAGCTCTTTTGGTCCCACCTAAATGGAAAGGCCTTGAATAAAGTAGAGGTGTAAATTTGCAGCCAAAATTCTCCCCTAACCAAATTAAAATGCAATTGGATTTTTAAAAATAAAACATAAATAATATCAATTTGAGGTTTTCAAAGTCAATATGTGGCCCCCAAATATCCATTTCTTTTTTACTTTGACTCTACTGCACAGAGTATGGGTCTGCCAATAGTCCAGAGAAAATACAGAGGCTTATCCTTAAAAAAAGCTGACCTGCCTTCCCCCAGGATTAATGAAAAGCAATTGGCTTTTGAGAAAGAACTGGGATCAGTATGAGTAGAAGAGGATCTATATTGATAAATCTTCCACAGTCATGATGTTATATTTTTTTACAATATACATTTGATAAACATAAGCATAGTGTTGGAATGGTTAGTTTTATATTGCAAATTAAACATTTTCTTTTGATAATGACTCGAGCAGCTAGGTGGTACAGTGAATAGAGTACCAACTCTTGAATTAGGAAGATCTTAGTTCACATCTGGTCTCAGATACTTAGTGCTATGACCTTGGGCAAGTTACTTAAAACTGTTTGCTTCAATTTCTTCCCATGTAAAAATGAACTGAAGAAGGAAATGGCAGACTATTCCAATATCTTTGCCAAAGAAAATCCCAAATGGAGTCATAAAGAACTGTACATGACCAAAATAACTGAACATTAACAAATTTAATAATGACACTGATGATGAAGGCAATGAATGACTTAGAGCACAGAATTAGAAAAATTGAGAATTAGAAGGTTTGGTAGACACAGAATTGACTTAAACATGGGGCAGCAAATAACAGCTGAGAAGGGACTTTTCCTCCCATCTTGCATTTAAGCATAGTTTCCAAACAAGACAAATATTCTAAGAAGTATTTAATACCTGACCTTCCTGCTCCTTAGCAGCTCTTAGACTAGAGAAAGAAAATCTCTAACTCACTGCAAGCTGCCTTCCCCCAGGTTTACTGAAAGAGAATTTGCAGAAAACAAAATGTTGCAGGGAGATACACTCATTGAATATTCTGATGCTACTGCTTAAGGGGAAAAAAATCAAATTCAGTTATTTTCAACCCTTTGTGTCCCCACTTGAGATTTTCTTGACTCAATGAGACATCATACCAAAATTTGTGGGATGCAGCCAAAGCTGTAATAAGGGGAAATGTTATATCCTTAGAGGCTTACTTGAATAAAATAGAGAAAGAAAAGATTAATGAATTGGGCTTGCAACTTAAAAAGCTAGAAAAAGACCAAATTTTTAAAACCCCAATCTAATACTTGAAATTCTAAAATTAAAAGGAGAAATTAATAATATTGAAAGTAAAAAAAAAACTATTGAACTAATAAATAAAACTAAGAATTGGTTTTATGAGATTTTCTTGACAAAAATACTGAAAATGTTCACTATTTTCTTCACCAGTTATCTTCAAAGGTGAGAAAATTGAGGCAAATGGTTAAATGACTTGCCCAGAGTCACAAACCTTTTAAGTGGCCATGGCCAGATTTGAAGTCAAGAGGACTTATTTTTCTGACTCTGGACTCAGCATTCTATTCATTGTACCACCTACCAGTACTGCTTAAGCACAGTACTTTCTTATCTGATACTTAAGATCCATATGCCTTATTGAGTAAGAACAAAACAAGATTCACTTGTTAGACTGAAGCAAAGTAGCTTTGTGGACAAGGGCCTAGATGAAAGTCCTTTCAGCAAAGGAGGACAAGTTTGTCCCCACTTCCTTCCCAGATTCCAATAAATGACTTAATAAAGGCATTGGATATTTGTCTGCAAAATTAAAATAGAGAGTAAGCAGATTGTAACCCTTCCACTCTTTTTACAAAACAGTACCTTTTGATTAACCCCATGATTTCCTTAGAGTGCAGAACTAAGGATATTGAGGGTAGAAAAGTATGAGATATACTAATCTGGTATCTGCCTTGATGAAGCTACATGAGATGAAGTGAGTTGCTTACTGTATACTGTTAACATTTTTTGTCCTATTTAGAAATGCTGGCATTTTCTGGACTTTATTCTTTTTCTGTGGCTGTGGCTGGCTATGCCATTGGAGGCTAGTAGTAAACAATAGCAGTAACAATAACAACAATTAGAGTGTAATTAAAAATTATAATGAATTATAATTATTATATTATCACAAATAGGCCAGTAATTGACTGAAAAGTGGAACATAAAACAACACCTAGAGGGATAAGGATATCTCAAAGTCTCCAAACATTGTTGATAATTGGTCAGCATTAAGTTGATCTCCACTTATATAGGCAAACTATACTTCATGATACTACATTACAGTTTGCTTTTGGAGGGTAGACTCAACCTAGAACTCTGAAAAATCTTCAAAGAAAACAGAAGCTGCAGCCTGAAAGAAAAGAATAAAAGGGCAGAAGTAGCCTCATTGTTAAATTATAAACATAATCAATTAACTTCAATGGATGAGAAAATCCATCTACATTTTACTTTTTTTTCTATTAACTCTTAGAATCTTCTTGCCTTTCAAATTAAGCAAGGAAGTTAAAAACAGTGATATCATTGAGAGAATCTGGGTTAACCTCCTTTGAATGGATTGCTATTAGCTGCTGAAAGCTGGTTCTAATCAGGAATGGAATTTGCAAACATGACCTAGGGCACAGCAGAAAGCAAAGGTAAACAAATTGTTCAATGTCTGAAAGTTATATATAGAAAGAAGAGCTAATATTTTCATGAACATATATAATGTAAAATGAGGTAAGGTGTGATGTCATACTTTAATATTAAATTTGTTTCCATTGCAATTCACAAAGTTCTTTAAGGTCAAAGTAAATAGCGTTACTAGGAAATATGAGGTAATAATTCACTAGTGTTTAAAAAACAAGTCACAAGTTTTCACATTTATTTCATTTCATTGAAATATGATTAAGACTCATTTTAGGTACAAGGTGTACATTTATATATATGTATGTGCCTATTTATATACATAAGTAAACACATTTAAAAACTTTTATAAATATATACGTTTGTATTTCAGTTTTGTCTGATTCTTTGATTCTATTTAGAATTTTCTTGGCAAAAATACTGGGGTGGTTTGTCATTCCTTCTCCACATTGTTTTACAGAGAAGGAAACAGAGGCAAACTAGTTACTATATAAAAGTGATGATGATGATGATATAGCTATTTGAATAACAGGATTTAAAATCAGAAAGAATCTTCAAAATAATCCATTCCTTTATTTTATAAACATGAAAACTGACCCTAACATATTGACTTGAGTCCCATACCTAGTAACAAAGAAAGCTGGGATTTTTAAGCCTCATGAATCTGAATTCAGTGACATTCCCACTCATTTATATGAATAGAGACAAAACTATCGAAACAGATTGTCGAAATGGTAGGGAGGAAAAATATCATGATTTCAGATGTCAGTGAGGTTTGCTTTTCTAAGGAATAAGCCCAAAACTGAACTTGCTGTACATCCACTCTATGGACTTTGCTACTTGGCTAATAACAAATTCAGGGGTCTGTTGGATAAGCCTAACTTTAAGGTACAAAAATAAAACTAATTGTGCCATCTGATATGGGAGGAAGCCATTTTGACAGCAACTTGGCCATGCGGGCAGAAGGATACTCCTGAAAGTATAGAATGAAAGAAATCAATAACAGAGAAACTGACAAGCCTTTAGAAAGAAATGAAGAGACAATTCCTGAGTTTCCTGCATTCAGATGACACCTGTCATGGCTTCCTAGGATGAAAATGCAATGTTATCGCTTGGCACTTATGATCGGACTAATCTCAAGGAATAACAAATAAAATCACTAGAAATATTAATATCACCTAGGAAATCATCTGGTGGGCAGGAGAATAATATATCATTCCCTAGTGATGTGTTTATTTCTCAGGTGCCATAAAGATACTGAATCAAATCCCTGGTGTCAAAAAGCTGACTTTTGTTCAAGTAGGAAAATACAGAGAACTCAAGATGATTCCTTGCAAATATAATTCACATTGTATTATATATTGTCTATGGTTGTGTCAGAAAATGAAAGAAAAAAATTTTGAAAGTTGGAGCAGAACTTTATTCCCTTTCAAGTGAGTGGCAGTTTCATGCCTCATACTCCCAAAAAAGTTTTTTAGACGAAATAAAATGAAAAAAATTAAGAACAAAAAGCAAAACAAAAAATACTCAACTGCTTTCTAAGTCTAAGGACAAGCAAGAGCTGTATCTAGAGCAAGGGAGAAGGAAGTAATCAGCTGGGGACACCTCTGAATAAGAAATAATGCCTCAGAGAGGCAAATTCAAGTTTCCTATAAAAAGGAAGGGAAAAAAAACCCACAGAATTTCCTAATGGTTGACCAAAAGTGGAATGGGTTATTCAAGGGATGAGAAAATCACAGCATCTTAGATTTACACCTAGAAGGATCCTTGTTTATCATCTAAACCAATATCTTCATTTTATAGATGAGGAAACTGAGATCCAAAGAAATTAATCAACTTGTGCAAGTCACATAGAGAGTGTGACATAGAAGGTTAGGGTGAAGTCCTGGTTTCTTAGTGGAAAGGATCAGGATGATATGAATATAAATCCAGTGTCATTTGCTTGCTAACTGTGTGCTAGACAAGTCACTTAATCTTAGTTTCTTCATCTCTAAAATAGGGATTTTAACAGCACCTATCTCCTAGCTGCTGTTGTGAGGATAAAATAAATCAATATATGTAAAGCAATTTGTCAACTTCAAAATGCTATATCACGAATTACTTTTATTGTTGTTGTTTTTATTATTATTATGACATTTGAACCCAGATCACTGGCTCCAAAGTTGCCTCATCTTTCCACTTGAGTTCCTCCTCATGGGAGATAATTTAAGCAAATGCTAGATCACCATGTGTCACTTATGTTATGAAAAGGTGAAATGGAAAAGAAAGAAAATAACTACTAGTTAATAGGGGAAAATTCAAAAAGAAATGGGAATAATAAAAACTAATATTTGTGCAGTACTTTAAGATATTCAAAGTGCTTTTCTCACAATAGTTATATTGAGTCTTGGTGTAATACCCAAGTACTGACTCTGGTAGGACTTTAATTCAAGGCTTCTAAAGTACAAAGTCAAATTCTCTTTCTATTGTTTTTTCCTTTCTGTCATAGTCATTCATTGATTCAATTTCTTTATTTTTATTTGCTTTACAGTTTTCAAAACCCATGATCAATTTTAAAAGGTGAGATTTGAAGTGGTACAGTTACGCACAGTGTCTTTTCCTCTTTCCTCTAATTCAGTATTTGTTTTGATTTTTACTCTAGACAGCTCATTAATCCAATTGTCCACTAGATAGCTAATTCTTAAATATGTACCACTTTGGTCACCAGTCATTATCTGACTTTTAAGACTTAATCAATTTCAATTTGGATACTGAATTTTAAATTTGAAAATAAAAATAAAAACAAAAACTTTGTGAGTCCCAGCATTTCAAGCTGACCACTCTTTTTTTTGTCTCCATCATTTCCCTTAGTGACCTCATTAGTTCCCATGTAGATGACTCCAAAATCTACACAGCCATCCCTTATATGTCTCCTGAACTCCATTATAATATTACCATCTATTTCATAGATCTCTCCCATGTACCATGGTATCTCCAACTCAAAATGTTCCAAATGAAATTTATTTTCTATCCAAAATATGTCTTTTCCAAAGTTTTCCCTTTAAAGGGCATTACCATCCTGATTGTTAGTCTGGATATTATACTCTCCTCTATCCTCATATCCAAAAGAGTTATCAAGGCTTATTAATAATACTTCCATAATATTTCTCTTGTTCATCCCATTTACTATACTCACCTGATCATCCCCTTATCATTTGAGGCTGATGGCCCTCTTTATCGCTTACCTGGATGATAATAATAATAATAGACACCTAGTTGATCTCTGGTTTGCAATCTCTTCTCTCTCTAATTCATCCTTCACACAACTATTAAAAATAATTTTAAATCTGGTCATGTCATATTCCTGTGTAAAACAAAAAAACACGCAAACAAGCAAAAATCTACAGTACCTCTGAGTGATCTCTAAGAATTTAAAGTCTCTGGCATTTAAGGTCCTCCACAATCTAGCTCCTACCTATTTTTCATTATAATTCTCTTCTAATATTATCATTTCAAAGCAAACCAGAAAACAAGCAATATACTGAATTCAGAAGTTCTCACCATTGTGTATTTGTACTAGTTATCTTCTAATACTCAAATATATTCCTTCATCCCTGCCATTCAGAACCCTAAATTTCTTTCATGGCTCAGATCAGCTATCATCTCTATTGTGAATCCTTTCCTGATTTCCCCTAATGAGTTTGCTCTCTCTCAGATTATGTTGTATCCTCATGTCAATCTCTCATCTCCACCTTGCAAAATGAAAACTTATAGAGGTCAAGAATTATTTTGGTTTTGTTTTCATGTTCTGGATGTACTATGCTTTATACATAGTAGGTATATAATGAAAGCTTGTTGAATTAAACCAAAATGACATGATCACCCACACACAAGCATAATTGCTACATGTGAAAAAACACATTTTTTGAAGATTTGTACATTACCTTGAAATTTGAGTAGAGTTACTCAGGAAGAACTACTTGCCAGAAAGCCTACCCCTTTGAATTTCATGATCTTTTTTCTATGTTTTTCTGGGGATCTACTTGAAAAGAGGAATCTCTGTGCTCTATTCTTGTATTATGTTTTAGCTTAAGGGTCTTTGACGCTTTTGTCCCTCTTCATTTTTTTGTTGCTTATCTAGAAAATTATTTATGCAGAACTGGCTTATTTTTTCAGAATACAGATATCTTGTTTTAAGTCTCACTGCCAGATAAAGTGACAAATGAAGGAAAATGCACACAACATTGGAAAACAAAGTCCTTCAAGGTCTGATTGCATTGTCCTTCACTAATTGTGCCTACCAATTTATTCAGACCCAGAAAACCTTTTGAAACTGTCTTCTTCATCATTTGTATAAATAACAATAGAAAAACACAGACTCCAGCACTGCATTTTGCTACCATATTTCTAGGAGGATGCATGGTTTGCTTTTTGCAGTTGCTAAGATCCTAGGTGATGGAAAAACTTCTTATACATTCAAAGAAGGCTTTTGATAGTATTTCTAATCTGTCATTCTGCAAATTATTAAAGTTGGCTTGATGAAAACAGGACACTATTTGCAACTTTGACATAATGGAACCCTCTTATAGAAACTAGGATTCCATTTAAAAACTGAAAATACTAATTATCCAGTGAAAGTAAATGCATTTCTTTAACTTAAATTGTGATTGTATAGAGAAAATCAATTAATTGTAATTTGTAGTGAAGATAATAAAAATAACTAGCATATATATATATAACAGATTTAAGGTAATTACATATTATCACATTTGATTCTCACTACAAGGTAGGTAAGTGCTATTATTATTTCCATTTTACAGATAAGTAAGCTTAGGCTGAGACCAATCAAGTGACTTGCCCAGGATCACAGGGCTATATTCTAGATTAAGAATATAACCAGGTTATAGTTCTATTTTTTCATCTGTGGTCAGACCACATCTAGAAATTCTGTTTTGCTTTCTTGGCATCCCTTTTTAGAGGTGATGTTGATAAACCTGATTCATCTTCAAAAGGTGGTGACCTGGATGTTGAAAATTGAAATAGGTTATGTGGCCATTCACTGAAGAAACTTTTTAGAGATGCTTAGTTGGAAAGAGACAAATTTTGAGAAATGATAATGCCTGTCTTTAAACATTTGAAGGATTGTTAAGTGAAAGAAAAATTAGACTTATTTTGCTTGGTTCAAGAAGGAAAAAATAGAACCTAAATGTGGAAGTTAAAAAGAATTAGGCTTGTCTCAATATAACAGAAGAATAATGGCATAGTGAAAGAATTTAGGATGGGGGCTCAGGAATCAAATATCTTAAGTCCAACTCCTGACCCCTGCCTCTTACTAATTCTGTGATACTGGACAGGTCACTTAGCCTCTAAATTCCTGAAATAGCTCCCTTACATTTATCTACTAAACACATAAAAAGAGATTTTCCCAATGCTGACAAAATCATGTATCCTTCACATATTCAAATAGGGTTTATAAATGCTGTTTTTCCTTTTATGGGCTGTAAGTTCTTTGAAGACAGAGGCCGTCTTCATTTTCATCTGGCATCTAGCAAGTGGTACAAAGTAGAGGCCTAACAAAATTTTACTGAAATAAATTGAATTGAATTGAATTAAAAATGGAATGAACTTTCTTATAAGAAGAGGTCTCTGCTCAAGGTGTTATACATACAGAGACTGGATGATCTCTTGGGGAAGTTATGATGGTGACCAATAGATTAGCTCTTTGGTCCTTTACAATAATAAGGTTCTATGATGAACTTAAAGTCTAAAAATTCAGCTTCTTACTGGAACCAAAGACTTCTATTGATTTAAAAATCAGTGCAGATGCTACTTTCTAGAACTCTGGATCACCTGGCATGATGGCAAAACCATTTGATACATCTGTTTGGAACCCTGATGGGGAATTTTATCGACTGAATGATTAACGGTTTCTGTTTGTGCAGATTTCGTTTATGTTAATTCTTTGGGAGAAAGGTGATGATTCTTCAAGAGTAAGTAATTTGTATCTGAAACATATCTGTGAGATGATACTATAGGAACTGGTTTCTTGGTTGTTCTTTTGTTGTTCAGTCATTTTGGTCATATTTGATTCTTCATGGACCTCCTTTGGATTTTCTTGGCAAAGATACTTTAGAGGTTTGCCATTTCCTTCTCCAATTCACTTTACTGAGAAAACTATGGCAAATAAAGTTAAGTGAGTTGCCCAATGTTATCCACATATTAAATGTCTAAGACCAGGCTTGATTTCAGGAAGATGGGTCTTCCTGACTCCAGATCTAGCACTCTATTCACTACACTACCTAACTGCTCAATGATCTCTCAGAAAGAAGAGATGAAGTTATCGTCTGAGAGATGGCTTCTCTCAGAAGTCATCAGTGACCATCTAATCAATGACATCTTTGCCTACTTTAACATTTCTACTGAATAGTACTCACTTCTAATTTTATTCAGCTATTTATCTAATTTATCTATTCTTTTTCCCCCCTCAGGCAATTGGGGTTAAGTGACTTGCCCAGGGTCACACAGCTAGGAAGTGTCTGAGCCTAAATTTGAACTCAGTTCCTAACTTCAGGGCTGGTGCTCTATCCACTACGCCACCTAGCTGCCCCAACAGGGACTCATTCGTCTCCATTCTTCTGTATATGTGGACCACATATATCCCTATTCCAAGTAATTCTCTTCTGAAGCTTCTACTTATAATCTCATTTTCTCTCTCAAATCTTAAAGATGCAAGAGAAAATGTTGGATACCAAATTTTAAGTTTTAAAATGAATCCATCATTTTAAAGTCCATCCAACTGAAAAGAAAAAAGGACTAAGCATGGAGCAAAAGCAATTTGGGGAAAAACTGAGATATAAAAAGGGAAGGCAACTGAAATGGAGCAAAAGAAAAACCAGAGAAGGAAGAAAATAGAGAACTAAAGTAGGAAAAGTTAAAAAATGGAGAAAGGCACAGGAAATGTGCTCTGGAAGATAGTAGCAAGTGACTGACGTGTAAGAAACCAATATTCATAAAATGACAGGAAAAGACAATGATGATTGTTGGAGGGGATGTGGGAAAACTGGGACACTGATATATTATTGGTGGAGCTGTGAACGAATCCAGCCATTCCAGGAGAGCAATTTGGAACTGTGCTCAAAAAGTTACCAAACTGTGAATACCCTTTGATCCAGCAGTGTTACTACTGGGCTTATATCCCAAAGAGATATTAAAGAAGGGAAAGGGACCCACATGTGCAAAAAATATTGTGGTAGCCCTCTTTGTAGTGGCTAGAAACTGGAAACTGAATGGATGCCTGTCAACTGGAGAATGGTATATGAATGTTATGGAATATTATTGTTCTGTATGAAATGACCAGCAGGATGATTTCAGAGAGGTCTGGAGAGACTTACATGAATTGATGCTAAATGAAATAAACAGAACCAGGAGATCATTTTACATGGCAATAACAAGATTATAAGATGATCAACTCTGATGGATGTGACTCTCTTCAACAATGAGATGATTCAAAGTAGTTTCAATTGTTCAGTAGAGAATCAGCTACACACAGAGAGTGAACTATGGGAAATGAGTATGGACCACAACATAGCATTTCCACTCTTTCTGTTATAAGTTGCTTACATTTTTGTTTTCCTCCTCAGGTTTTTTTTTTTTTTCTTTCTTTCTAGATCTGGTCCTTGTGCAGCAAAGTAACTATATAAATATGTATACATATATTGGATTTAACATATACTTTAACATATTTAACATGTATTGAACTACCTGCCATCTAGGGGAAGGGATGGAGGGAAGAAGAAAAGTCAGAACAGAAGGTTTTGCAAGGGTCAATGCTGAAAAATTACCCGTAGATGAGTATTCTAATTTTATTCAGCTATTAATCTAACCTAATTTTCCAATTCACACTTTAGAGAATGAGTTGGTGAAAGCCACTACAGGGTATGCATTCTTTTTTCCCCCTCAGGCAATTGGGGTTAAATGACTTGCCCGGGGTCACACAGCTAGGAAGTGTTAAGTGTCTGAGCTCAAATTTGAATTCAGTTCCTAACTTCAGGGCTGGTGCTCTATCCACTACACCACCTAGCTGCCCCAACAGGGACTCATTTGTCTCCTGTTGGAGACGAATTTCCATTCTTTCTGTTATTGTTTGCTTGCCTTTTTGTTTTCCTTCTCAAGTTATTTTTACCTTATTTCTAAATCTGATTTTTCTTGTGCAGTAAGATAACTGTATAAATATGTATACATATATTGTATTTAACATATACTTTAACATATTTAACATGTATTGGTCTACCTGCCATCTAGGGAAGGGGGTGAGGGGGTGGGGGGTAAAAGTTGGAACAGAAGATTTTGCAAGAGTCAATGCTGAAAAATTACCCATGTATATGTCTTATAAATAAAAAGCTATAATTTTAAAAAATTTAAAGAAAAATCATGCACGCATATGTTTTGTAAATAAAAAGCTATAATAATAAAATAAAAATGATAATGAAAAAAGAAAGCAATATCCATCATTTTCACAGAAATTAGGAGATAAAAGGGGTTATCTAGACTGAGTTTCATCCTATTTAAGATGAAAAAAAATGCAGTTCAGAGATATCAAATGACTTGTGTAGTTCCACAATTAGTGACAGTATTATGAATAAAAACTAGGTCTCCTGACACTAGTCTGTTGCACTTCCACAGTGTTTCCTTCCATTGGCTTCCCCAGTAATGAATTCTTGTGAGCTTCCCTCTCTTTGGTTTCTACTCCCTAACTTTGAATGACAATATCTCCTTGTTGTATGCGATAGTTCTATGGGAAGGCTCATAACTAGGAAATTATTTTAGTGTAAAAAAGACAAAAAGCATAAATAAAAGATTATTTTAAATTTAATAGGTTTTGTGTGTGCCTAATTCTACAGATATTGTAATATTTTTGAGACGAAAAATTCTATTTTCTAAATCTAAAATGCTTTAGATTTTTAAAATTCTCTTTTAATTCTCTTGGCAATCCTTTCCCAAATTTAGAAAGTACTTTAAACAGATTTTAAAGTGTCTGTTTCACAATATCTAACATTTTACCTGATCCAAAAGTCAGCGACAGTGCACCGTGAGCAGTGGTAATTAGTCTGTCAAAAAGTCTCTGAACGATTCCCAAATCAAAAATGACCTGGCTGGCTCAAACATGCTAGCAACTTCAGAGAAAATGGATACAGTTTATAGTGTTAATTCTCTTTGCCAGACTGTAGTTGGAAAATAGAATAGAACTGAAACCTTTTTTTTGATTTTTAGATAGAAAGGATTCTGCAGAGGCTTTAAGATTTGTTACCATGTTCCAACTTTCTGAAATTATATGGCAATGTTTTTTTTCCTTAATTTATATGAAAACATAATGTTTCAATGGGTCAGTACCCTTTTCCTACTGTAGTAATAACAATAATCTGTTATACTACTATTCAATATTACATGAATCATAAATTTCAATCCTGCAACGACTGACACCTTCCCAATACCCCTTATTAATAGAGAACACTAGAATTATATTTCCCCATCCCCTATCCATTTCTTTTTGTTTAATCTGGGCAACTTTGCTTGGTGACCCCTCCACAAGAAGCTTGACTAATCATGCTGATAAGATATGGATCTTGGCATACCCTTTGATCCAGCAGTGTTACTACTGGGATTATATCCCAAAGAGATTATAAAGAAGGGAAAGGGACCTGTATGTGCACGAATGTTTGTGGCAGCCCTTTTTGTAGTGGCTAGAAACTGGAAACTGAATGGATGTCCATCAGTTGGAGAATGGCTGAATAAATTGTGGTATATGAAAATTATGGAATATTACTGTTCTGTAAGAAATGACCAACAGGATGATTTCAGAAAGGCCTGGAGAGACTTACACGAACTGATGCTGAGTGAAATGAGCAGGACCAGGAGATCATTATATACTTCTACAACAATACTAGATGATGACCAGTTCTGATGGATCAGGCCATCCTCAGCAACGAGATCAACCAAATCATTTCTAATGGAGCAGTAATGAACTGAACTAGCTATACCCAGAAAAAGAACTCTGGGAGATGACTAAAACCATTACATTGAATTCCTAATCCCTATATTTATGCACACCTGCATCTTTGATTTCCTTCACAAGCTAATTGTACAATAATTCAGAGTCTGATTCTTTTTGTACAGCAAAATAATGTTTTGTCATGTATACTTATTGTGTATCTAAGTTATATTTTAATATATTTTAACATCTACTGGTCATCCTGACATTTAGGGAGGGGTGGGGGTAAGAGGTGAAAAATTGGAACAAGAGGTTTGGCAATTGTTAATGCTGTAAAGTTACCTATGTATATATCCTGTAAATAAAAGGCTATTAAATAAAAAAAAATTTAAAAAAAAAAGAGTAGTTAAAATAGAAAATGATAAGCATTTAATTCTGTGTGTAGTACTTCACAAAAAAACATTAAAAATCCTAAATATTCTCTAGAATCTAGTCAATATCTGAGAAAGAAAGGAAAAAAAAGGAAGGAAGAAGGGGAAGGAGGAGAAGAGGAAAGGAAGGAGGGAAGGAAGGAAGAAAGGAAGGAGGAAAAGAAGGAAGGAAGGAAGGAAAGAAGGATGGAAAGAAGAAGGAAAGGAAGGGAGTGACACAGAAAAAAATTAGGGTAATAAATGCTATATACCATACTCTACCTCTTCCCCAATCCAACCAATATCTTAAATTAACATTACTTAGAAGAATCCTATTGTAATAATAATTATTCACATTCATACAGCCTATGACTATTTATGCTCATAGGACTATATAAAAGTGACAAACTGTCACTAGGGTGCTAAGTGCAGTACTCATTGCTAATATTCTATACCCATTTCACAGATAATGAAACTGAAGCTTAAAGAGGTTGTGACTTGTCTAAAATTACACAAACTTTAAGATGCCAATATTGTGAATTAAATAGTAGAAAATGAATTAGAGAAGGTCAATGACCTTAATAATGCAGGATGATATCTTAGAGAGCCTTTAGTCTAATGGTTCTCAATCTGTGAACTTTTAAAACCTCCTGGGCAATCATAGAATTATTGCAAGGGATACAAGAATGCATATACATGCAGTTTATACATCAAGAATTAGCATTTTAACTCATATTTAGTGTTGACAAAATATGCAGTGTGACTCATTTTAAGAAATAAGTAAATATAACTTATGTATTTTGAATGCTTAATGTCTAACACTCATATGTATTACTATTTTTCAATGTATGTAAATGTGATTAATAAAATATAAATTCATTTAAAAAAAAAAAGATATGGATCTTGCATAGTGATATCCTAATGTCCAGAGGAGCCCCCCCAAATTGTTCCATATCAACTTAAAGAATAGAATATCTATATATTCTCTTTAAATCAAGGAAAAGATCTCTAATATGCCTCTCCATGCTATTCATATAGGTACAACTAATTTGAATATATAGGATTGTATCTGTTCTTGGCATATTTCTACCTCAAAAAACTATGCAGTTGGAAAAGTAGGGATATAGGTCATTTATTTTTTCCCAATTACCTTGGTAATAATAGTCTGAATTTTTCTAAGCTTTTGGTGTATTCTCTTATTTCACTTTCCTTGAGAATTTGTCCTTTGATGCCTTTAGAATCTTGTTGCTTCCAGGGATTCATAGAATCATCAGATCATAGATTCAGGATTGGAAAGGAATTTAGACAACACCTAGTCAAAACCCATTGAACTCCTCATTTTATAGATGAGAAAATTAAACTTTATAGAGTTTAAATCACTTAACCAAGATCTCAGAGGTGTCTATCTAGGATCACCCAGATAGAATAACGGAAACTTAAATTGTCTTTTAGTATTTTTTTTCATATATTGACCAAACAGAATAAGATAGGCTCATAGGTTCTTACTTCATTTCACAGGTGAGGAAATTGAGACCAGAATGATTAAAGACATGATCATATCTTGTATCAGAGCTTAAAAACATATACACATTATCTGACTTTAAAGGCAGTATGCTTTCACCATCAGCATGAAAACATCCTGTAGTGTCATAGTAATACCTGAAAAATATGCTTTTCAGACTAAGTGAACTTAGTATTGAATACTGGATGCTGAATTACTCCAGCAGGACAGCGGAATGATTGAAATATGAATGAATGAAGCACCTCATAAAGGTGCTCATAATCCATTCCTGCCTGGGAAGTTTACTAGTCCATGGACTACCATCAATTTATCATATTATTCACATTTTGGATAGTCTTGGGGAATACAGGCTCTCTTTATGCAAGCAACCAATATTTTCTCCAGTTTTTCTTATTATTTTCTTTACACCATTTCTCTTGCATAATTCCTCAGTTGACCTTTGAAGCTTGCTTACATGTTCCATACTCACCCTGCTATATATTTTACCTCATTTCCTCAGAGGGAACCATATCATAAGATGTGTTACTATAAATATCATCCCCAAAATATTGAGGTTTCCAAGATAATTGGAGGGAAGGTCTAAAATACAGATACAAATATAGCCATATGATGCTGATAAAATGATATTGATCCAGATATGTGCTATAGCTATATGATGTACATTTAGATGATGTAGATATAGAATACAGATATATGGTTTGGATATAGACTATAAAATATATATGATATAGACATGGTTGATATGGATATGTGGTAAATAATAGATGATATAGATGTATGATGGAGGTATAAATTTTATAGATTATAAATATGGTTAATATAAATATAGATTGATTGATGAACTCTACAGGTCTTCTTGCAACTCCATATTTTAGTATGAAAACTTAGACATTTTTTATCCACTGGGATTTTCCTGAGTGAAAAGTGAGACTAAATTCTCTCAAGTGATTATGAATATCATTTAGGAAACTCTCCAAAGTTTTAGATCTTGTTAAGAGCTGCATAATGTTATCTATAAGCAACAGACATCTTCCACAACAGTGGAGAATACCTTTTAGCAAGCATATATCTCTCTTTATATGTATAAAAAAGAAGGTCAGGCAACCAAGGCAAGGTATTTAAAGATTTCTTGTATGATTCTGACATATGCAAAGGAGATATCATGTCAAAGACAGCTTTTGAGGTACTGATTCACTGTAATGAATCAAATGTGTCTTTTGTAAATAATTAACAAAAACAATAATCACAGTAACAATAATGATCTTATGATCTGTTTTCTAATTTTTTCAGGAAATTATAAGCTACAATATATAGCACGATCTGAGAAGCATTCTTTGCTCCCTACTAATGCTATCATACAGAATACCTTTAATAACTGTGATATTAGAATACAAATGTGATGATTCCACTGTCCCCAAAGGTAAAAAGGTTGTTATAAAAAAAAAATCTTAGACTTCTTTTTTTTTAGGTTTTGTTGTCCTGCTTGCAGTTTTATTCTTAAATGTCCTTGGAGTAACTTTGCTTACTATAGTTCTCTCCAAAGTCTACAATAAATTTCTTTTTATTTTTCCTTTCATTGCTTCTTCCTCTTTTATGAGAAAAATATTTATTATCTAGATATATCCACATTGTACAGTTCATAAAACATTGGATCTGAATTCAGGAAAGTCTGAGTTCAAATCTCACATTAGATATTTATTAGCTATGTAGCCTTCTCCAAGTTACTTAACCTTTTTCTGCCTTTTGCCTCTTCTATAAAATGAGGATAATAATAACATTGACCTCTCAGGGTTGTAAAGATAAAATGAGATAAATATTTATTAAATTCCTTACAAATCTTAATGCATTATATAAATGTCAATACTCTCAGAACTATTGTATATCTTTTACTATCCTTCTCAATAAGATTTTACAAAATGGTTTATAATTTATTCCACTGCTTCTTGGCCACCATAGCGAGATCTTCTTAGTGAGGAGATCAAGTATTTTCAGAAATTCTTTGGTCTTTTCATTATAGCAACTGATTCACATGATTTCAAGTCTTTTATAAAAATTGTTACATTTGTTGTCTATCTCTTTCCTCCATCCATTTCCCATTTTATATTATTCACTAAAAATATTAAGATGTTTTAATTATATATTTTTTCTCATTTTTTTCATTATTATAATTATATATAATTTTTATCCTTGTTCCAACAAGTTTGATTCTATAAAAGAGAACTATTTCAGAAATGACTCCCATTCTGTCCACTAAAATATAATCATTAATGTTATTTGGTGCATTCTATGTCCTCCAAAATATCCTATTCATATCCCTTATCTTGGTATTTATATGGCCCTGCAGGATATGCCCGAAGAATTCAAGCTTAGGAAAGTTTTACCATACTACAAAATGTGGTGCCAATAATAAATTCTATTTTCTGAATACCAGACTAGCTAAGTACAAAGAGGTTAATCACTAGTAAGCTCCTCAGTTGATGATTCTTTGGCTGTGGAGCAATCTATGGAAAATGCTCAAAATGGCCCTTGATCCTGCATAATGTGTTGTTGCTTCTGTATTTGGTTACAAGATGGATTGTAGCAAGTCAGAGGATTCTACGTTTCACAAAGTTTTGGGGTCATCTACAAATATTAACTTGTTAATAATCAAAATGTGAGATTCTTGTTATATGAACAATGAATGGTCTGCTGAAGGAACTGAACAATATCCCAGTCTTGATGTTTTTGTTGTTACAAACCTGAAAAAAAAAGGAACTGGGAAGTTAAATGGACAGATAGATGAATTATTAAGGATGTAACAAATGTATTAAAAGAGTAAGTTTTATGGTGTGCCCAAATCCAATAAAAAACAATTTCTTGGGACATTTGGCCATTGAACATTAATAATAATAATATTAATAATAATAATATGATCATGATAAGTATATGTAAGAAAACCAATATGAAAGTAAATACAGCTTATATACTAAAATTGGTTTCAAAGAATGAAGTAGTACAGAAAATATCTGAAAATAAGTTTAGTACCTCTACATCATGAACACTTTTTAAAACTGGTAATATATAGTAAAGAAATTTATTTTAAAACAATTATTTGGTATACATGTAATTTTACCATTTATTAAAGGTGAAAGCAAACTTTTATACTAATGAGATAGATTGTTTATATTTACATAAAGAATTAACTCTTGGCAGAATATTTGATAACTTTTACTGTTGCCAAACTTTTTGTGACTCCTACATTCAATTATGCAGTACCACATAGAGTCATGACCTATAGTTTAAGAAGTTTTGAACTAAACCACCTGATCTGCTTTTTAAAAATTTTGTTTTAGATTTTAGGAATCAAAATCAAGTTCAGTGGATCATTCTCTTGCCTTTTTGAAAACTTCGTGAACACTTTCTTCAAGAAAGTATAAATACATGAAGAAAAAAAAGATTAAGAAATTATGATTTTTCACATCAATTTTTATCATTTTAGAAGTAGGTTAATTTTGCTTATTCACTCAAAAGAATTTCTCTCATATCTATTTCTACTATTACCTTGTAATATTTTTCTGAATCATAAACTATCCCTGTGAATTGATTCCACATTCCCTCAAATATGACTTCTCATAAGTCAAATATTTTAAAAATACATTATTTCACATATTTCTCAGGATTCACATCAAATCAAGGTCTTGCATACATAATACTTTTCTACTATTTTCATAAGGTATGGTTTTAGAAAGAAGAAATTCAGGATATCTATGGTTAAATCTGAAGTAATACAATTATTAATAGTGGTGCAACTATTAAAACAGCTTTTAACTGTAGACTTTTTCAAATGAAAATGGCAGCTAAATTTAATGGTAATTTTGCCATGACTCTCATACACAAAGTTTGTATATGTGGTCCTTTGGTGTTAATAAGGCAGCTGTATTTCATATCACTATAAGTGTAGGTTCTCAAAAATGTAGTTTAGTTTTAAGCTTCAAAAGCTCAAAAACATCAATAAGAATTTTGGAATACACTGCAAATAAATATACATACATATATATGCACATAAATATGTATTATACACATATGCACATACACAAAGAATGTATATGATGTTTGCATATATACATGTTCTAGATATAATCTATGTATACATATATACATATTCTATGTGTGCATTATTTTGTCCATCATTTTCAAAAAGGACCAGTGACATCATGAGTGATGTATTTTGTCCATCATTTTCAAAAAGGACCAGTGACATCATGAGTGATGTGTTAACATGGGCATGAATTGGATTTGATGTCTGACCAAGCTCAAAGCACTCTGTAGTGCTTGATTCATCTGCCTTCATGATTATTGGAATAAATTATTCTCATCTGCTCTCTCTACTAAAGGAAATTTTCACATGCTTGGAACAGACATTCCTCTAATACACCAAAGAGTTTGAGGACAGTCAGTTACCCTCATTAAGAAACTATGATATGTCACATCCTGGAAAAATGTGTGTGTGCATATATATATTTGCCCACATATACATATATATATATACATGCATGCATGTATATTTGTAATTGTACATGTAAATATTCCCCCCTTTAGTATTATTTAGGAAGCTATTTTTATTTTATCCCTCAGCTGGGATAGTTGTTCTGCACATAGTAAGACTTCAACCTTGAGGCATTGTCTATATCCAGAATAATTTCTAGAGAACTCAAAAGTATCCTCAGTGCTTGGCAAAATACTTTGCACATAATTAACAATGTTTGTTGACTGACAGATCTCACATTTTACTCATTTATCATATAATAGTTTTTCTTGGTTATTCATCAAATTTATTTCCCAGAAAAAGGCTTAGAATGGGCACATGGTCATCATAATTAGGAATTCTAGATTTACCTCTGTCTTCAATGAATTGAAATAAAAAATTGCCCAACTAAGAAGGGCACCTGGTGTGTGTGTGAATGGGCACTCCACTCCACAGCCAACTAAGAAATGCATGAGACATAGTGTGAATGTTGTCATCGAGGTTTTACATATGACTAGAAAAGAACTGAGGCCAGTCATGTGACATGCTAGAGATCCCTGATCAATGGTCCCCATATTCCACCAATATTCATGCAAAATCAGAAGATTTAGGGGACAGCCCCCCAGCACATTGGTTGGACACTCACTGAAGTGGTCAGGTTGAGGGATGATAGATTACTTTTGATTTGTATCATTAAAAGGAGTAGCCAAATCAATGAGATCATAGCTCTACTGAAGTCAGGAAGAAGGGCTGCCTAAAAGAAGGATTTAGCTAAATCTGTCACCTGTTTACTAAGCTACTCAGGACTAATCTCAGGAGGAAGAAGGCAGCACCTCCTTCCTATGCTAATGTGTTTAAATGTCTCAGCAATGGATTATATTTTAAATATCTTTCTACTTTCATGTAAATTGAATGTGCTAGAATCCTTGCTGTGGTGCTGATAACCTTCTTGTATCACCCACAGTCAACAATATCTTTTCTTTAGCTGCAATGATTAAATGAGTGACATCCACTATTGGTGAATCCCCCATGGAGTAACTGGAGCTCATATGTTCCTAGCCACAATACCAGTAATGACATGATTCTGAGGGAATTTGAAACCCTAACTCAACAAATTTATTTCTGTTTTTCAACCTATATTCAAAGCAATACTTTGGCATTGTAATGTGATTCTTGACAGGGCTAAGGTAAATTCATCATGCTGAACTGAAATGTTTCTGGCAGATGTCTACTCTGCAACAATCAAACTGTGTGTACTGTAATATATGACAACCATGGTGCTACTTCTTGTTGTAAAAATTACAAGTATAATACTTTATTAATGGGAATTCAGAATTTAATTATGCAATATATTATAGTCTCACTTATTTCTGTAGAGAAAACTTTCTTGAAGAAAGTCTTCCCATATAAGAAAATAACAGAAATTTTGAAGGTGAAGAAAGAAAAGCAACTTTTCTGTTTACAAAGACATTGGTATTTTGATACTTTTCAAATATTTCAAAATTTTCATCACAGAAAATGAAAAAGGAAAATGTCTCTTGTTATTTGTTAGTTTGCTTTGCATTATATGGCAGTTTGTTGCATGTGGTGCTCTTCAGAGAAGAAATGATTGCAAATTAGACAGCTAAGCCCCAGAAATCAGATGCCACTTCGTCCAGGAAGCCTTTTTGAGCTCTCTTTTTCTCCTCAGTGTTACTGCTTGCTACTTTATCCTGTATTTATTTGCATTTATCTGAATTCACATTAAAATATCCCAGTGGAATGTAAGATCATTGAGGGAAGAAATTCTTTTGCTTTGTCTTTGCAAACCCAGAACTTAACACAATGCCCTGCACAAAGATGGTCCTTAAAAACATTTATTGAATTGAATTTAATAGAAACTTTTGACAATAAAGAGTTCTTTTGATACTTTTAATTTTCATCAGTCTGCAGAAGCTACTATAACGAATCATATTTTAAACATAAGCCCTTAAAAGTATATATATTTTATATTAAAAAATAAAATGTAGACATTCAGACTTCATAAAAGACTGAAAATATCAATATAGTCATATTTATCTTGTCAATGTTTTAGCATTCTAATTTTAAACACTACTGAAGCAGACTATGTTATTCTAAGAATCTGAAAAGTTTGTTTTAGCAAACCTGGAAAGGCTTACATGAATGGATGCTGAGTATTTTCATATCCAGAGAAAGAACTGTGGAGCCAGAATGTAGATTGAAGCAAACTATTTTCACTTTTTTTTTGTTTTTTCTTTCTTGTGGTTTTTTTTCCTTTTGTTCTGATTCTTCTTTTACATGACTTATGTGGAAATAGGATTAATAAGATTGTATATGTATAACCTATATCTGCGTGCTGTGTTGGAGAGGGGAAAGAGGAGAAGGAAATGGGAGAGATAGGGAGAAAAATTTGGAACTTAAAATTTTGTGAATGTTGGGACCTAAAACTCAATTATAAAGCAGCAGTTATCAAAACATATAGTACTGACTAAGAAATAGAATAGTGAATCAGTACTATATGTTTTGATAACTGCTGCTTTATAATTGAGTTTTAGGTCAGTGGAATAGGTTAGACTCATTATATAATAATCTATGACTATAGTAATCTAGTGTTTGATAAATCCACAAACTCCAGCTCCTGGGATAAGAACTCACTTTTCCCCAAAAATTTCCAGGAAAGCTGGAAAATTATGTCAGAAAAATGGCAAAGACCTACATCTCACACCCCATACCAAAATAAAGTCAAATTGGGTACATGATTTAGACCTAAAGGGTGACACTATAAGCAAATTAGGAGAGCAAGGAATGGTCTACCTCTCAAATCTTTGGAGAAGGAAGGAATTTATGGCCAAAGGAGAACTAGAGCACATTATGAAATGTAAGATGGACAACTTTGATTACATTAAATTAAAAAGGTTTTGCAAAAACAAAACCAAAGTAGCCAAGATTATAAAGGAAGCAGAAAGCTGGGGGGAAAATTTACAGTCAGTGTTTCTGATAAAGGCCTCATTTCTAAAATAAAGAAGAGAATCAAATTTGTAAGAATACAAATCGCTCCCCAATTGTTAAAAAGTCAAAGTATGTGAGTAAACAATTTTCAGATGAAGAAATTAAAGCCATCTACAGTCAAATGAACAAATGTTCTAAATCACTAATTGATTAGAGAAATGCTAAATAAAAAAACTCTTCAAGTATATCACCTCATATTTCTCAGATTGGCTAACATGACAGGAAAAGATAACAATAACTGTTGGAGGGGATATGGGAAAATGGGGATACTAATGCATTGTTGGTGGAATTGTGAAATGATCCAACCATTTTGTCTGTCTAAGGACAGACAGCAATTTGAAACTATGCCAAAGGGCTATAAAATTGTGCATACTTTTTGATGTCTGTACTGGGTCTGTACCCAAAAGAAATCATTCAAAAGAGGAAAGACCCCACATGTGCAAAACTATTTGTAGGAACCCTTTTTGTGATGGCAAAAAAATGGAAAATGAGTTAGATGCCTATCAATCTGAGGAATGGTTGAATGTTGTGACATATGAAAGTAATGGAATATTATTGTTCTATAAAAAATGATTAACAAACTGATTTTAGCAAGGCCTGGAAAGATTTACATGATTTACACAGCAACGGCAAGATTGTGTGATGATCCACTATGACAGATTTGGTTCTTCTCAGCAGTTCAGTGATCCAAGGTAATCCCAATAAACTTTGAAAAGAAAACTCCATCTGCATCTAGAGAGATAATTATGAAGACCGAATGTAAATCAACACATGCTATGTTCATTTTTTTCCTTTTCCTTTTTCTTTTTCTCTTGTAGATTTCCCCTTTTGTTCTGATTTTTCTCTTTCAATATGATTCATAAAGAAATATGTGAAAAAAGAATGTACAAGTATAACAAAGAAAAATATTTTTACATGTAACTGGAGAAAATTAAAAAAAATTTAAAAAGCAAATGTTAAAAACTATCTTTACGTGTAATTGGAAAAAAATACTATTGAGTGGGGGAAATAAAAAATAAAATTCTAAAAGAAAAAAAAATTGTTTTAGCATGTTGGTCTGGACTCACCTCAATCCCTTAAGCCTAGATATAATTATTTATTAATTGCCTAAAGTTTATAGAGGCAAGAAAGAAGGAAGCTCAGGACAAGATGAAATGCTGACACAAACTTTCACCAGGTATTAGAATAGAAAAAGTTTAGTTTGAGGAGTGGTTTCAATGAGTACGTGTTAAATAAGTACAGAGCTACATCATCAAGGCACAGTGTAAAGGTGATTCTGTTTTTTGTTTTTTTTTTAATCTTCCCCCAATCAAATATACAAACTACAACAGTTTTTGGTTTTGTATTTTGAATTACAAATTCTTTCCTTTCCCTACTTTCCCCCATCCTTTAGACAATAAACAATCTGATATAGGTTATACATATGCAATCATATAAAATATTTCTATATTAGTTGTTTTGTGGAAGAAAACAAGAGAAAGAAGAAGGAAGGAAGGAAGGAAGGAAGGAAGGAAGGAAGGAAGGAAGGAAGGAAGGAAGGAAGAAAGGAAGGAAGAGAGAAAGGAGGGAGAGAGGAGAGGGAGGAAGGGAGGAGAGTGAGGGAGAAAAGGAGGGATGGAGGGAGAAGAGGGAGGGAGGAAGGGAGGAGAGGGAGGGAGGAAGGGAGGAGAGGGAGGAAGGAATTAGGAAGGAAGGGAGAGAGGGATGGAAGAAGAGAGGGAAGGAGGGAAGAAGAGAGGGAGGAAAGAAGGGAAGAAGGAGGGGGAGGGAAGGAGGGAGACAAAGGAGGGAGACAAGGGAAGACGAGGGAGAGAAAGAGAGAATGTGAGAGAATAAGAGAGACAGAGACAGAGAGAGAGAATGTAGTATCCTTTGATTGGTATTCAGACTCCATCAATTTTTTCTCTAGGGACAGATAGCAGTTTTTCCATCATGTGTCCTTTGGGATTGTCTTGGTGGTCCTAGCTCTTAAAAGTCATGCCAACAGAATGCAAATCCTGGTATGCCTTACCATGGTACAAACTTTGAGCCAATAGTTGTATCTGTTTTCCAAGAACCATCTTAAGTTCAAAGAGAACTACTAGGCCTTAATGATTAATTTGACTATGGCCACCCGTGAAACCTAATGTTCATTTTAAAATACAATTGCCAAACATAAAATGAATTTTTATCTAAATCACAGGTGAGAGACTCCTCTCCTGTCTACCACTGGTGATAACGGCAGAGAGAATATTAAATAGATTATAACCATTTTGTTCCATTTTTCTCTTTTTTTGGTAACATCTAGTAGAGTAACCAGGAAAATTAATATATTCATGAAAAATCTTGAGGTAGTGTAGACAGAGAATAGGTCTAGAAGTGAAGAAGTTCTCATTCAAGTCCTGCCACTCACATATACTGCCTTTGTGATTCTGAGGCAGAGCAACCTCTCAGTGGCCCCAGGCTGCTCTCCAAAACTAAAAATTGCTTTTAAAAAAAGTGCATTATCTGCATTATTAGAGGGAATTTACTCACTGGAGCTCCTGATGCCAAAGAAACCATAGGTCTGATTTAAAAGGAAGGAAATGGGGAAGAAGCCTTTGTTGGCAAGGCTAATTTAATCTCACTTTTCAAAGGTTAAAAAAAAGTACCTCAAGAATCTAACTTCTTGTAATCTAACTTTTTTATAATTTGTTATGTATAGAGAAACAAGCAATCAGAATAGATTTAGAAAACTCTATAAGAATTCAATAACCTAATATAGAAAGAGATGTTTTATATGAAAAATCTTAAAATGTATTTCACCCAAAACTTGATTTAACTAAGTGTACTGAAGTCTTAGAAAAAATCCACTGCTTGTTAAGAAAAAAGAAAAAGATTCAGTGGTAACAAGTTAAAAACTAGTTAATCATGACAATTCAATAAGGAAAAAAAGAAAAAAGGTCAAACAAATATGTATATGTTAAGACTTTTCTTTCAGCAATACTTTTTCAGTAACCTGTACATTTTTATCTGCCATTTATGTTATACATATATCTATATCTGCTACAATTGGACCAGAGGATTTGAACCAGAATCCCAAGATATGCAATTTACTTCTTGTGTAATCTTGGTCAGATCATTTCATCTTTCCGAGCAAAATGAAAGAGTTGGACTACATGACCTCTGCTTTTCAGTTCTAAATCTATATTTCTGTGTACATGTGCTTGTATATATATTTCTATTTGAATATATCTTTGCCTGCCTCCCTCAGTTTCTCTCCCTCCCCACCTTTCATTTTCCATTGAAATCTTACTTTAATTCTAGAATTTAAACTCCTTGAGGGCAGACACCATTTCATTTTTGTTTATCTCTAGCTTCTAGCTTGCTCCCTGGCCCATAGCAGGCTCTTTGCAGGGGTGGTTGTTTTAGCATGGTACTGGGGTCTGGAGTAGAGCATTAATATCAGTGAAAAGAGGGACAGAAGGGAGGAGAATGAGAAGAAGAAAGAGAGAAGTGATAGCATTCTACAGAAAGCTGAGGCAGCATGAGTCACTTATGTGTGTGTGAGAAAAGTGACAGAGAGATATTATGAAATATTTACTGCATGACAGTCACTGGGCTAAATACTGGGATACAAATACAAAATACAAAAAAATACAAATACAAAAAAACGTGCCAGACAGCCCCTGCTCTAAAGGAGTTTACATTCTAATGGGGAAGGAGAACAAAAGCAAAAGAGTGAAATATGAGGAGTGAGATCAATAAAAAAAAAAAAAAACAGCGGTTTTTAGGAAGTCTAACAGTGAGGACCTGTATCTAAGTCTGTAGGAATGGGGGAAATGGTGAAAATCAAGGCAAATTCCAAAGACAGGATCTCTTTTCTATCTTTCTAGCTGGAAAATTTGGGTAAGATTCATATCAATTTCAGTTTGGGAGCAGCAACGAATGTCTATTAATCATATCTGATATTTAATTACTTTATCTGTGTCAGTATTTAATAAACCCCTTTTAGTTTCCATAGGGAACAAGGGGGAAGGATCAAACACAAATGGACCTGAAGCTGCTGAGTAGTTGATTTGAGAGCTATGCAAGAATGAATCCAAACAGTTTGAGAAACATGATGTGCCTATCCCCTAAACTCCTGATCTTCCCTTCCTCTTCATATGGTACTTGACTCAACTCCAATTTGAACTCACAAAGGAAAGATAAGCAGTAAGCAAAAATGAGTTTGTCATACTTCTGCATGCAAAGAACAGAGGACTTGGTTCACATTGGGCTCAGTTCTCTTGGTGAGTAACTCCCCTTTCCAAAGGTTCTATTAACTTCAAAGGGAGCTCCATGCATGTAAATGATTATATTTATTGGATGCGCCAACTCTTTCTTAGCCTCTGGGCACAATTAGAAATATCATAGAAAAAAAAGGTATGTCTGTGAGTTGGGCCCACATTTGATATTCTATGGAAAATTTTCCATAAAGTTACAGATATTAAAAATCCTGCCCAATGGTGCACTTATATGTGCTATGATGTTTCCTCATCAACCAGCCTTTCTTATGAGATTTTTGTTTGCATTGAAAAATTGTTTATGATGTTGTTGTTTTTTCTATTTGAAGAAAAGAAAACTATTTTCATAGGGTTTGATCCTATGATAAACTAATGGTAAAATCCTGGTTTCCTATATAATCTCACACAGTTATAAACAGTTAGAATATATAGTAACATTCTTCCAAGGGTTTGCTGGTACTTTTACTCATTATTTATACCCAAAGTAACACTCTGAGGTAGGCAGCAGACATAATTTTTTCCTTTTTCAAGGTCACAATTCATAGTATGACTATGTATGCATGAAACTCATGAGTTAGGAAGTAGAAAAAATTAAGTTCATGGTTACCAACGTAATACTACTATTTTAATATACAAGATAAACTCCAGCCAATTAAAATACTCTTTATACTTTCTTTGCTTTGTTTGTAGAAGCCATAATCAAGGAGAATCTAGATTTTGAGCTGAAATATACCTCAGAGACCACCTTGACCAACCAGTTCAGTTTTATGGATGTAGAAAATGAGACTTATTAAGATTAAGTCATTTTCCCAAAGTCACACAGATAGTAACAGAGACAAAGGATTCTACTCAGGTCTTCGTAACTCCAGAACCAAAGGGCAGGTACACTCAAGAGTTCTAGAAGTAACACCACTTCCACTACCTCCAGTCCCACTTCCAGATTGTTTCTATGTTGTGTTCATACATCACCTCAATAGCCATAGGTTACTGAGAATTTGGAAAAGACTTACCAAAGTTCTTGGCAGTGATGATTAAACATCAGAAAAATAGGTTTTTTATGAATGGGATGATGCTAATGAAGATATATTACCTTCTATTTTGTTGCTAACATCTATGATCCTTGGAAGTCCTTTCCATGCAATTTACAGTTGTAACCCTTTCCCACCACTCTATTAGACATGAGCTTCTTGACTGTAGGTATTGTTTTGCCTCTCTATTTGTATCCCCAGGACTTAGTTCAGCTCTTCCCATATAAAACAAAACAAAACACTTTAAAAGTGCTTTTTTTTTTTCATTCATTCATTTGAGAATACTTTTTCTTCATATTCTCTAGAGGTTCTATATTCTACACATCACCTTCTAAAACTGTCCTTTTACTATCATCATCTCATGATCTGAGCATTTTAAGAAGAATCGAGTTTTAGATAAAGGCAGTGGTGTACAAGATTTGAAAATAGGAAACAAAGTCAGAAACAGCTCATTTCACATGTTGCCTCTGATGCTAACTGTACCACCAAAAGCAAATTACTAAGTCTCTCTGAGCCTCAGTTTCATTAGCTCTAAAATGGGGATAATGATTCTAAAAGTGCCTACCTCACAGGATTGACTCAAGTACCAAATGATGCAATGTATATGAAGTACTTTGCAAACATTAGAATACTATATAAATGTCAGTTATTATTATTAATAGTGATCATACCTCTGGCTCTGATTCCTAAATGAGACACTTAGCTTTTCCACCTGGGCTTCTCTGTTTACATAGCATTCACAAAGAACTATGAAAGTGCTTTAGAAGCAGCTCCATAGTATTATTTGTTGGAATTTAGTGTATGGACAACAATTCAGGTGGTACTTTTAAACTGTTCATTATTCAAATCTCCATATAAATGCCAAAGAGTACTGAGAATAGAATGCTTGTCCTTGAATGATGAAAACATTCACTGAAAATGTACCCACAAGTGAAGGATAGTTTGAAAAGCCATGAAAGATTTATAAAAATGTTTTGATAAACAACGTATCTTACAAAAGGCTTATTCTAACCAGCCTTACTCTGTACACACAAAACCATTTAAAAATCATTTGAATGTATTCTGAGTCACTTGTAAAGGAAAATTAAGCAAGGACGGCCTGATTTTTAGTAAATATTTATAGAGCAAAACAATACGAAGCATATATAATAATCAGAATTCTAGTGAAAATGTGTGCAAGTAGGTTTATTTTGAAAGGAAAATTCCTACTCCCGGTGTCATAGCCAATTAAATTCTCCAGGTAATGACCCCATTTGCATAGCGAGCTGAACCCACAAGTGGGAATTTTAATGGGCACACCACCTGAGTACGTTAATTGAGAGTGACACTACTTGAACTAGTTTTGTGCTTACCCCACTGAAAATTCTACTCATATTATTTTTAATGTCAAGCTACAAGTCAAATTTCAAGATGATGGATTTGTTCTTTTTTAAGCACTGAGTTTGAATAAAAGAAATGCTTTAATTCTGTTATGCATTGCATATCTTTGCTTTAACTAATCTATAGTTCTGATTCTTACCCTTGACTCATTTTTTCAGTGATTGGAATTTAATTTTCTTCATTAATTTGTGAATAATTAGATAAAAAGTCTTCAGCAGTTAAATTGCTTTTGGATTACTGTTTAATGTACTTTTACAAGAATATTATAGTTAAGCTGGCATAATAGTTTACTAAAATGTAATTGTGTAAATATGCCCAATTATTCTTTCTGAGGATCTAATAAAATTTAATATATTATGCATCCATAGATATCTTCCTTCTCTGTAAACCAATCAGCAATAAAGTCTATTTGCTGCCGAGGAGATAACAGATGCAGTGTCATCTGAGGTTGCTACTTTTAGAGATTATTTTTCTCATCTTTGCAGCACTGTTAGGGTTCTTGAAAGTATTTTGCATTCTGATTTGAGGATTCTCCTTTGAAGTCCACATTAAATGAAGCCATGATATAGTCTTTATAACTTGGACAATCAGGTGCATGGTGAACAGTGATTTCTAGGCTTCTGGATAGAACATTTAACTCTTCTTTTGTTTCACTACAACATACCTGGCTAGGTTAACCATTTGTAAGTTTTTGAAATCACACTTCAGCATCTGTAATTGCTGCAGGATCAAGCCGATTAGCTCCATCTTTACACTGCTACCTACCAAGTTAAGAAATGGATTGGTTCAATATAAAACAGCGGGACTGTTTTTAGAAATAGTTACTAGTGCCCAGTCTTCAATATGATTTAGCTTCCTCCTATAATGAGATCTTTTCGTTCCTTGCTCAACCGGACTTTATTCTTTCTAAAAAAGGCTATGAACTGTGTCAAATGGATAAGGGGCTTTTATGCACCCTCTTTCCTGGTCTTGGAACTTAAATCCTTTGCCTCTAACCCCTTTATACAACAGCACTTAGGGATCTTTTCCATTTTTAAAGCTAAACTTAGGAAACACTTGCTCAAACTTCTTTTCCCTCCCCAAATTTGTTAATAATTGTATCCTTAAACATGCTTAATATGGTGATTTATTTTATATGTACATTTTGGTAATGGGTTTTGTTTTTTTCTAGTCTTTTCAATGGGTCAGGATAGGAAAGGGAAAAGAAGAGAAATGGGCACTGAAAAAAACCTAAAATTGAGTTATTGGGGGGGGGGGAAGTGTTAGCACAAAAATCAAAAAATTATACTTATGTCCTTAACTAAGCCTTGTTTTAAAAAATTGTGCAGGATAAAATATTTTATCAGTGTGTTAGGGAATTATATTTCATTTTCAATATTGGAATTCCCACTGAGTGTAAGGTATTAAGGAGAAATGCCAAGATCATCCCCAAAGGATATTCACAATTCACAATTTTTTCACATGAATTGAAGATAATAGTAGTTACAGGGGATCTACAATCTAGTTGAATGTTGAAAGAAATCTACTGATGCTAGTTGTTCAGTTATAATTCACAGATAATGTTATGTTATCAAATAGCCACAGTAAAGAGACAAGAAAGCATCTCCCTCCTTTCTTTGTAGAGGGACCATGGGTGTAGAGTACTATGTATCTTGCCATATTATTTTTATATGTTGGTTAATTTTTCTGAACTTTTGTCTTAAAAAAATTATTTTCAAAAATAGGTGGAGTGAGTTATAGAATGGCTCAGAGAGAAAAAGTACCTTCTTCAGAGGTAAACTGACTCATTTTACAAGTTGGTAATAATCACTACTTAGAATTTAAGAAGGAAAACCATAACATTTCTAGACTTCTACATAAATTTTATGATTATTAAGCATTTTATTTACACAAAATTGGAACTTAATAATAGCTAGCTAGTATTTAGCTTTAAGGTTTGCAATGTTTTACATTTAAGAGAAATAATTATTTCTCTCTTTTATTAGTAACCAATGATTCATTTAGGACTACAGTTTTTCCCCTTCCTATTTCCTCATTCAGAAATCATCCCCTGTAGGTTATCTAGCCAGAATCTGAAGGGAAATGCTGTTTTTATTTGTCTTTATTTGTTCTTTATTTGTCTTTAGTTCAGGAAGAGGACAATGATATCAGTCAGGAAGTGATGTCATGATATGCAAGTGAATTGGATTTAAGTGAGAAGAGGACTATAAAAAGTCACCACACATCACCACATACACTAAAGTTAGGCCCACTTTCTCCTCTGGAGTTATCTCTAGTGGCAAGATGTAGATTTGATGATAAGATGAAATAATTGAAAAAATATACTCAACTGGGGCAGCTAGGTGGTACAGTGAATACAATACAGCACCAGTCCTGAAGTCAGGAGGACCTGAGTCGAAATCTGGTCTCAGACAAACACTTCCTAGCTGTGTGGCCTAGGCAAGTCACTTAATCCCAATTGCCTCAGCAAACATAGATATAGATATAGATATAGATATAGATATAGATATAGATATAGATATGTAGATATATAGATATGTAGACATATAGATATAGAAAAACTCAGACCTGATCAAAAGAAATTCTAGTCTAGATAAACTGGTAAATTCTGGCTCGTGTTTTTGTCAAACAGTTCTGAAGTGAAGTGGATTCCCTCTTTTGTCCAGATTAACCTAGACAGGGTGCTATGGGTATAGATAAATCTCTTTAACCAAGACTGAGTGACACTTCACATCTAACCCTCATTATAAGCCCACCTCCCATTCTAATATTCATTCTCACATTATTTGTTAACCAAGCAAAGTTGATTTCTACCTTTGGGAAGACCCACTCTTCCAATGGCATGTAAGCATTAAGTTGGGTTCCATGAAGAGTCTTTGGTTTCGTAGAGACAGCTAAATGATTTTTATTCATTATCCCCTAGTCATAATTAATAAAATGACTGCTAATTACTCAGAAACTATGTCTCTTGAACTTTTTGTATATCACGATTTGTTATCTTATTTGAACTTTGCTATTGAAATAAGCACTATGATTATCCTCATTTGCTATATTATGTAAATGAGACTGATCACCATTAAATGATGTGTCCAGAATCACACAACCAGTAACCCACATTAGAACTCAGTTCTTAATGACTCCAAGTTTCTTTTTTTTCCCCTTTTTTTTCTGATGAGGCAATTGGGATTAAGTGACTTGCCCAGAGTCACACAGGTAGGAAATGTTATCTGTCTGAGGCCACATTTGAACTCAGGTCCTCCTGACTTCAGGGGTGCTGCTCTATCCACTGTGCCACCTAGCTGCCCCTATGACTCCAAATTTCAATGTTCTGTCCACCAGACCACCTTGCTGCCAACATGAAACATGATTAGTAAAGAATATGAAAGATAGTATAAGTAGTTGCCTTTATCCATAGATGTTCAAAAGTTGAAAGGACCTCAGGAGATTAACTAATTCAATTCAAATCTGAAGAAATTTTATCTTTAAAAGATTATTCTTGCAACCTTTAGTTGAAGTTCCCTAGAAATGGTCAATTCACCACCAACTAAGCAGTCTGTTCTACTTCTGACTAACTTGATTTGTTGAGAAATTTTTCTTCTTAGATCAATCCTCAATTAACCTCCGTGTCTTCCATTCATTTATATTAGTTCTTGCTCTTTGGAGTCAAACAGGACAAATTTATTCCCCCTTCCAAATGCTTCAAAAGACAGCTAATGTGTCTTTTTTTTTTTTTTAGTACTCTTAACTTTGGTCTAAGCAACCTTAATTCATTTATGTGATGCTCACATGATGATAGATAACCTTGAGATCTTTCACTATTCTAGCCACCCACCTCTAGATGCTTTCTACAATATCAACGCCTCTCTTAAAATGTAGTGTCCAGAACTGAATACAACACTACAAATATGTTCTGTACAAAGTAAAATATGTTGAGATTGTCCACTATCTACTTATGGATTCTGTACTTCTCAATACAAGCTAAAGTTTCATTAGGGACAATTAGGTGATACATGGATAGAATGTTGGACCTGTAGACAGATGACTCATCTTCCTGAGTTCAAATCTGGCTTCAGACACTTACTAGCTGTGTGATCCTGGGCAAGTCACTTAATCATAACTGCCTCAGTTCCCCATCTGTAAAATGAACTAGAGAAGGAAATGAAAAATGACCAGCATTTTTGCCAAGAAAATCCTAAATTGGATCATAAAGAATTGGACAAGACTGAAATTAACTAAACAACAAAATCTTCATTAGCTTTTTGATGACCACATAAAAGTCACCATATAAGCTGACTTATACTAACTTTTCCAGATTAATTCCAGATTTTTTTCAGATGAATTGCTAACTACACACTTCTCCCATATTGTATGTGTAAATTGATCTGAAGTCAAATATTAAAAGGGATCAGAATATAATGGGGAAAAGGCATAAAATTTGGAATGAGAAGGCCTAGTTTCAAATCCTGACTCTGCTATTTAACTACCCAAGTAATTCTGGGCAAGTTATTTAATTACTTTGTTTCTCAGATTCCTCCAGTTTAAAAAAAAAATTGGATGACACTGTATGAAATGACATCAAACCACTAATAAATTATTATGACCAACAATTTATGCTTATTAAATTACATGTTAATAGATTCAGCCTTAAGTTTTTAATCTAATGGGTTGCTGGGTTTGGGGGTTTGGTTTTTGTTTTGTTTTGTTTTGTTTTGGATCATGAATGTCATCAAATCTGTTAGTTATTCTCTCCTAGCTTTGTGTTATCTGTTCAACTGATAAACATTTCGTTTCTGTCAATGGTCACAAAGACCCTTGATAAAAAAATATCAAATAGCAAGAGGTCAAGCATAGATCCCCAGGGACATTTCACTAAAAATATTCTACAAATTTGGCATTCAACTAGTTTTCAATGTCTAGTCTAGAGGACTAGATAAAGTAAGTAAACTAAGATAAAGTAAAAGCTTATTGCAGGTGAATAAAGTTTGTTTATCCATAGTAATATAACAAACATCAAAATTATTATTCTCTAAGATATAATCAAGGGTTTCCCAAAGCATTGAGCTTGATCATTTGCTTAGTCAAAAACCAGCTTTCCTAAGATACAAGTTAAATATTACTTATATAATGTGATGGAAAATCCTTTAGAATAATTTGAATATTTCTGATGATTTTCACTCTCATGAGATTCATTAAATCTAACACTCATGATGTACTACTTGTGAATGATCAGTCTGTTTAATCATACAGTAAAAGTTAGCTTTTTAATAGGTTAAAGATGAAAATTTTAAAGTTGATCATGAGAAAATTTGCCAACTCAAATTCAATTTATACAAATTTATGATCAATTTTTCAATAAAACAAACCTCTGATGTCAGAATGCACTATGGCTATTTGTCCACACTGGTATATTTATGTCCATCGATTATATTTGAGTAGCCCAACCAACAAAATCAGTCTTTAGGGAAAATAAATATAGAAGGACTAAAATAAAAGTCTTAAATCATAACAAAAACAACATTAAAAGAGAAAACAAAAATCAGTGAAACAGTTTGACATGAAAATATACCAATGATTCAACATAAAGCTGTTGTTTCTTTAATTTCAAAATAGTGTTCTTTAGGATAATACAAGATCCAGTTAATATAAAATTCAAAGACTGCATTACCAATTTTTTAAGAAAGGGAATTAGAACCCCCCTCCAAAGAAAAAAAACTTTTAACTGTAAAATATAGAACAATCACAATTTCCATAGTTTTCAACAGAATATTTTGTACATAGAAATTCTGAAACTGGTGCTCAAGAGTACAAGTTCACATTTGTCTACTTTTATTTCTGCTTTGTTTTTATTATGCAAGGTGCTTACAAAATTATTGTCTAAAGTAGACAAAAAGAGAATTTTGAGAATATAAAAACGAAATCCCCCTATTCCACTAACAATCTCTTCTACAGAGACATATATTACAAAAGTGCTGATATTTCTAAAGAAAACTGCAGAATACACTTAAATGTCAGGCAGCACTCAATCAAAAATTATTTTCAGGAAAAAATGAAATAATCTGATAATTCCAGGTCATTATGAGACTTTCTATGTCTATACAGATGATACTCATAATTTGTAATGTTTCATATATCTAGTGAGTATATGGAATGTTAGGTTTGGGTACATATAAATATTGAGATTCTGGTTATGTATAAAATACTACAAAGCTCTTATATTTGTAGGCATTCTTTAGGAAAGAGAAGGAAATGGGATATTTATTAACACTATTTTAAATTCAATAGCTCAAAAGTCCTCAGTTTGTAAAATGCACCACAAGTAGGAGTGAAGACATTTTGTTGTTGCTGTTTTGTTTATTTGTAAGTTCTGTAATACATGAAATAAGGTAGCTAAGTGGCTCATTGGATAAAGTGCTGGCCTGAGCGAGGAAGACTTCTAAGTTCAAATTCAGCCTTGAACACTTACTGCTCTGTGATTTTAGGCAAGTCATTCAATTTCCATTTGCCTTAATCCATAGAAGAAGAAAATGGCAAACCCCTCCAGTATCTTTGCCAAGAAAACCTCATGCGGTCACAAAGAATAGGACATGACTAAACAGCAACAACAATACATGAAATAACTTATGTTTCATACAAGGGATATGGTAACAGAAGGCACTTCTGAACTTGGAACCTGTGACATGCATTTCCAAGACTAATGTTGCATATCTTTTTAAAAAGTTTATGCTAAAAGATGTCTGGAAAGGGGATAGTTAATTAGTTTGATTAGCCAGAGTCAGATACGCCATACACTGATCCTGACATTGTGAAGTCATTTTGGTCCTTTTCAATTATAAAGGACAATAGCAAGGAATGGGAACAAGGAGAGCAATAAATTAGATACATAGCAAGAAATATCAACCTAAAACTGTACTTCCATAACCTCTAAAAAAAAATTACAATCTGGAAAACAAAACACAGTAGGAGACACATAGTAGGGAAACATTCTAGCAAAACAGATGCAAATGTTGTAAGTCTCAAATCATCTAGAACTCTTCTTGTCTTTTCCTACTTTTCTAATACATAAGGCAAACATGTAGTATTATGTAAATGATGATTTGGTTAATTTCAAGACTGGAAATCTTGAAATCTAGTCAAGTCACATTGGTGAAAATAAGAATTCTCATTGCACTGTTAAGGAATGATTTATAATAACTGCAATTTATGTAATCTGTTGTTTTAAAATTGGTTAAATTCCAACAGAAATCAAAACAATTCCAAAATTGCAAATACCCACAAAAGATAGCAGTTTCAAATTAAACCACAAATTTATTAATGCTGTTCCTCATGTTGGTGCTGGCATTTCCCCACTCTGAATATAGTGAATCGGCTTCATAACTTTTTACTTTGATCAACATAAAACCTCATAATGAAACTAAAAATATTATAATCAGCTATAACGAAATACACATTTTGGCAAGTTTTAACCAACATGTTTTTTTCTTCTAAATATTGTATTTCTTACTGCTTTAAAATGACTATGTATACTTAATTGTAACTGATTAAGAGTACAGAATTTTCATCTTAACTTCTTAAGTCTGGTATGAAACTAAATTCTTCAAGTAACAAATGTGGAAAACCTCTGAGACCTGAGTTCCCACAATTTTGTTTTTAATTCAGCTTTGAGTTTGTTCTCTCTAATTTAAACTATAAAGAACAGTTCGTTTTAAGCATTAGTAGGCAAATAACAAAAATAAATTTTCTTTTTTTAAATACTCATTTAGAAATAAATGTGTTTGGAGCAAGTAAGCTTCCAGGAATGATTATCACAAATCTAGTTAAGAAGTAGGAAAAAATGAATATTTATGTTTTTTTTTTCAAAATCTCCCATTAGTTAAAGCAATCTATTAAGGAAAAAAAAAGTAATTACAATTTCACACATGAAACCATATACATTTGGTTATGATATGGAATTTTCAAATATTCTTTAAAAAGAGGGTAGTAACAGTTCAAGTAACTGGGTTGTTTCATGAGACTCTTGTGATGCTTTTTCCCTCTTAGGAGAATTTAAAAAAGAAAAAACAGCAACAACAAAAACTCCAGTTTTGAACAAAATAAAATAAGGGATAAATATTTACGATGGGAAACAAATTCCACAGCATTCCATACAGATTTCTAAACAGTCTGATGATTCACAACAGGCATCCATTATGCCACAATCCATGTCACAAGGACAGTTACAGTCATCTCCTACTTCATCACCACAGCAACAGCAGCAGGCCTCCGATGTACAGATGCCACATGATGCTTGTCCTAATACGATATTGCAGAGGGTCAGGAACTCACAGAACAAGCAGGCCAGGATACAGTGAACACAACAATCTTCATAATGTTCATTCAATTGTCAAGCATATCAAAGAGAGAAAGGGAAAAAATAATAATACATGTCAATAGAGGAATAATGACAACAAATTTTTTAAAAGTAGCAATAAAAGTGGCTGGCATTCAAGGGTCTCTTTCCCTATCAAATGCTAAAAAGGAACAAATATCATCTTCATTAATCATATGGATCCTAAAATTTCATAATCAGAAAATGGAATCAATGGAAGAAATACAGAAAAAGATTTTTTAAAACTATTTAAACAGACTAAAAGTGAAATGACCCACATTTTCTCTGGTGCACAGAGATGAAAGTTTCTGACCAAGAGTCTTCCCCACTATACAGCCTGACCTAAACATCCATATTGCAATTCACCATGCTCACCCTCCTTTATATCCCTCATACCACTACATCCCATTTACCAAGCTTTCTGCCACTTGGGAGCAGTAATCAAATCAGCTATCATTGCTTAGAAAGGACATGTCAAATAAGCATTCTAAACTAATTCAGAGTTTGTTTTCTTAAAAAAAAATACTGTTTAAAACTTGTTTAAGTTTTCTGAACTTGAAGCAGTCCCCTTCCTTATTACACTTATTAAAGTGTAAAAGTATTATACTTTAATAAAGAAAAAGAGACTATTTAAGGGAGTGAAATGGAATGATGTTCCTCTTCCCTTCCTTTCTTTTCCTTTCTCTTTCTTTTTTTTTAAAACATGAGTGAGAAGAATATTATCATCACTTAGTGGAAATTTGAAGTGCTTAATTTTTTTTCACTTATTCATTCATACTGAGTAAAAATGAGTTTCTCTTCATTGGAAATTTTTAAAAAGAAAATGAATGATTATATATTTCAGATAGCTAATAGGATATTCCTGTTGAGGTATGTGACTAGATGATCTCTGGAATTCTTCTCAACTCTGACATTCTGTGATTAAAAATAATTTTGTAAAGTTATCAGCATAAAAATGAGACAGTGATAGAATTGGCAGGCCTATTTTCAGTTGTAAATGTGAATCTGTTTTCTGTTTTATACCACTATGTGCTCTAGATTTAATTTCAAAATGAGTCTTTTGATGGCATGAATAGGTTATGTTACTCTTTAGTGGTTTTAAAGGAACTACATGCAATTAATTTTTATAATAAATTGTTGTTCTTCGATTGTTTTCAGTTGTGTCTAACTGTGATCCCATTTTGGGATTTTCTTGGCAAAAATATCATTTACCATTGCTTTCTCTAATCATTTTACATATGAAGAACTGAGAAAAACAGGGTTAAGGGACTTGCCCAAGATCTCACAGCTAGTAAGTGTCTGAAATTAGATGTGAATTCCAGAAGACTCATTTTCCTAACTCCATGCCTGACACCCTATCCTCTGTACTATCTACCTGCCTCTTATAATAAATAAGTAATGTTATGTACCAAGTATATAGCATATATTCTTCCCCCTTCAATGAAATCCCATGTTATTGGAGGGGATATGGGAAAACTGGGATGTTAATATCTTGCAGGTGGAATTCTGAATATATTCAGCCATTCTGGAGAGCAATTTGGAACTGTGCTCAAAAAGTTATCAAACTATGCATACCCTTTGATCCAGCAGTGTTACTACTGGGCTTATACCCCAAAGAGATTTTAAAGAAGGGAAAGGGACCTGCATGTGCAAGAATGTTTGCGGCAGTCCTCTTTGTAGTGGCCAGAAACTGGAAACTGAGTGGATGCCCATCAATTGGAGAATGGCTGAACAAATTGTGGTATATTAATATTATGGAATATTACTGTTCTGTAAGAAATGACCAGCAGGATGATTTCAGAAAAGCCTGGAGAGACTTACATGAACTGATGCTGAGTGAAATGAGCAGGAACAGGAGATCATTATATACTTCAACAACAATACTATATGATGATCAATTCTGATGCACGTGGCCATCTCCAGCAATGAGATGAACCAAATCAGTTCCAATAGACCAATAATGAACTGAACCAGCTACACTCAGTGAAAGAACTCTGAGAGATGACTATGAACCACTACATAGAATTCCCAATCCCTCTATTTTTGTTCGCCTACATTTTTTATTTCTTCCACAGGCTAATTGTACATAATTTCAAAGTCCAATTCTTTTTGTACAGCAAAATAACTATTTGGACATGTATACATATATTGTATTTAACTTATACTTCAACATATTTAACATGTATTGGTCAACCTGCCATCTGGGGGACGAAGTGGGGGGAAGGAGGGGAAAAGTTGGAACAAAAAGTTTTGCAACTGTCAATGCTGAAAAAATATCCATGCATATATCTTGTAAATAAAAAGCTATAATAATAAAAAAAGAAATCCCATGTCAATTTTCCAATAAAATTTTAACTATCTTCCACTGTGCTTACCCTTGCATTAAAATCACAAAATACTGATAAATTGCTCATTTCTAATTCTATTTGAATTTATTTTTATTTATTAATTTATATTTCAAGATTTGTAGAGGTAGTTTACAAAAAGTGAACTTGAGATGAAGAAACATTTCAGTTTTCATAAAACCTTCATGAATATCTAGAGACATTGCTGAGTGTGTAATACTTTTGTTTATGGTTGTTATTTTAACACTTACTGCATATGGATTTGCATTTTTTTAAAAGCAACAATCCAGTTGGGGCAAGCCATTTCTAAGACTGGCTTTGTTTTGCAATAAGCCTATGAGAATGCAGGCTGTATATCACAGGCACTAAGAGTAGGTGCTAATGCCTTATGTACTGACTTTGGTAATACAAAAATTAATATAATAGTGGGTACTCATTCTAACTTGGCAATACTCAGGCTTTCTTGTAATTAAGCAAGAAATTTTACATAATGTTATGCAATCAATAAGAATCTGGCTTTACCGGAGAGAACTGGTAATCAGGAGTGATGAGTAAATATCTATTCCCATGTAAATAAAGAACATTAGACATTGGCAGAAGTCAATTTTAAAGCATTGTTTATATATACAGTGAAGTAGCCTTTGAAATATGTCAAGTGATGGCGTACATTAGTATCTTGTTCTCAGAGAATTTATATATTAATAAGAGTAAAACCTTTACATAAAAAGTTAGCACAAAAATTAAATCCAAAGGATTACTTGGAATCATCAAGTAAAGGAGAATTCTCTTGTGAAATGAGGAAAATTATGGGTCAAATCACATTTCCTAAAAACATAACCCATATTTTAGACATCTTAAATGATACCCAACAATACAATGAGTTGCTAACTCATTGATGTACAGAATTTCTGTGCCAGGAGAAATAGGAAATAACAAAGATAATCCAGAGGCATATTCAATAAGATCCAAGTAAAAGGAAGATGCCAATATCATCACTATAATTTAATAAAAATGCTTGATATGCTGGTTATAAACAAAAAAAAATAAGTGAATAAGCATGGGCAATGAAACAAAACTGTTACTTTCAGTAGATGATATGAAAAAATATAAAATATAATATGTAACATATATATTATATGTAATATAAATATAAAATATAAAAACCCAGAGAATCAACTAAAAATTAATTTAAACAAGTTAAAACATAAGCAAAGTGACAGGAGATGAAATAAATCCACTTAAATTATTTGAATTTCTATATGTTACCAATGAGACTCAGTACAAACAGTCAGAAATTCCATTTAAAATAATTATAGCATGTGTAAAATATTTGAGATCTACTTGCTGAGATATACACATGGGCACTATATAAAATACTCTTTATAGAACATTTTTTTACAGAAAACTACAGGCTAAAATAACTAAAATAGGTTAAATCAATATAATAAAAATGGCAATACTATCTATATTAATTTGCTTATTCATTGCTGTTCCAATCAAATTCTCAAAACATATTCCATAGAGCTAGGGGGGAAAATTCATCTGAAAGAACGAAGATCAAGATTTTTAGAGGAAATAATGTGAAAAAGGTGAAAAGGAAGGTAGGCTCGCAGTACTAAATTTCAAACTATACTACAAAGCAGTATTCATCAAAATAATTCCGTACTAGTTAAGCAAGTGGTTGATACATGGAATTTATTGGTGCATAGCATCCAGATACATATGAATACTGTAATACAGTGTTTCATAAAGCTGAAGATCTCAGTTATTGGGGTAAGAATTCAGTAACTTCTGAGAAAACTGAAAAGCAATCTGGCAAAAATATGTATTTGAATCAATACTATATACTTGATCAAATGGATTCATGACTCAGACAAATAAACTTTCAAAGATGAAATTACCTTTCAAATCTACAGATAAAGTCCACAATCAAATAAGGAATGAATAGGGAGGATCACAGAAGATAAAATGTATAATTTTGATTATATTAAGTAAAAAAACAAAACCAATGCAACTAAAAAAAAATAGAAAAGAAACCAAGTTAATACTTGGGGAAAGAGGGGAAAATAACTTTATAGTAAGTTTCTCTGAAAAGGTCTTAGTTCCAAAATATATAAGAACCTGATTCAAAACTATATGAACAAGAGGCTGTTCCCCAAAAGATAAATGGTGAAAGGATATAAATAATTTTCAGAGCAAGAAAACTAAGTTGTCTACAGCCATATTTTTAAAAATGCTCCAAATCACCAATAATTAGAAAAATGCAAATTAAAGTAACTCAGATTCTACCCATCAGATTGGAAAAGATCATAAAAAGGGAAAGTAAAAATTATTGGAGGAGCTTCAGGAAAATTGTCACACTACATGCACTGTATTAGTGAACTGGTTCCACCAATGGAGTTAGTGCAGCTATTCTGTAAGACAATTTGGAAGTACACACCCAAACCATCAGGATCACACTCAGTATACTCAGTGATACCATTACTGGCTCTACACCTGAAAGAGATCAATGAGAGAAAAGAGACCCATATGTACAAAAAAAAAAAATGTTTCCAACTACACCTTTGTGTATATATATAGAAAGCAAAAAATTGGTCATTTATATTGCATGTTAACAAATGACAAAATGGGTGATTTCAGATAAACCTGAGAAAACTGTATGAAATGATACTGAAAAATGTGAAAAGAACTAGGAGATTAATGTAAACAATAGCTACATTAAAAAGAAAAAGCTACAAAAAAAGAAAAAAGAAAAACAACCTTGAAAAACTTAAGAACTCTGATCAGGAAATGCCAATTATGGTTCTAGAGAACTTATCATGAAGCATATTTCCTAAGGGAAGTGATGGACCTAAGAAGCAAAGTAAAACATTTTTGGATGTAGGAATTGGTATTATTTGATTATGTATGTATGATTATAAAAGTTTTGTTTTTATTTTCTTTAAAGGAAAGAAAGGAGGAAATGAGGAAGGAAGGAAGGAAGGAAATGAGGAAGAAGGAAGAAAGGAAATGAGGAAGGAAGGGAAGGAAGGAAATGAAAAAGGAAGGAAGGAAGGGAATGAGGAAGGAAATAAGGAAGGGAGGAAGGAAGGAAGGAAGGAAGGAAGGAAGGAAGGAAGGAAAGAAGGAAGGAAGGAAGGAAGGAAGGAAGGAAGGAAGGAAGGAAGGAAAGAAGGAAGGAAATGAGGAATAAAGGAAGAAGGTAGGAAGGAAGGAAGGAAGAAATGAAAAAGGAAGGAAGGGAGGAAGGGAAGAAGGGAGGAAGGGAGGAAGGAAGAGAGGGAGGAAGGGAAGAAGGGAGGGAGGAAGAAAGGAAGGAAGGAAGGGAGGAAGGGAGGAAGGAAGGAAGGAAGAAAGGAAGGAAAGAAGGAAGGAAGAAAGGAAGGATCATTAAAGCATCTTTTAGAAAACAACTTCTTAAACTACAATTCACAACCTCGTGTGGGGTCTTGTTACTGAATATAGGGGTCTCAAAATTATGAATTATTATCAGTAAATCTTTCCTTTGTATATCAGGATCACACAAACATTTTTTGGGCAAAAATCAGTCAAAAAATTTTAAGAAACTCTGCATTTAGAAGGTACACATAAGAGAAGGAAAAACAGAAAGAATCACAGATAAGTAGGATAGATAAGAAAGTTACATTTTGTAATAGAGATCCACAGTTTCATAGCCTCCTTCTTTTGTTATACTATGTTTATGGAAGTGCCTATTTTATTTGGTGGTTGTTAAGTTCAGATTCTTTAAAAGAAAACAAACCAAAAAAAAAAAAAAAAACACCAAGCTACACATAATAGATATTCAAAATTTTATTTATAATACCTTTTTTGTATTCCATTTTATATGTGGAAATATTTTCCTGGTGATTATTAAATTTTAAAAGTTTAATTTTTTAAAAATTCTATTAAGTGAACAGTATGTAAATACCCTATGACTGGCATTGTGAAGACAAAGATAAAAACAAACAAACAAACAAATAAAAAAAAAAAAACAACAACTCCATGAATTAGAGATGGGAGATCCTGGAAAAAAGAAGGTAGGATCCTTAAGTATAGAACATTCAGGGAAGATGATATTCCCTAATGGTGTCAATTATCTCTATGATTTCCTCTTTTCTGTATAGTTGATTCCCTAATCAGTCTACAATACCAATCCTCTTCTAAACTCCTGATCTGTATTTCAAATTGCCTACTGGGTGGTTTGTGTGTGTGTGTGTGTGTGTGTGTGTGTGTGTTCATTCAGTTTCTCCCTCTCTGTGTCATTTCCCCATTGAAAAAAAATTCACTATTTTCCTTCCCAAACCAGCTGACTTCTTTATTTTTTGTTAACATTCTCTGAAATTATGGTTGAAACCATGTTTGATGCTTTTCTATCTTGTCCCAGATATACTAGTCTGTCAAGGAGACATATCATGCCAATTTTTTCTCCTTAAAATTTCTTCTATTCATGCCTTGTAATTTTCAGTTCTACTTTCCTAATTCAAGTGCTCTTGGTATCTCATATTATATTTATACTAATACTATGTTTCTTGGTATCTCATACTATATACTATACATATACTACATTTCATGCTAAACTTAAAGACTCTGAGAACTTGTTATTTCAATAATATGGACATCCCCCTGCTATCAATGCATATCGTAACCCATCTTTGACTACATAGATGGTTTCAAAATTGACTATGATTAAAACAAAAGACATACTGTAGTCAAGATAAGGATGTCTTTCTGAACTTAGGTAGGTTAGTACTTAGAGGACAAAAGTTTGCTCTCACTAGATCTTATCTGAAACAGTTCTAGATAGCCAGGACATTTTTTTTTCTGTTAATATTTTATTTGTATTTCTACAAGATTCAAAAATGTAAGGCACTTCAAAGATCATTTAGCCCAACCTCCTAATTTTTATACCTGTGGAAACAAAATCTTTGAGAGAAGGTCATAAAGCTAGTTTTTGGCAGGGCCAGAATTAGAATCTAGTTTTGCTTTCTAGTCCAGTGTTCTTACAGGAAAGCAGAGAAGATATCCTTAAAACTGAGAAGTCAGAATGACCCACTACAACTTTTAGAGACATTCTAATTATAATTCAAAAAAGAAACAAGCAAGTGTTTATTTTAAACAGGAAAGAGAGTTTAACTTCAACGTAGTGGAAATAATTATTTGTTGTTTTGAAAATGAGGACTTTTTTTTTTTCATTCTAGGAGTAAGGCCTATTTTCATCATTCTTTCCATTTGCAAAAGTAAGGTTAAAGCTGTTTCTAGAAATTGGACGATGGCGTTATAAATGGTGTCCGGGGAGGGAGACTGGATATAAATATAAAAAATTCCTGCTGTTTGACTTGTTGCCCACCTATCTTTTTAAGCCTTTGCTCACTGTCTAAAACTTCAGACCTGGTCCCTTTCCCTTCCAAAGATTATTCTGAAATTTAATTTTCAGGAAGAGAATAGTAGAAAGCAACTATTAACTCTCAGCAAATTAGTTAAATGCTTAGACAAATGAGTTAATACTAAGAAGTGACATTTCTTATTGTAAAAGCCTGATAAAATTTAGATATTAATCTATTTTAAAAAATCAGAGACTCTCTTAATCAAAAAAGATATGTTAATCTGGAAATGCCAAGTGACAATAAAGAAAGATCAACAGTATATTTGGTACACCAGGGGGTCCAGAATTTGAACCAACCAGCTGGGAATTCTAGGTCCAATGGAGGATTTCAGAAGATTAAGTTCTTGGTAAAGTGTTCATAAAACTTTCTTTGAACAATCACTCTGTTACTGGAAAAAGTAATGCAGGCCCCTTTTCTGGAAACAGAGTTCTATGAATAGATACCGGAAAGAAATCAGAAACCAGAAGGAACAGATTTTTAAAGATTGAAGTGATAAAGGATTAAAAAAAAAAAAGTAGACCAAAATTTTACTAGAAATAGTTTCGTTTTCTATACTTTACAAGCTTAAAGGTTTCAGTAGCACACAGCATACACTAGATTCTACCTAAAGTAATTTAATCATGTGGGGTTTTTTCTGTCTTTTTTCCTAGCAAATAATACCTTCCTTCCATCTTTTTTCTGTGATTTGGGACTGTTCTACAATGTAAGTTCATTTATGACCTCAGGCAAAAAGAAGAATAAAAATAAATTTGAGGAAGTAATTGTTTTGTAGCTTGTTTTTTGCTCTAAGGTAAACAAAACAATGCCAGTCATACTATGAGAATTAGTAGGATCATGTTTTTATGTAAATCAAGGGAAAAAAATCCAAAACTACTTTTAATATGAACCTTTTTTTTCCTGGTTAAGTATTTTAGGAAAATACTAGGGAAGAAAAACAGATAAAAGTAAAAAATATAAGCACAGAAATACAAATATTTTGAAATATTGGTTCCTCAAAGAAGAAAGATTTTTCCCATAACATGTAATCATGAGATTCTCTGTTAGCAAGAAATATTTTATTTTCCGATTAGTGAAGGTTTAACATTCTATGGCTTTATGAAGTGATATGCACAATCTACTTCCCAAATGTTTGGTTCCTAATGAACAGATTGGTTTCAAGAAAGATAGTTTTGAGTTCACATGAACAGTTCATAATTCACTGTACTAAAAAAAAATAGGCAAAGCTCAGTGAAAGCAAGACTAAAACCTATTATGGTTAAAAAAAAAAAACAACAAAGGAATATATGAACAGTAAAATAGCAAAAAGTATAAAAAATCTTTAGACACATTGGAAAAGAAAAAAAATGTAATGAATTGAAGTGAATACATAATCTTTCAGTCAGCTAAAAAAAATCTTTGGATTAAGAATGTTGAGTTATTACTAAAACTTTAAAAGTAAACCTTTTAAACCTTTTTTTAAAAAAGAACGCCAAATGACTGGTGGCAACACCTGTGACTTCTACAGAAGAAAGCTAGGCTTTCTTAATACTTAACAAAAAACAAAAACCAACAAAAGAACCTCAATAACTGGTTTCGTTATTTAAAAAAATAACTATTTTAAATGTCCCCAAATTCCAAAAGTGACTATCTCAATCAAAACATTGTTGGAAATCTGTGATTATAAAACAAGTGAATGAAGAATGAAAGTTAAGAAACATCCATTCTGTGTAACTCTTTTATCTTTCTTTGGTTTCCTTTTTGTAAAAATTTATTTCACAGGATGCCCTGATTATCTGTGAAACTGGCAGTGAATTCTGAGAATAGCTATGAACAAATACTTTGGTTAATAAAGATTAGAGTATGAACTCCTTATCTATATGCTAACCTCAACAAAATTTCTTTTGATCAGGAATAACTAAAAAGCTTCTCTGAGGCCTGAAATCCCTAATTTAGATATACATCATAGCCTATATAACAAAGGAAATTAAATATAACTAATATAACTGCATGACATATAATATCGAACATTGTTAATGTAATATGTCATATAATAGTTATATATAATTAGCATAAGTTTTATAAATATGTATATATTATGTATGCAATTAAGGAAATATACATGTATACATATAATTGTAATGGATTAATAACATTAACCAAACATTTGTTATTATTGAAGGTTTCAACTATAAACACAAATGACAAAACATAAATAATCCAATTCTATAGCACCCAATATTCATGTTTTAGCTATTTATGATTAGTAATTTAGAAAGTTACACTAAGATTATACCAGGTTTTGTAGTCAAAATTATCTATTGCTAACAATCTTTCCAAATTCTTTGGCTACTGAGATTGCTTTGTGAACAATGATAACACAGCTCCTTTTATGATGGAAGCCAATCAGGTCCAATCATTATTTTTTCTATATATTCTTTTACTAAAAAGCTACACTGAATATGAAAGTTAGCAATTTCTGCATAAAAAATTAGAAAGTAGACCAAAAGAGGATTCAGTCATCCTGGATTCCAGCAGACATTACTAAGTCATTTATCTAGCTTCTGTGAATCCAGCTGTGGGGAATGACGCCCAGACATCTCTAGGGAATTGTGTTTCTCAAGTGTGTGGGGGTGGGGAAATATTTACTAATACAGCACAGTAGCTCAGTTTCAAGTGGTTCAGTGTATCCAAGCCAGAGACCTTGAAGTGTTTCTGGCCTAAAGCCCTAGACTGACCTACAGCCTGAATAAACTGGCCTGGTGTGCACGTATTACAGAAAACCCTGTCCCAAATGGCCACATATCATTTTAGTTATAATATAGCCAAAAACGAGCAACATTTTCCTACAAGAGGAAAGAAAATGAGATAGGTCAACAAGGTTTTTTTTTAAGTGTCAGCAAGACTTTATTAAGGAAAATAATAAGCAAGGAAGGCAAGTGTTCAATTTCTATAGTGCTATCTGTTCCCTCAGAAACTAAAGGATAGTCTGGAAATGTCTTATTAAGCAAGACAACATTCCTTTGAGGCAGGACTCAGGTGGTAATTATTGCTGTTCTCATTTTCTGAAAAAGTTATTAGAAGTAAATTCCCTATTAAAGAGTACTTTATATTATATATGTCTTGATTGCTCACCATTATGAAGATTATTCAGGTCCTTTGCTTTTAGTCATTGCCCTACTGCCTTATCTGGTGATTGTATTACTTACTATCACTTCTACTATGAGTGAGGATCACAGAATTTTAGAGATGGAAGGATCCTTAAAGGTCATCTAGTCCAAATCAGTGGGATGAGGGAAAAGGGAAACTTGGACAGGAAAAGATGGTGAAATCTAAAATCTATCACTGGCTAAAACAAACAACACTAAAAATAAACTGGATTTTTTTTGCAATATTTGTGGATTTTATGTGACATTTATCATCATTAAGAGAGACTTTACACTTAGTACTAAGTATTATTCGTCTGAAAATTTTTCAAGTCAACCAGTGTTTATTAAATACCTACTATGTATCAAGCCTAGACTAAATGCTGACACTATAAAGAAATGCAAGAACAGTCCATACCATAAAGTAGAGATGACATGAAAACAAATAAGTAGAAACAAGATATATGTAGGATAAACTGGAAAAAATCTCAGAGAAGGCACTAACATTAAAGAAATGGGAAAGGTTTCTTACAGAAGTGAGATTTTGACTAAGATTTGTAGGATGCCAGAGGAATTAGGATGTAGAGATGGGGGTGGTGGCTCAGGGGTGGGATGGAATGAATTCTAAGCATGGGAGACGGCCAGAGAAAATGCACTGACTTGGGAAATCTTGTCTTAATAAGAGAACAGCAGAGGACAGTCATGGATTTATTTTTTTTTTCAAATATTGAGGGGGAGAAAATCACTATAAATGTTCAACTTTGAGAAATATTACGTAAATATTAATGTCATAAGATTTCTATCTAAAGAAGCCTCCAAATGGATCCTTTCATTGCTCACCTCTTTAAAAGGGGGAGACTAGAAAGGCAACATCTACAAAAGGAGCTTGTGGAAGACTCAACAAGAAACAAATGGCTTTACATAAAAATGGAAGAAATGATGGTTTGAAAGGAGGAAAAACTTCTTGACTGAGCCATAGCAGAATTGTCTACCATGCTAAGCTACAGTATATTCATCCTCAGAAATTCTTAATAAATTAACCATCTGAACTAAGAGATAAGGAAAGCATTTATGACCAAACAAAAGATAGAGAACAGCAGAGGATGTAAAATGGCAAATTTTGATTGCTGCTGTTGTTGAATTTTTTCAGTCATGTCCAGATCTTCATGATCCTGTTTAGGGTTTTTCTTGGAAAAGGTATTTGGAGTGGTTTGCCATCTTCTTTTCCAGATCACTTTACATATGGGAAAACTGAGGCAAACAGTGTTAAGTGACTTGCTCAGTGTTACAAGTGAGCTTGTAAGTATCTGAGGATAGATTTGAACTCAGGAAGATGAGTCTTCCTGAGTCCAAGTCCAGCATTTTATCCACTATGCCACCAAGATGAAATTTAAGAGCTTTTATACAAAAAAAAAACTAATGCAACCAAAATGAGAAGGAAAATAGAAAACTGGGAGAAGAGAGATTTTATATAAGGGCCTAAACATTTTTCAAATATGTAGGGAATTGAATCAAAGTTATAAAAATAAGAGCTATTTCCCAATCAATAAATGATCAAAGGATATGAAGTGGAAGTTTTCAGAAGATAATCGTAACTATCAATAGTCGTAAAAAAAAAAATCCTCTGAGTCTCTAATAATTAGAGGAATATAGATTTTAAAAAACTCTGAGATGCCACCTCATACATATCAAATTTGACTAACATGAGAGAGAAGGAAAAATGACAAATTCTGGAAAAAAATCGGAACACTAAAGCATTACTGCTGGAGTTGTGAACAATGCAGTCACTTTGAAGAACAATATGGAACTATACTCAAAGGGCTATAAAACTGTTGCATATACCCTGTGACCCGAAATACCAAGAATTGGAAATTGTTTTGATTGTGATGGAATACTATTCTGATATAAGAAATTATGAGCAAGATGGTTTCAAAAAAACCTAGGAAGACTTGTGCAAAGTGAAGAGAGCAGAATTGGGAGAACATTGTACATAGTAACAAGAATATTTTAAGGGGGAATCAACCATGAAAGATTTCACTTTTCTTAGCAATACAATAATGCAAAGTGAAGAGAGCAGAATTGGGAGAACATTGTACAATATTTTAAGGGGGAATCAACTATGAAAGTTTTTCTCAGTAATACAATGATCTAAGACAATTCCCAAAGACCCATGATGAAAAATGCTATCTGTCTCCAGAGACAGAATTGGCAAACTCTAAATGCAGATCCAAGCAGACTTTTTTTACTCTTTTTTTTGTTTGTGTTTTCTTTTTCAAAACAGCTAATACAGAAATGTTTTGTATGACTTCACATGTATAACTGATCTTAAATTGATTGTCTTCTCAAGAATGGGGAAGGATGGGTGGGAGGGAGAGAATTTGTAACTCAAGCTTTTAAAACCTGATTATTTAAAATTTTTTCATGTAATTGGGAACTACTTAATGAAATACATAAAAATTGATACTTAAAGATATGATATATAAAGATACATTTTAATTTTAATATATAATAAATAATTTTTAATATATTTTAAATTATACCACCTCTATGAGAGTAAACCTGGGAAAGATGAAGTAGGGAAAATGCTGGGGCTGCTGTCAGTTGCTAAACAAACTCACTGGGCAAGCGGGTCACTTCCCTGTGATCAGAAGCCTTCATGGGGCATTGTAGCATTCAATAGGGCCATGCAGAGGATGCTGACCTTGGTCAGTGTTTAGGCTAACTATAATCCCAAGCTTCAGAACACTCACAGCAAATCTCCAGGCACTTAGCGGCTCACAGTAAGAATCAGAAAGGGCAAAATCACAATCCAAGTGGTGACCAAGGTCCCCAGTGGGAGGGGGTGTTCCGCTAGGCCCACAGTGAGGCAGGAACAGCAGTCACAGCAGGTGTTACAGGCTTCACGCAGGCAAAAGGAACTAGGCCTTGAGAAGGACAGCCATGCACTCCGGAACACTGACAGAAAAGACAGGCCATCACCAAGGAATCACAGCAGTCTAATACAAATTCAAGGCAAGATGAAGAGGACCAAGCAGAGTTAGAAGTTTAAAAAGAAGCTGGGGTACCAAAGCACATTTTCAAAGCAAAAAATAAATCCTGTTATTTATGGAATTAATTTGCAAATCAATGGTGCCCTTATTATTCTTTCCACACTCCTCCTCTTCCATCTATCCAGGATATCTATTAATATCAATATCCCAATTTTCATTTGCTGGATGTTGGGGGGTGGGGATGTTTCATTGTGGGGATTATTTTGTTTTAATTTTTAAATGCCACTGCAGTGTAGCTTCAGCCAACCAGGACAGCATGATGTGGAATTTTTAAATGCATAAATAGCTCTATTTTAATTTAGCTGTTTTGTTACTACAGGAAAAAAAATATTTCAGAGCCCAGGAAATCCATAAAAATGCTCAGAGTGCTCTAAAGTTGATAAAAAGAGATATGCCTGAGTTTACCATATAATTAAATAAACAATAGCAGCAAAACACCACTCTATAAATTACTTAAAATAGCAAGGAAAAACCAAGAATAAAATATAACCTTTTATACCAACTAAAATCTGTCAATGTAATAAAGAATATGAATTGTTCTAAAACTAGGAAATTAACACAACAAAGAATTGGCAGTTAACACTCCTTCCACCTTCTGATATTAACTTACCACGTTGATTCTTGTGTTCTTTATTTATACAAAGACAAACAAATCAGTTTTTTTTTTCCCCTATGTTGATCTGCCTAGTGAGATGATTTCAGGACTCTAAAGAGAAAAGCCTTAAAATCTGGACAAAACAATAATCTTTCTGATGCTCATGAAAACAAAGATCTTTCAATGGAATAGCCAGGTAGTTCCCCAATAGATAAAAAGTTGGATGTGGAACTGAGACGGCCTGAGTTCAAATCTGATATGATGCTAGGCAAGTCACTTAACCCCTGTTGCCTCAGTTCCTTATCTGCAAAATGAGCTGGAGAAAGAAATGGCAAATCATTTCAATCTGACTCCTGATGGGGTCATAAAGACTGGAAATGACTAAACAATAACAACAAAAGAACTTTGTGAAACTGGTCAAATTATTCTATTTCTCAGGTTCTAGAAAATTAGGAGATTGGACTTTGATCTCTATGGATCTATTTCTTTCTAGTTCTAAGATCCTTTGAATGCTCTGAATAGATAACTTTTAAAAACTTCCTTGTCCAAAGACAAGGGAGACAAACAAAAACATTATCTGGCCTTTAAGGCAGTATGGTAAAAATCTTAGGAAAAAGGAATGATAAATCAGGAAACCTGTGTTCTAGACTCATTAACCATCTATGTGACCTCACAAAAGTCAATCGCTCTGGAATTCAGCTTCCTGAATAATGAAAGAGTTCATACTAGTTAAACTCCAACTTAATATTTTTTAAGGGTCTGATATGCCAGACATGTGCTAAATTTGGGGATTACCAAAAAAAAAAAAAAAAAAAAAGATGAACCTTTAGAAACTTGTAATCTAATGGATAATAATTAGCATGGGTTCTTAATCTAAAGTCCAAAAACTTATTTATTTTAATAGTTTGATATAAATATCTTTTGTAATCTTATATATTTCATTTTATGCATTTAAAAACATTAGCCTGAGTACGGGTCCTGCCAAGGGATTCATGACACATTAAAAAGCCCTGTAGTAAGATCTTTTCTTGGTTGTGATAGGGGAAGAAATGAAGGAAGATTACAGTTTGGACAGAAAAGGAATCCCCTGTTGCATCAAACATACAGTTGGTGCTCAATAAAGTACTTGTTCTGATTCAAATAATTTATGCAGCTTGGAATAGAAATCATTTTCAGTTTTACTTTAGCAACTCCTGTCAAATACTCCATAGTTGTTGAAAATTTCTTTCTAAAATAACTCCCTTTCTGTCACTCCAAAATGCAATTTCTGTGTCCTTCTCTGAGCATAATTATTATAAAAAAAATAAACTTCAACTTGCAGTGTCAACTTTAAATTATGTTACGTTATAGGGATATTATTCCCCAAGAGGTCCAGTACCTCCAGTTTGATTTCCCTGGAGAAGTCAGAGTAGAAATTTAGGCAGGTTTAATATGTCTTTGGAAAACTAGTATATTAATCCATTTTGCTCTTTTCTTTCAATTATCTTCACATTCTTCCCTGATCCCTGGATTTTCCGAACTTCTAAAGGACATCTACCATTTGTTTGTGTGTTTTTTCCCTTCTAGAAGTGAAGAAGTTGGCTAACCTCTCTAGGCTCTGTTTTTAAGTAATGTATTCTATTCTTCTAATTGCCTCCTACATCTACTTTCACTGAACATACACTATCTTCTATTTTTCCTTCCAGAATAAGATTTTTTTTCCCCCTTTATCATCCATTTTGACTTAGACTTTTCCTACTCAGCTTCTTTTATTTTCTCAACTTCTAACTTATGTGGCCTGGGTTATACTACAATTATTTTTATCCTAATGGGCAGCACTTCAGAGAAAATAATATTAATGTTAATGTTTCTTTCCTGAAATAAATCTTATTACATCAATATAGTTAATTCCAGTCGTAGTTTTAACACAAAAGTAAAGATAAGAAATTATTCTTCCTTAAGAAAGGATTTTTTTTTTAGCTTTAAGGTATATATATATATATTTCCAATTTTTATCTTTTTACTTATTGTTCACTGATAAACTACTTCAGTAACATGCCTGTGTTCTACTTTAAGAAATTCTATATACTAAATTATGCATTTATAAAACAGATCAGTTAAGGGAATATTATGTGGTTTTATATATGTGCATATATGTATACAAACACATGTGGATATATGTGTGTGATATGTATACATGTATATGTGCATTTATGTATGTAAAATTGACAATAAAACTCCATGAATAGAGTTCCAATAAAAAGAAATTCAAAACCAAGTCATGAAGAATCAGATATAGCTAAACAGCAACAACAAATATATTATCATACAGAGATTTTAAAATATTTCACCTACTATTTATTACAATCCAATGTAAAATAAATTTGGTTTACAAAGCTTTTCAGAATCATAGTAATGTAAATTATAGCTATTCTGTTTAATACTTTATTAATTTGTTCAAGTTATCTAAAAATTTGATAAAATATTCACAAAATTCTAAGTATCAGCAGTTTTTTAAGCTTAATGATGCTAAAATTACTGACATATCTTAAGAGACAATTTATCTTATTTTAATTAGGTAATGAATGACTTTGACAATTAAATGGACTATCTGGAATTCAATAAAACAAATTGGCTAAACATTAAAACAACCATGATTATTTTAAAATAAGAATTTAATTCAAATATTATCAGAAGTTGATATCAAATTGGAAGCCCTAATTGTTGCTGAGAGTTCATGAAATTTAGATGAACATTTTGTTTGTTGAAATTAAAAAAAAAAACTAAAAACAATATCTTTTCCATATTTTATCCCACCATTTCCAGTTTACCACAGCTATATTATACTATATTATATTTATCAAGAAAGTAGCTTGGAATTGAAGTTTGAATCCTATTTCTGCCCCTTTGTGACTTCTGATAAAAATATACATTCTTTCTGAGCAAATTTCCATGAGTGTAAAATCAAGATAAGAGGACTATTGCCTAATGGAAAGAAAACTGGCCTTTGAATCAGGAAGACCTGAATTAAAATCTCAACTTTGAGATGTGTTATATAATTCAGAACAAATCACTTAACCTTTTAATGCACCAAACAACTCTTTAAGACATTAAATTACAATAGATCAGGTACTAATCTGTACTAGTGCACATCTTCCTCATCAAGAATTTTCTAAACCAGTGAAATTGCAAGTTCAATTTAATCCCCAAATAGAGATTATCTCTCTCACCTACCACACAGAATTGTTGGGAGTCAAAAAAAATTTATGAATTGTAAAGAGCTACACAAATATAAGGTGGTAATATTATTCAATTCACTATGCATTTATTATATATCTACTGTGTGCCAGACACTGTTCCAGAAGTTGGAGTCACAAAGACAAAACTAGAAAGCCTTTGCCCTCAAGGAGCTTACGATTTATTGGAAGGACAGGACACATACACATAAATAAAAACTATCTATACATATACATTATATATAAATATATTTAATATGTTACTGTATATATACATACTCACAGAAATCATATATTTCTGTATATTATGTGTATATATATATATATATATACATATATATAGTCACAAACATACACACAAAAAAATACAAAATAATTTAGATGGACACACTTACAGCTAGGAAAATAAGGAAGGGCATACTATAGGAAGTGACTGGGACTTGAAATAAGCCTTAAAGAGAACTATGAGTTCCAATTAAAAGAAATTCAAAAGAATAGCACCCATCAGTCATGGGGTTCAGTTTATAAAAAGGCATAAGAATGAGAGTTGAAATGTCATAAGAGGGAAGAGTAAATAGGTCAATTGAGACCAGAACATAAAGGGCTTAAGAGTATTGTATAATCAGCCTGAAAATAAAAGTTGGTGCAAATCTGTAATGGACAATTGCCAGGCTAAGGAGTTTATATTTGTCTATATGTCCCTGAAGCTTAGTAAGAGAATAACATGGTCATACCTGTGCTTTAGCAACATCAAACTTGTAGCTGTTTGAAAGATAAGACTAAAAGGGGGAGAAACTAGATGAAGGGAAACCAGCTAGAAAAGTATCACGATAGTCTCAGTGAGAGATCATGAGGGACTGAATCAGATTGGTTATGCTTCAGATAGACAGGAACAGATGTGAGATGTTGTGAAAGCAGAAAGAATAAAACTTGGCAAGTGATTAAATATTGTGCAGAGGAAGAGAAATAGAGGAGAAAGAATTAAGAGTAGCCTGCAAAAAGAGAAATATGGAGAAGGAAAAGGAAAGTTTTAGAAATGAAAATTAATTTGGCTCATTTTCATGTTCAGTTTAAGATTATTATGGAAATCCACCTGGAAATTTGTAGCAGATAATACACCCCCATATAGGATGGGTTATGAATGATGAGCTGATGAAGGAAATTGAGAAGGAGTTAGATAGGTAAAAAGATAGTGAACTTGTACAGAACAGCATTACAAGAACCCAAAGAGAAGAGAGTACATAGGACAAGAGTATCAAATGATACAAGAAAGTAAGAAAAGAGACCTGGGATTAGAATCACTAAGAAAAGGTCTTAAGCAATAATGGACTGATAGATTTAAGGAAACTAATTTCAGTGGAATGTCAGGGAATAAATCCAAATGTCAAGGAGTTAAGGAACAGAAGGTTTTCTAGGAATTTAGCTTTGAAATGGAAGGTTGATATAGGATAATTACTTGAGAGGATCAAGTGGAAATCTGGAAGTCAGTGGACAGAAACTCAATGGATAAAGAGAGATTGAAAAATGTTTTTGGGGCAGTTAGATGATGCAGTGGGTAAGAGCACCAGCCCTGAAGTCAGGAAGACCTGAGTTCAAATGTGATCTCAGACACATAACACTTCCTAGCTGTGTGATCCTGGACAAGTCACTTAACCCCAATTGCCTCAGGAAAAAAAAGAAAGGAAGGAAAGAAGGAAGGAAGGAAGGGAGGGAGGAAGGGAAGGAGGGAGAGAGGAAGAAAGGAAGGAAGAAAGAAAATGATCTCATGATTTGTTATTTTAATCATTAAAAAATGACAAATCAGGACAACTATATTTTACTACATTTCCTGTATTTTTCCAATTTATTTTAGTGTTTATTCATTAGATGAGTTCAAAAGTATAATACATTGAGGTAAAAATGATAATAAAAACCATACTCAATAACACCAAATACTAAAAATTTTTAAAGCATTCAGCTGAATTGGAAGGGATATGTTTTGTTTTGTTTTTTAAATGTTAGAAAAAGTTAAAACCATGACAGTAATGCTTTAAACCAAGCAAACAAAACTAACTGCAATCTGGACTACCTAATCTTAAAAATTTTCCCATGCACTGATGATTCTTGTGATTAGAAGACGAGAAGGAAGGTTAGATGGCATTTGGGCTATACTGTTTATAATTCTTCAGCCCACTAATGTTTTAAACCTTTCCATCTTTTAAAATGAAATGGTAAACAAACTGTCGAGACCGTACTAAAGCTTAATGAGCTCAGTGTGCTCAATTTGGGATTACAATGAATTATAATTACTAGTAAAATATATGCTTTCATTTGTTTTGAGAAATCCGGTTTGTTTTTTTTGTTTTGTTTTGTTTTTTACCATAAATGGTCACCTCAAATCCTTGAAAATATTAAATATGTGTCTACCCTTCTTAACTTCAAGAGACTTGAGTCATCAACCAGTTTCTGTTATAGAACTCATTCTCTACTTCTCCAAAATCCGGAATCCTATGAATCAAGGCATTAGACAATTTCTGGAGTTAATCCTGAGAGTTATAAAGGTTTTTTGGGGGGAGAAGAAAATTATAATAAAATACTCTCAAAATTAAGGGGTATGTTTAAAAGATCCAAAATCTCTCCTAATGATAAACTTTTGTTATTTGTAAAGATTTTAAAATGGCAACTGTCTTATATCACATCCCAAATTCATTATTTGGCAATTTCCTAAATACCAATTATGTGAAAGGGTCTATGCTATGCACTATGGAAGCTACAAAGAAGTATAAGATATTATCCCTTCCTATAAAGAGTTTGCAATCTAAAAGGAAAGATGGGATATGGATACGAATAACTGTAGCACAAGGTACCCTGTAGTATATACTTCAGAAGTTTAACAAACTAAGAGCTTTTAGAGTGTAGAGGAAAGAAGGATCTTTCTTGGCTGATGTGATTACAGAAAGTATCATGGAGAAGGTAGCTGGGCCTTTACTGATAGGTAGAAATGATGGGCAGAGATGAAGAGATTCCAGTCCTTTAATAAGCTATAAATAAACATTACAATTAGAAATTTTTGAGTTAAGAAGATTCATCTTCAAAGAGGAATATTTGATGTCCATTTTCAGGATCTTCTAGGTGGACATCATTAGCCCTTATCAGCCCAAAAGACTGATTCAAAACAAAATTTTAGGAACAAATTGATGGATATACAAAAAGACTCACAGAATGCTAAAAGTCCTACTCCAGGCTCCTGCCTTCCTTTCATACATTATACCTTAAGGAGTGCTCTTACTAATCTCCAGCAAGGGGAAGAACTGGAATTTGTCCCTCCTTGTAGTATCTCCCAATGACATCATCAACAATCCTCTATTGCTTGAATTACTCAGAGGGATATACTCATTCCTTCACAATTTTTTCCTCCTTTCCTTATCATCTCCCCTGGGTCAACTGAGCAAAGTTATTCAAATTACCTCTAGAGTACTGCCTCAAGAAATAGTTCCAAAAGGAAGTGAAGATAAAAGGGAGAGAATCCGTTTTCCCTGATCACATATCTTGGGGGGAGAAGAAGGAGGGAAAGTATAATACTATAGTGATATAAAATGGTACTACATTAGTTTCCTCAGGGAAAAGACAATTATCTACCAGTGTTTTTCTCCAAAACAAGTCATTTCTATGCCTCTCCCTTCCCTCTCAGGACAGGGACCTTCACTTAAATTCAATTCACTTGCATGTGATAGCATCAACTTCCTGATACCATAGTTCCCTTTGAGAACAAAGGACAAACAACATTAATTTTTCCTAAAAGAAGACAAAGCAGCCACTGGGACCTGATTGGTATCTGCTTCTTGGTGACCTAAAGGGCATTAAAAAGTCCCACTTCAGTAAACCCTGGGGCTTCTCAGACTTGATAGGTAGATACTTGAGAAGAGGAGGATCAAGACTGTGTCTGCTAAAGATAAAACTGAATTTCCTCCTTGCATATCCTCTCTGTGTTAGGGTAGAGTAAACCTTCTTTTTTGATAAATGTCCAGTCACTCTTTGATGTTTAATTTTGACTCAATGAAACCAGAATTAAGAGTGTTAGTGTTAGGCCTATCTCATCTGTAAAATAAGAATTACAATGCTTATTTTCTTTACAAAGTTGCTGTGAGCAATAAATAGTATAAAATGTGACCCAAATCTCAAAGTATTACATAAATTGGTTGTTTATATTATTGTTTCCCTTTTTTAGTTAATTTTGCTCAGTTGAAGGTGTCACGAAAACAGCTAATAAGTGGCTAGAGAAGTTTCATACAATGAGAAAGAAATGGGAAAATACTTTGAGAAAGCATTGCTGTCAGTCACCAGCATTCTATCTAACTAGAATCAGACCAATCAGTGTAGAGCACCACTATGTGGACTGGGAACTAGTTAGTAACTATTGTAGTATTCATGGGGGTACAAAGAAGAAATTATTCTGTTCAGTTCATAGACTTGCTGAATTTTGCAGCCTGGAGACCTTCAGAGGTCATATAATCCATCTGATATTGGCCAAGAATCTCACAAATTTAATTCTACAAATATTTACTCAGTACCTACTATCCACATGATACTGTAGGGAGAGGAAAGGAGATACAAAAATGAGTAAAATATTATCCTAGTTCTCAATGAGCAACTTTCATGATTATCTCTAGAGAAGATTTTCAAACTACCCTCTTTTTAAAAAGAATAAAATTAACAGATTTTTTAAAAAATAGTGATCATTCCATAACTCCATGCACACAAACACACACACACACACACACACACACACACACACACACACACACATACACACACAGGGTAAATATTACCTGATGTAAGATAAGATTATGGGGATAGGGGAATAGTCACAGGGATCCCAAGTTTGTTTTGAAATCAACTTGTCATGTTCTTTGGATTATATTAGGCCAATTCATTTGGACATTTCTTCATCTATACAAAAGGAGCAATATATCTGCTTAAAAACTAAAACAAGATGCTGTCGTGGTAATTAAGGAGGAAGCTCAGCTCAGACTTGGCTCTACTACTTACTTTGGGACTTGGCTAATTTTTCAGCAACCCCAAGAAAACTCATAATTGGGAAAACCTGTTCCTGCAAGATGTCATTAACTTCATAATTATCATCACCCTGTTTTTCTCTAATTGGGAATGGAGGGCATGGAAAGGCATGAAATCCAAAATATCCATTTAAGTGGATAGAACACTGAGCCTGCAGTCAGAAAGATTTGAGTTCAAATGTGATTTCTGATACTTCTAGATGTGTGATCTAGGACAAGTCACTTAATACTAATTGTCTCAGTTTTCTCATCTATAAAATCAGCTGGAGAAAGAAATAAAAAACCATTCCAATATCTTTGCCTAGAAAATTTCAAATGGGGTCACAGAGTTAAAGGCAATTGAAATAATTGAACAACAAAAGGATTAGAGCTGCAATTTCATTGATAGAAGGAATTCCTGAATAATTTATAAGCTGTGGACAAATCAATTAACCTATTTTGCCTCAGTTTCCTCGATTGTAAATTGGAATCGTAATGGTATTCTACCTTACTCGTTTGTAGTGAGGATCACATGAGATATTTGTAAAAAAATGTTTAGCAGAATGCCTAGAATATAGCAAACATTATATAAATGCTTTCCCATCCCCCTTATTTTTCTACATGAACAAAAACTTTCTCTGAAACTTAGTCCTTAGACAATTGCCTGAGAAGTTCCATGATTTGTCTATAGTCACATAGTATCTACTAGTTCAGAAGTAGGGCTAGAACTTAGAACTTCCTGAGTTTGAGAACAAGTTACTAATCATTTTGTCATGCTGCCAAACAAGGACAATATTGTGTACTCTTAAAAGTCTCATTCAGCAAGAATTCAGCAGCCTCCAGCCTTCTAAGTTCCAAAAGAGTCTGGAAATCCAATCTTTAAACTGAAGCAAACAAAATGCACCAGGACACAAATAGCCTTGTCCTGTCCTGGTCATTTCTCTGCTCCTGGTTCCCTCCCTCTTCCAGCCCTTCGGTGGAGATAGAGGAGGAAAAGGAGGATCCCAGAGACAAAGGCATTAATGGACTTGTTTTCTTTTAAAAGTCAATAAATGGGGCTTAGGTGGTTGTTGGGGTGGGGTGAAGGGGAAAGGGCAGGGTGAGAATAGGGACAGGAAGGATGAGGGAGGGGAGCAGTGGGAGGAGGAAGAGGATCCAGGGAAGGTGGGGGCAGGAAGCTACATTCCCCATTCTCAGCAGGAATACCGCTAGCAAGTATGAGTGACAAATTGTAGTATCCTGGGAACAGCCGTATTAGCTGCTCTGTCTCTGTCACTCTTTTTGTCTCTCCTTCCCTCTCGCTGTCTCTCCCCTCCCTCCCCCTTCCTCTCTGTCTGTCTCTCTTTCTCTTCTCTATCTTCTTTCTCTATCTCTGCTTCTTTCTCTCCCTGTCTCTCTCTTTCCTTCTCCTCTCTCTCTCTCTGCTGTCTCAATATTCTGTCTCTCTGTGTGTCTCTCTCTCTTTTTCTGTCTCTCCACCCCCTTCCTCTCTGTTTCTCTCCATCTCATTGTCTTTCTCGTCTCTATCTTCTGTCTCTATCTCTCTCCCTCTGTCACTCTCTATCTCCTTCTCTGTCACTCTCTTTTTCTTTCTCTCTTCTCTCACCTCTCTTTCTCTTCTTTGTCTCTTTCTCTCCTCTCTGTCTCTTTGTCACTCTCTTTTTCTTTCTCCCTCTCTCTTTCTCTCTTTTGTCTCTTTCTCCCTTCTCCCTCTTCTCTGCCTCTCTCTGTCACTGTCTCTCTTTGTGTCTGTCTCTCAGTCTTCATCTCTGTCTTTCTCATAGTCTGTATCTGTCTGTGCATATGAGTGTCTATGTCTGTCTATCTGTGTGTGTGTGTGTATCTCAGCTTATGAAACTTTGTTGGTATCCACAAATATCCATAAACAGTATAATCATAACTTGGGGAGTGACTGTAGAGTGACTGGGAGAATTACCTTTGGAAAGTTGTTCTAAAAAGTAAGTTTTATCTTCAGATATTATGTAATAGTAATCCATGCAGCCAGTCATCCTAGTGAGCTAATAAATAACAACAATAATAGCAGATCTAATATAAGACAATTATTATTTTATTCATGAAGTTGGAAAACAATTTCCTACTACCATAATAGGTTGGTTGAGGTTAGAAGCAAAGGTAGAAGACTAGGAGTTATAGCATCCCAGACTTCAAGCTGGAAGGGGTCTTTCATTATTGTCCAGTCATTTCCAATCATTTTTTGTGACTTCACTTGAGGTTTTCTTGGCAAAGACACTGGAATGATTTGCCATTTCCTTCTCCAACCCCTTATACAGATGACTTAAGTGACTTGCCAAAGTCACCCAGCTAGTAAGTGCCTGATGCCACATTTGAACTCAGGTCTTTCTGACTCCAGCCAGATGTTTTATCCACTAGGCTGGCTTGCTACTCAGAAGGAGCCTTAGAGTTCACCGTGCCCACCACCCTCATTTTACAAGGGAAGAAAGTCTGAGGAGCTTGGCCAAACATCGGAAGTGGATTTGAACCTGCTGCCTTCAGTCAGTACTTTTTCCAATTGTACCAGAAAATCCCTCAGATTCTTTTTATTTTATAACATTCATAAAAGAGGTCAGAAAATTTTAAAAATGAGAGAGAAAAGTAAAAAAAGAAGAAAAAATAAAATATTTCATCAGAAACATTTAATGATGTTCCACTGTGCCATAATGTAGACATTCACTGGGGCAGAGGAATATGTTCACACAGCTCAGAAACCAGGTTGACTAGTAGCTCATGAAGTTGACAGCATATGACACAGCATATTTCTGATCTCGTTCTCACATGAATCAGAGAGCCTTTATTCTACAACAATGACAAATGATTCATAAGAGTTCACTCCAAAGCTCTTGGAGACAAGCAAAAAGAAACAGATGATATTTTTGTTCCCTGTTATCTTCAACCTAATACCAGGTGGAAACAGCGACTATTACCACTCAAGGTTTCTCTCATTCTTACCCATGTTAACATCACTTTTCTCCCTACAAAATATTGCTACATGAATAAAAAGAAATGCAGGTGACAGAACTACTCAAATAGAAAATTGGTTTTTTGTTTGTTTGCCTGTTTTCCCTGCAACGAAATCCATTTTAAGTTATTTGAAGGAAAAATGAAATGGAACCATGACAATGTTATTGTTAAGTTGTTTTAGTCATTTCCAACTGTGACTCCATTTGGGGTTTTCCTGACAAACTATTGAAGTAGTTTCCCATTTCCTTGTCTAGCTCATTTATAGATGAGGAAACACAGGCAAATAGGGTGAAGGGATTTTCCCAGGGTCACAAAGCTAGTAAGAATCTGAGGCCAGATTTGAATGTGGTTCTTTCTGGTTCCAGGATTGATGCTCTATTCATTATGTCATCTAGATGCCCCTTTAATGCTGTTACTTCTTTATTTAAAAGTCAGGAGTTCAGGGGAGCACCAGCCCTGAAGTCAGGATGACCTGAGTTCAAATTTGGCCTCAGACACTTAACGCGTTCTAGCTGTGTGACCCTGGATAAGTCACTTACCTCCAATTGCCTCAGGAAAAAAAAAAGCCAGTATTTCCTGTATAAAATCTTCTTTTTGTCTTTTAAGGCCCTTCACAACCTTCCCCAATCTCCTTTTTTTTAGCCTTTATTTTACATTACTCCTCTCCACACATACCAGATCAGTTAAATTCATCTTTCTTAATGTTATTCATACGTAAAACTATAAATCTTATCTCCATGCATTTTTGCTGGCTGTCTACCATGTTTGGAATGCATTACCTCCTTCCCTCTTTCTCTAAAGATGAAGCTTTCTTCAAGACTTAATTCAAAGTCACCTTCTACCCCCTGCCTTTCCTAATCTCTCTAGTTGCTAGTGCCTTTCTCCCTCCCATAATCCTACATCTATGTTTGCATCTTATTCTATTTGTAGATTTCTACCTTGTCTAGACTATAAACCCCACATAGCAAGGACTGTTTCATTTATATCTTTGTATCTCTGACAACTCACATAATGCCTTGCATATAGCAGATGCTTAATTGATTGCTGATTGACTAAATGAAATTAGGCTGCTTGTCTCTCTGTCTCTCTATATATATCTATATCTATAGATATATGAAGACAGGGACTTTATATTAATATAATATTAATAATGAGCCATTTTGTAGAATTTTATAGGTTTACAAGATGCTTTCATCAAAACAACTCCATTAAGTGGGCGGTATGTACTATTTGGGCAGCTAGGTGGTGTGGTAGATAGAGTGCTGGGTATGAAGTAAGGGAGAATCATGTTCAGGAGTTCAAATCCAGCCTCAGGTACTTTCTAGTCCTGTGATCCTGGGCAAGTCACTTAACTCTATTTGCCTCAGTTTTCTCATCTGTAAAATTATCTAGAGAAAGCAAACTATTCCAGTATGTTTGCCCAAAAAAACCCAAATGGGATCATGAAGAATTGGACACAACTGAAAAATGACTGAAAGTTATAAGTACTATTATTCCCTTATTACTGTGACTACTGCAATTCAGATTGATGAAAAGACATAGGATTTGTGTTAGAGCTGCTATTTATACAGAGGCCTCTGAGCTCCAAGTCCCATGTTATTTTCACCATATCACATTATACTGTTTAGTATAAATGTCTTTTATATATTGGTAAAACTTTGGAGATATTTCCTGATGAGACAGAACTGGTTGTTTGTTTTTATTTAATGCTCTCCAGAGCTGGATTAGCCTTGCTAAAAAATTTTCCATGATGTGAAACACTAGTTAGTTTCCACCAGTGGCAAGACACTGTTACTCCTTCACCACCCTGGAAAAATACAAAACTGAAAAGCTTATGATGAAAATAACTACTAGTTAAGTACTACTAGTACAACACCACAATGTCCTTGGAAATAGACCCAGCAAATATTAATGCAACTTTAAAAGAAGTAATATTTTAGGCTATAAAACAACACTTTAATCCTTAAAATACAACACCTAATCTCAAATACATTGTAAATTCCATCATATAAAAGTAAGCTAGTGTTTTTCAAAAAACAAGCCACATCATACTAAGGGAACAAATACATCCAAAATTTATTGGAAAACATATGTGTTTATACCTAAATTAATCATACCACAATACTTGAAGGAATGTTTTGTTTTGTTGTTTTTTTTTTTAGTCTACATCTATTTTATCTGACTGAAAGTAAAACAGCCACTCATAAACCCGATCCCACTAGTAATCACCTAAGAAGCTTTGATTTGCTCTATCTCCAGAATGTCTTTAGACAGTTTTCTAGTCTCTTTTTTCTAGGGGTGTCCCATATTGGTGTTAGTTTTAATTCAAATAGCCTAACTGTAGCTCAGAACTCATGAGTTAAAATAATTTACCAGAATTAACCTCCCAAAAGCAGAGATTAAAGAGAAATATATACCATTTTTTTTATTATGTTGCCTTCTATTCTTTACATAGGTCAACCAAGTGGCACAGTGGACAAAGCACTAGGTCTGGAGTCAAAGTCACTTAAGCCCATTTGCCTCAGTTTCCTCATCTATAAAATTAGATGGACAAGGAAATGGCAAAACACTCCAATATCTTTGACAAGAAAACCCCAAATAGGGCAATAAAGAATCAGACTTAACTGAAATGACTAAACAATAAATTCTTAATATAGTGTTTCCTTTAATTATATTATAATAGATAATTATACTGAACTTTATTCCATTTATAACTCTAAGTATTTTTGTGAAAAATAATAGAGTTAAGTCAAATGTTAAAGAGTTTTTTCCATGTTTGAATGACTTAAGTGGAATATTTTTAAAAGAAGAATTGACCTCAAAGAAGTAATAACTTCATTTCAAAGGCAGTTGTCTTTCCCTCTCCATAATCTCTTCCCCTACAATTCATAAAGGTCATTGTAGAAAGGAAAGGAAAAGAGAAATAAGTTGACATAAGTACCAAAAATAAGAGAAAAATCAAGCACTGGGTTTTCAAATATTTTCCGCTCATACCATTAAAAAAAATGGAAGCTTACATAAAACAATATCATTCAAAAATACAGGAGTGGAGGAAATAATAATAAGAAAGAATAAAGAAATAACTACAAAAGATGAAAAAATTTTAATGATCTAAAATTTAAAAACCTTTAAACAAATAAAATCAATGCAGCTAAAATTTGAATGAAAGATGTGGATGAGGGGGGATTTAAAAGATCATAAATTTAAAGTTGAAAGAGATCACAGAAGATATAATTCTCAATCTCCTCATTTTACAAATGAAGAAAGTAAGAACAGAAAGACTAAGCCTTAAATGGCAAATGATAAGGTTCAAACACTGATCTGTAGACTTAAAATATAATATACTTTCCAGTATACCATGCTCATTTCTATCACATAGCTCTGATATCTGACATACAAAATCTATAGGGACTTGACATCTAAATAATATATTATTTAAATATTTTCTGTCCACACAAAAGTATATACATATATATATACATACACACACACACAGAGAATATCATATATAGAAGTACTGATCCCTAGAGATGTGATCAAAGGGCAGAAGCAATTTTAAAAAAATAAATCAGAACTAATAACTATCTTAAAATGATCTTAAAATGTTCAAAACCACAAATAATCAGAGAATATGCAAATTAAAACTGAATTACCATGATACGCTCACACTTAAGAGGGTCTATGGGAAGACAGACACACTAACTCTCAGCTAGTAGAGCTGCAAATTGCTTCAATGGCTCAAAAGTTTTTAGTATTATGAGTGGTAATATCAATAACAATAATAGATTTTACATGTATATAACCTTTAAACTTACAGGATATTTCCAATACTAGTCATTTATAAATAGACATTATATAATATCTATGTAAACATATATAAATATTAGTTAATACATATTTATAAACATGTTAAACAGCACATCATCAAGCATAGATCTATGAAGCACTCTAACATTCTACATTTAGTAATCACTTGAATTGTTCTTTTTTTTTCTGAGTGCTATCTTTCAGGAACTGAACTTTCAGAAAGCGAACCAGAGCATGAGTCACAACTGGCTCTAACTTGGAATAACCTTCATTTTTCTATGTCTGTTTCTTCATCACTAAAAGTACAGCAATAATACTTGTACCATCTACTTCAACTTGTTATAAGGAAGATAATACTTTATAGATTGTAAAGTACTATTATTAGTAGATAGTTTTAGTCATAGTAGTAGATTAGTAGTAAACAGTAGATTAATAGTAATGTATGATACTATTATTATTATTATTATTATTATTATGAATATACATAAATGAAAAAAGCATTTGCTGAGCATTTATAATCTGCCAAATAGATACTAAATCCTGGAAATACAAATATAAAAATTAAGACAATCTCTACCCTTATGAAAGTTACATTCTACTTTTGTGCTATTACAAATGATTAAGGGGATGGCTTTGGAAAAACTTGGCAAAACTTTTATGAGCAAATACAAAATGAAGTGAATAGAACAAAGAGAACAATGTATGCAATGACAGCAAGATTAAATAGACAAACATCTTTGAAAGACTTAAGAACTATTAGGCATAAAGGCTAACCATGACTCCAGAGGATTCGTGATGAAATATACTACACATACTTCCTGATAGAGAGATGACGAATTCAAGAGTGCAAAAGAAAGACATGGCTTTTTGAGGTTTGTTTTATTTGATTATACATGTTTATGACAGGAGTTATGTTTTGCTTTTTGGGTTTTCTTTTTTTCTTTCTCATTTGAGGGATGTTGAAAGTCATTGTGAGGGAGAGAAGATAGATTTTTGCTAATTGGAAAAAAGTTGTGGTGACATAAGGTTAGACTGACATACTTATTCCAAAAAGCTTGACAGCACTGGCTTAATTATGGTTCAAGAAATGTCAAATATAAGGAAGAAGTAGAAGGTTTGGGAGGGAGAGAGAGAAGGATAAGAATAGTTTTCTGTTTTCTCATCATTATGTTGAGAAGGATGGATTAGATGTCCTTTCAGGTTCCTTAGGGGCAACTAGGTGGTGCTGTGGATAAAGAGCCAACCAGAAAGACCTGAGTTCAAATCCTACCTTCTACATTTACTAGCTCTATGACACTGGGCAATTCACTTTACTTGTGTCTTCCTCCGTTTCTTCATCTATAAACTAAACTGTAGAAAAGAAAGGCAAACCACTCCAATATCTCTACCAAGGAAATACCAAATGGACTCATGAGGATTAGAAAATACTGAAAGGACTCAACAACAATGGGTTTCTTACATCTCTGTAAGTTTATAAGCTATGGTTCCTTCCTCTGAAGATTCCCTCTCAACAAGTTTGATCCTTTTTATCTAACTTGTTTTTAGAGCCTAGAGAGATCTTTCTTATCTCTCTGGTGAAATCCATGTCTCTCTTTCTGGACCAACCCAGCAATCCTACCACTTTCTGTTTCTTCCACACCCACCAAAGATTCTCTAATAGGAACTTTCATTTACAAAAAGCGTTGTACTTTCATAAAATAGCTCTCACCCATACACCCTCTTCTTCAAATGTACAAAATATACAATTACAATTATTGATTGAGTTGAGAGAGTAAAGGATTGTCATACAGAAAAAAGAGATCTAAAAGTTTCTAAATGTTATTTTAAAAAACAATCATTATCTGTCAAAACCTCTAAAACATGAATTATAATGAAGGATGGAAAAGATTCTAGAACTTGACACTTTTCTAATTTCCAATGGGTTTACAATAAAATGTCCATGTGAAGAATTTATTCCAAATCACAAAATAAAGCTTAAACTCATGGTCCTAAAAAAACAAACCCCCAAAATGATGCAATGCACTAAAATGATAACATATGAACTATTAGAAAAATAAAACTGGCTTTGGTACTTCATTTGGCAAGACTATCTCAAAATTACAGATCAATAAATGGCGACAGGGTTGTAGTTAAAGGTTCTATAGTAGATTTTATTTTCAGTCCATTAAAATTTATTTAAACTCTTTTCTCTATAAACTCACAACTTCCTCTTTATTGGGTTTATGCTACTGTGGAAAATGTAAACAAAGTAGGTGAAAATTCTCATTTTAAAAATGAACACTTTCCCTCTTTCTCTGATGTGGGTAAGTTCTTGATATTCTGTATTCTTTAAAATTAATTTCCAGCCAGTGAAATATTTGTGTTCCATTTAGTGTGTTGGCAGTAGAATGAGATTATGAAAATACTGTTTTTCAAAGGCCTGGCACATATTACTTCAGAAAGCAATATTGCAAGACCTTTTTCCCATATCAGTTTAGTGACAGAGAATGAAAGGTCCAATGCCTGGGGAAAACAAAACAAGATAGCATCCAAAAAAACCAAAATATGTGGAGCAATTCAGAGTTATTTCCTGTCAGAATTCATAGGAAATCTGTTTCTAGAAACTGTGGTTACAACACCAGATTATACCATCCTTTTATCTCCATGGGTATATTCCATTCTCTTCTGTGAAGAATAACTAAAATTGTAGATTAAATGAAAAACCAAAGCTCTACCATCTAATATTAATTCTGTATTTTGATAATTTTGCTTGGTTTTACAATCTGCATTATTCAGGAAACAATGTATTAGAAGAAAAAGTTTGGGACTAAGAATCAAGTATAAGATTTCTGATTTAGAACCCAAATTTAGATATTTCCTAAACTAGCCCTCTCAGTTTAAAGATGAGGAAACTAAGTCCTGGAGAAGTTAAATGACATGCTCGGACTCAGGGTTAGTGGCAAGATTTGACCACCAGTCCTCTACTGACTTCAAATTCAATCTTCATTTATATAGTACTTACTTCTTCCCATTTTATAGATAAGGAAACTGGAGTAGACAGAGATTAAGAGACATGTCCAAGAACACACAACTAATAAAGATTCTGAGGCTGGATGTGAATTCAGATCTTCCTGACTCCAGTCCCAGGGGATAATCTCCACAGCACTATCTAGCTGCCTCACTAACACATTTCATTTACTCATCTCCAACTCCCAATCCTTGTCATTCCCTTGCCCTAGAATAGTTTGCCATATCCTCCTCATCTCATACTCATCCTTTAGTAACCAACTCTAACAACATGAAGTCTTCTTTGATCATCCTATTTTTAAAAAATGATCTCTCTCTTATCTGGACTTATAGACCAGTTTTATTACAATACTAATATATTGCTTATAATATTATATTATTATAATCTACCTCTTATTTGAAAGATAGTAAGCATTTAAGAAATGTTCAAGCTCTGTGCTAAATGTTAGGAATATAAATATAAACCTGAAGACAGTTTATTTGAGAAACCTACATTTTTATAGGAAAGACCACATATATATTAGGAAGTAGAAGTCAGGAACAGTATTTTGTTTTGAAAATCTACAGAGATGGTAAGAGGAGCCCTATGAATAGAAACCAATACATCCCTTCAGTAGGAATGGAAATATTTCTATAATTATGGTTAAAGACCAGACAGGGACTTATATAAGGGAAGGGCAGAGAGGACAGTGTTCATGTCAGAAAGCAAGAAAGATGACAAAATGGATTGAGAAGCATAGCTGGAGCCAGCCAGGATATAGTGGGTCCATAAGGTATTCCTCAATCATCATACCAATGGGCCTCCTAGAGGGGGAGTTCTAAAAAGGGTGCATGTATCATCTCTCTTTGTCCTTGATCATGAAGTCCTTAAAAAAAGGGGATAATGGCTCACAAATAAGTTTTCTCAAGACAGCCTAAAATAGAAGTTACATGTGTTGATTAAATGATGCAGCTAACTGCATCAGTACAACCCATTCTGATATAATTCATGATTGTTTAACAAGAATATTAAAAGGGTATCAGGTACTGAAAAAGTTTTACACATACAAATGAAAATGCTTGCCAGAACAGTACCAATGTCCCCAAAGTTATATGTGGCCTTCTCATGACTGGCAACTATTTGACAAGAGTTGGATTTCATTTAAAGGCTGGAAAATAATATAGAAATTCCTTAGGGGCCTAAAAACAAGAGTTCACTCACTATGTCATATACTTGGGTGCCAAAATAACCAAGAGGTGACCAGAGTTTTTCTTAGATGACAAAACTCATCTCCGGAGAATCAAGGCTCTTTCAGGCACATGACTGCAAAGTCAATTAGATTTCTCTAATATTTGCCTAATTTTACAAAGAGAATTTTGGTGCTAATAGAATTGTAACAAAATTACTGGTAACTCTATAATATTTCTCAAAGAACACCAAGAAGAACATGACCAAGTTACCATGGGATTGCTGAACCAATCAACCAACCAGAATTTAATAGCCCGCTATGTGTTAAGCACTGGGGATACAGGACCAAAAAAAAAAAAAAAAATTAAACCATCTCAATTCAAGAAGTTGGCACTACAAAAATGAGATTTTAACAAGCTGCAAAATTATTCATGAATTTTTATACTTATAAATATGAAAAAGAGAAATGTCATTGTTACTCTATACTCATCATACTAGATCTGGAATTGTGTCCAATGAGATATTTAGATAAGGTATATATATCTTTATAAATGTTCCCAACCTACACAATACCAAATATAAGCTCTTTCAATAGTGGCAAATGTTGCCAAAAGATAAAATGGTTACTGAGAAGAACTTTGTTAAAAACTTAATTTTACAAAAAACCTTTAATGATAATTGACCAGCCTAAAACACACTTGGATTTATCACTTGCTCTTTTGGCAGGGAGAACCCCTTTGACTATAATGAAAACCCTTAGCAATTTGAATATTATAGAATACTAGATTATTATACTATAATTACTTAAAAGGTCAAGAATCTTAAACATTTAGTCTTAAAACTCTCCACCTGAGTGATGCAATCAGAAAAGTAAAGTATGTATGAAAATATTTAATTATACAAAACAAGGAGAAATGTGATAATTTAATAACCTTTAAATAAATCATACAATGTTTCACCACACAGGGTACCTATCCCCAACCAACTCCATTAAAGGCACTTAACAACAACATAAAAAACAGCACTTTTAAATTTGTGTGAGCATATATTTATTTTCTAGTAATGGTTTTTAAAGAAACTTGAAGCAGCATTTTAGGACATAATGGTTTATGCTGCTTACCTATCTCAACAGGAGGCACAACTGATTAAAGCCTTTTGGAAAATGGAAATTCAAGAAATACATCTATCTTTATAAGGGAAAGAAATTAAGACTGTTAAAAAAATAATTTCAACAAGAAACAAATATTTGAGACAGATATCTATAAAATAAACATGAAAGTGACTATCACTTTCTTGGAAATATATTTTGAATTCATATCACCAAGAATTATCCAGTCTAAAAAATAAATGAAATACAAAATCTTTTGTATTTCTCTAAATATGTATTTTTCCATTCCAAAAGCAGTCTCATACACTTACTAGCTGCGTGACCTTGGGCAAGTCACTTAACCCTTTTGCCTCAGTTTCCTCATTCATAAAATGACCTGGAGAAGGAAATGGCAAATTGTTCTAGTATCTTTGCCAAGAAAACTGAAATGGGGTCACTAAAGTCAGATACAATTAAAACAAAACCCTGGACTCTGTCTGCCTCAGAAACATTATCTATAAAATGGGAATAGCAAAAATACATACATCCCAGAGTAATGAGGGTAGTCTGAAGTAATATTTATACAGTGCTTTTGCAGATCTGAAAGTGCCAGCTTAAATTATTGTATTTATATTTATAGATTACATATATATATATATATATATATATATATATATATATATATATATACACACACACATATATTATATTACATATAAATGCTAGCTTATAATATGACTATTCCTGCCTCATCATTCATGGTTCTTTGGACAACAGTACACTGCCTTTCTTAGAAAACACACATTTTAAAACTGAAAGGTGATAAATTAGATTAGAAAATTAGATAAATTAGTTAGATATATTTAAGTATATACCAGAGTCTCTGGCAGAACAAGAGTTCTTGAAAAGCAAAGCATGAAAAGAGATAACTTAGGGGTGGGGGAATGTCACTGTCTCAACAACACTGTCAAAAAAATGTGTAAATTATCCAATCTGAATTCAGACATAATATAATAAAAGAAAATAACTTTCAAAAGGATGAATTTTGAGGCAATATGGCTAATGGAATGCATTTCTCTTAATATTGACAATCTATGCGATTATGCCCAATTAAGAATGTAATGTAAAAAGCCTATAAAGTGTCTAAGTCAGAAGTCATTTATCAATACTATAGGTAAGCACTCAAAAAATATTTCTTGATTGAATGATAAATTATAGAAACAAATCTTACTTTAAATTTTTCTCCAAATTAGTGATTATTCACCTTAATGACTTAAACTGTTAACATCTCATACCTGCCTATTTAAACTTATTTTGTATTTATCTATCTATAAATATACCTAGTTCTTAACTTCTTGATAGTATAACTTCTAACCTAACTCTAAGGAACCATTATTTGACCAGTTCCAAGACCTACATCAAACAGAGATCATTCAAGATTCTTGTTGATCCAGAGTAACATCTGTTCTATTTCTTGACACCTGGGCATAAGTTTGTAAGGAACTTGCTCCCTAAGGAGCTCCCAATTTATTGGAGACATAATTTTAAAATGCCTAGATACAACAATGTTATAGACAGAATAAGATGGAGAATATCTCCTATCAGAAGGAAGGTATTAAAATTAAGGGAGATGGAGAAAGGTTTCCTATAGAAGATAGGATTTTAATGTTTGCAGCAGCCCTTTCTGTAGTGGCAAAGAACTAGAAACTGAGTGGATGCCCATCAATTGGAGAATGGCTGAATAAATTATGGTTTATAAATGTTATGTAATATTAATGTTCTATATGATCAGCAGGATGATTTCATAAAGGCCTGGAGAGACTTACATGAAGCGATACTAAGTGAAGTTGAGTAAAATCAAGAGAACATTGTATGCAACACTAGATTATATGAATATCAATTCTGATTGACTTGGTTTTTTCAACAGTGAGGTGATTCAGGCCAGTTGAAATGATCTTATGATGGAAAAAGCCATTTGCATCCAAAGAGAGGGCTTTGGGGACTGAGTGTGAATGACAACATAGTATTTTCACTTTGTTGTTGTTACTTTTTGCTTGAATTTTGTTTTCTTTCTCATTTTTCCCCTTTATAATCTGATTTTTCTTGTACAGCTTAATAATTATGGAAATATGTATAGAAAATTGCACATTTAATATGTATACATTGGATTACTTGTCATCTAAAATAAGGGGTAGCAGGAAAGTAGGGAGAAAAAAAATGGAGCACAAGGTTTTACAAGGGTGAATATTGAAATATATATGCATATGTTTTGAAAATAAAAAGCTTTAAAAAACGAAGAAGATGATGAGATTTTAGCAAGGATTTGAAAGAGAACAAGAGACTGAGATAAGGAAGAAAAGAATTCCAGGACTAGGTGAATTCACAACTAGGTGAAAATGCCCCAAATCAGGAGATATAGAAAGGAGATCAGTGTCCCTGGATCTTGTAGTATTTGGGTTAAAAAAATATATAAGCTAGTTAGAAGATGAGGAAATGCAAAAGAAGATTCTGGATTTCAAAGAGAGGATTTTATGTTTGATCTTGAAGGCAACAGGAAGCCAATGGATTTATGAAGTGAGTAGGAGTAACAGGATCAGACTTGTACTTTAGGAAGATTGCATTTACAGGTGAATGGAGGATGGGAGTGGCAATAGACTTGGGACAGGTAGAACCACCAGCAGGCTATTGCAACAATCCATGTTTGAGGGTTGCAACCAGGTTGGTAGCAGTGTCAGAAGTGAAAAGGAGAAACGCACAAGAGATATTAGGAAGGCAAAAGCAACACATCTTGACCAGCTTGCACCTCTTTAGGTACCTGGGGGAAGGGTCACCATATAAATGCCAGACATAATGTAGATACCCAACTGGCACAGCCTCAGAACTCCTAAGCTCAAGAGAGCCACCAGCTTTACCCTCTCTCACAGAGGAATTTATAAACAGGACCCACCACAATTGACCTAAAAATACTTTTAAAAAAACCTATTTGGTCTTATGAACAGTAAGGTGGTTTAGTAGATAGACCATTAAACCTGAAGTCTGGGAAGACCTGAGTTCAAATCTAGCCTCAGGCACTTTAACTATGTGACCCTGGGCAAGTCCCTTAACCCTGTTTATTTCTGTTTCCTCATCTGTAAAATTAGCTGAAGAAGGAAATGACAAATCACACTAATATCTTTGCCAAGAAAATCCCAAATGGTATCAGGAATAGTTGGTCAAGATTGAACAGCTACAAAAATATGAATTATTCATCAATCTCCCTCCACCTCTCTCATAGCACTCACTTTCTGTCTGATCTTTCTTAGGAAGAAATCTGGTCATGTACTTTTTTTGTTTGGAATTCTCCAGGAACTCTCTGTTGATTACATAGTAAAATTCATACTTCTTTGCCTGAGCTCAAGGTCTTTCATAATCTGGTGTCACTTACTTTTACAATCTAGCCTTATCTTATTCTTTGCCTAGCTCAAAATATACCCTCCTGAAGTTGCAGACAAATATGACTGCTCTCCCTTAATGAATGTTTCCCCTGCTTCCCTCATGCTCACAATTGGGCTCATACACACTTTCTTATACCTAGAATATTTTCTTCCTCTATTTTCACCTGATGAGTTACTAGCCATCTTTCAAAATGCAACTCAAATGTCACCTCTTTCAGGAAGCCTTCCCTGATCCCCACTGACAACAATCCTTTGCCATGTGAGCCTCACCTAAGACTTTGTTTTATACCTACCTCTCCAATGAAGTTAACATATATATCTGAGGATATGTCATTTCTCCCCACTCTACTATAATCCCCATGAGGACTAAGCCAGTGCCCAGAATCTTGCTTAGTTCATTCCTACAGATATTAATGCCCATGATATTATATCATGCTTTATGAGGAAAAAAGACTATTATATATGAATAATTCTTTATCTAATTCTCAAAATAACCCAATAAAGACAATAAACACATTATTATTCCCATTTTACAGATGAAAAAAATGAGTTATCTGCAAGTAAGGGACTGGCTCAAGATCATATAGCAGCAGGCAAATAGAATAACTGATAGGTAAAACCAGGATTACTGACACCAAGCTTCTCACACTTTATCACAGCTGCCTTCTTTGTCTAACTCACAACATATAGTTTAATCCATTTTAAGTGAATGTATATTATTTTAATGGGAGGAAGGAATATGGAAATTTAATTTCAGAAGAAATTGTGAATACTGTTTTTATTTTTAATCTAGTTATATTTTACATCGAATGACAAATATTAAGTCTTCTGGTAACTAGTGAGACTTAAGGTCTCGAATTGCTTTCCTTTGATGTCCATTTTTCTCATTTAAAAAAAAAAAAGAAGGTCCCACTTCTAATACTATTTTATTTTCACATTTCCATTTGAAAAAGAAAATCTGAATATTTATGTTTTAAGATTATGTTTAACAGTGAAAATTAATTTCTTCATCTTTCAAAAACCAATCACTTTGGACTGTGAAGATTGCCATCTTTTAAAATAGTATGTTTGCTGCGTGTAATACATGCTCTTCAATTTTAGCAAAGTGCTTCCAAAACTGGTTATTTGCAAAATGGAAATTTTCCTCAGGATAGTAACCATATATATACAATTTATCCATGGACATTTCACAGGCCCTCACAGAAATGTGTAAAAAAAAATTTTTTTGGAAGAGCAAATGGTCTAAATTATATACTTCTGAAATCCTTGGCTTTGACAAAGTCTAATTTACTTTTGTTAAATTGATTTAGAGTTTGTAAAACGTTAGCTTATCAGGTCTGAGAGTGAAATTAATACTGGACTGTGGTAGTAATCGACAGTATTTATATATTAGCCTTGCTTCTCTTTCATTAAATATAATAAATGGTCTTCTGAGAAATAGAAAAGTACCTCCTTTCCACAGAGTTTGAGGTTCAGTTGTACTAACCTATTCAGGGTTAAGCTTCTCTGAAAAGAATGTTAAGGTGGAAAAAAACTATAAAAAATGGCAGATAGAGTTACCAAAAGAACTGGCAAGAACTAAATTACTTCTTGAGTGCAAGGGATAATGTTGTAAAAAAAATTACCCAGGGATGGGATCTGTCAATAAAAAGTTATAATTATTAAAAAAAAAAATAGAACACATAGTAGAGGGATCCATGCAAAAAGGCTGATTTCAGAGAAATCAGTTGGAGAATGGCTGAGTAAATATGGTATGTGACTGTTAAAAAAAAAAAAAAGAACTAAATTACTTCAAACTAAGAATCAAATCATGGATTAGCCTTAGTTGAAATCCATCCATCAAGGGCAATATTTCCTTGGTTTCATTATTCCCCCTGGTACTACTCTATCATGAACAGAATGAAGGCACTTATCTCCTCCAAATATGGGCAGAATATTCTTTGCTTTTGTCAATATAAAGTATTCATTTGCATTTTTATTCTAATAAGGTCTACCTGAAGTCTTTAATCAATCAACAAACTTTTATTAAGTACTATTTATAGCTCTATTATGGATTATAAATACTTTAAATACTTTAGTAATTTTAAGCAGTCTGCATTTTCATAAAGAATGTATATTCTTGAGCTGTCGTGAAAAACAAGTGAATTAAAGAAAAATGTTAAAAAGTGACTAGATCAAAAGGAAGATAAAAAGAAATGATAGGTGTCTCAAATAACACATATATAGTACTTCTCTTTGACAGCATTATTTCACCTGATCACCTAGATGCTGAAGTCTTCTAAATAAAATTGCATTGCATTCTCAACCCCTCAGAGAATCAGTTTAGTTAACAGCCTACCTGTACTTCAGAGTTGACCACACATCTTACATGTCAAACTCATTTTAAAGTGCCAATCATGTCCCTTCCAATCTAATTAGTTTGGGAAGTAATGTCACTGACCTAGAACTATGCAGACAGCTTATTATCATATCATTTGATCAATCTAACACTTTAACTCAGTTGAATTTAGAACACCGGTAAGCAAAGTGTAATATAGTTTCTTCCAATGCATTACTGGTAATTCTCAACACAATTTCCTATTTGTGAGTAAAATCCATCTTGACAAATGAAGAGTGCTCGGTTTTATATAGGCATCAAACAGGAAGAAATTATTTAGACTTTAATGGAAGTTGAAAATGAAAGTTAGAAGAAATGAGTAGATAGGCAATGTAATTTAATATAGACACTAAACTAAAAAATACTAAGCACTTCATGAAGAGGAAGGTCTAGAAGACAAAGGTATACTAGAGAGGGATATATGTGAATAAAAATGTATATGGGTCCCATGACAAAAAGAAAAAGATAGATTTTTGTAGGTAAAATAACAAAGTTTTCAGATATAATTATACTAATAAGAAGGAATAAGGTGTTATCTAATATTATTTATGCTTCATCAAATATTTTCAAATTAATTCCTAGGGTTAATGCTGCAGAATCTAAGAGTTGGAAGAAATGGCAAAAGTTGTTGAGTGCACTTTGTATCTGTGGAGGATATTATCCAATTTATATCATTTCTAACAGATGACTAAACAGCATCTTCTTCAAGACCTCTAAGAAATTTCTTGTGGAAGCCCCTTATATTTCTGGATAATTCCAACTGTTATAAAATTTTTTATTTATAGCCAACCTAAATCTGACTCTCTGCCAATTTGCTCTCATTTCTTGGAGATCTGCTTTTTGAGGCCAAGAAAAGGCAGCCATTTTCTTCCACTTTTGAAATATGTGAAGACAGTTATCATGTCCCCAAGTCTTCTCCAGTTAACTATCCCCAGTACCTCAGCTAGGAACTTTGGGCTTGCTACAAGGTTGAGGCAAGCACAGTTGCAACTAGAAGGCAGTTAGCAGAAATGAACAGGAATTAGGATTAGCTGAATTCAACAATAATTGCTATGGTAATGAAAATGAAAGATTAGGGGAAGATTAAGAAAGTATGATACATCTGAGTGAGAATAACCAGAGATATTCTAGCAGACAACATATAATTAGTGAGATATAGAGTAGATTACATAGTGGCTAAAATATATATACATTCAGTTTGGTGTAATAAATAATTAGCCTCAAAGTCAAGAAGACCATAGTTCCAATCTCACCTCTAATATACTGGCTGAATAACCCTAGGAAATCACTTAACTTCCTTATTTTCTAACTGTCCAAGACTTTAAGTTGCAGAGAACATACTGATCTGTTTTAGTGGAGAGGTAGAGAAGTGATACCTTCCTATATCAATAAAATCACAGATCTAGCTCCTGTCTCTATTTTATGTATTTCATTTAAATAATATGTGCATCTATATATTAGTGACAGTGATAGTAAAAACAATAGAAATTATTTATATAGAGTGTACTAAAAGCCTGAGAGTAATTTTTAGGCTTTAACAATCTAAAACTACAAGAAGATTTTAGTTTTGGCCATTAAAGTTTTAAGCGAAAGTCTTCGCTCTGAAATTTTACCTCTAGAGAAGATAATTTTAAAAGTAAGAAATCAATTGTTACTTTGTTAAAATATTTAGTGAATACCTTTGAAAGTTACTTTGTGTTTTGTTCTTAATTTCTATTTTTCTCTGAAATATAAATAAAAGTAGAGTATGGGCAGGGGAATCAGAAGATTTGGGTTTTGGTCCCAACTTTGACATTAACTCTTCTATTTCATTTTAAGTGAAAAAATGAGTCTCTGGACCAGATTGTCTTTAAATTCTTTCCTGCTAGAATTATATGATAATTTTAGTTATATTTAATTGATCCTGTGGCTAATAGCAGCAGGAAGGAGTTGGAATTAGTATAAAAAATTTTTAAATGTGCACTGGACTTAGCTTACCTTCAGGAGATGAACCTGGTTTCTGAGAAAACACAGCGCTTACTTTACTCTTCTTGCTCATATCACTGTTTACAGACAAGCTGGACTGAATTTTTTTATGCATTTTTTGTGAAACAGGTGCAGAAAGTTTTCTGTTATCTATAGATACATGTCTAACCCCATTGTGAATTCCATTTCCATTTCTCAGATTTGTATGGCCATTCTTTATTTTGCCCATTTCTTCCTCACTTTGTTCTTGTGCTGAAGTTTGGGGCTCAGGCAAGCGCTGAGGTTGTGCTAAAATGAAGAAAAGAAGAAAATTTTAATATGTCAGAAATATAATATTAGGAATCAAAGTTTTATAATATCTATATTTCAAATGATAGAAGAAAAATTATTGAAAAGACTGGCAAAATCCACAAAGACATATTTGAAAAGTAGGCACTTAATAAATACTTGTTGACTGGTTGATTAGTAAGGTTGCCAAATGTGACATTCTAGACAGAACTAGGGGTAATATAATAATGTTTAAAAATTATTAAAATTGAATCAACCATGGAACAGTATTTCAAGATAAATTATAGAGGAAATAATCTAGGCCTTAAAAAGGGTCCTAAATGAATAAATGAATGAAAGAGACTATCTTACAAAATTTTTCCCTCTTTAAATTTTCGGTTTTCATGCTAATAACCAGGGGTGAGACAATAGAATGCGAGCTTCTTAAAGGTAGGTGCTTTTGGTGTTTTTGACTTTGTATCCCCAGTATCTAGCAGCTAAATGATGCAGTGGATAGTGTTTCAGCCACTTACTAGCTGTGTGATCCTAGAAAACTCACTTAATCCTATTTTTCTCAGTTTTCTCATCTGTAAGATGAGATAGAAAAGGAAATGAAACCATTCCAATAACAAAACCCAAAATGAGGTCACGAATTAGACATGACTGAAGAGCAAAGATTTAATAAATTCTTGTTAAATTGAATTTAGTTGACAGAGAATATGGTGGCTAAATTTGGAGTCAGGTTCAAATATTGCCTGTTATTTATAAGGTCAATGTGTATGTATTATATAAATGTTATTATCTTATATTGCGATGTGTAAAATACTTAATCTTCAATTTCCTCAACTGTTAACTAGGAGGTTAGGACTAATGAATCATCCAAAAGATCCCTTTTAATTATAACTCTATGATCCCAGGATTTCTCTGGAATGTACAAATTATATTATATTCCTTTTAAATTTTGGATAGTTAATTATTATTAGACTGTCAGCTTCATGAGATCATGGGGCCATATCTTACTTAATTTTTATATCTTCCTTTCTATCTAACAGTGTCCTATATTTTATAGGTGCTTAATAAAAGTTTGTTGAATAAAAATATAGAAATTTTCATTTTAAAAAATGGTATAGTAGAACATCCAATAATATATTAATTCACAATAAACTTAATAAAATAACAGCAATTAGTAGGGATTTACCAGGACTTACTTCAATTCTTCCAAAGTATCTATGATTTTACTGGTATAACTATCTCATCATCAATGCAGACTGAAATCCCTTGGTGACTCAATGAATACACGATCTTTAAAAGTCTGCTGCTGTTTAGTCATTTTCAGTCATGTTCAACTCTCTATGACCCCATTTGAGGTATTTTTTTTTTTGGCAAAAATATTGGAGTGATTTGCCATTTCCTCTTCAGCTCATTTTACAGATGAGAAACTGAGGCAAACAGTACTAAGTGACTTGCCTAGGGTCCCAATGCTAATAAATGTCTGAGGTCAGATTTGAAGTCAGGAAGACTCATCTTTCTGACTCCAAACATGGGACTCTATCCATTACCCCACCTAGCCATCACCATAGCCAAAAAATTAAGAACACTGCAATCAACTTTGACCTTTGAGCTTTTTTTTTTTTTTGAGCTTTTTTTTTTAACTTAACAAGGCTGGATTTCAGAAAATGGACATGAACTTTTTCACTAGATTCATACTTCAATGCTTTCCAGGTTGGCAAAAGCTGCCAGAACTTACGGTATTGATGAAATAGCCTCCAAGAAACCAGTACCATTCTCTAAACCACAGTAAAGCAACAAATAAGACTTTAGAGAAGAATGAATTAAAATGCAATAAATATTTAGGATAATGAGGGTCTAATTTTAAGTTAAGGAATAATTCTATAACAACATCATTTCAGTTACTGTACACATACCAAGAGAACCCTGAATATAAATGTTTTAATTATACAAAAAATAGGTTAATTTACACAGTGTAAATTCCAAAAGAGCTTATAACTCTTGGTTTTTTTTCAGTTGGCACATGAAATATAATACCTCAAAGTTCTTTCGAACCATTTTTATTAGCATCAGTGATCAATTGTTTCTAAAGCCAGGAATCCAATTATCTAAAAAATTTGTTACTCATTTTTAGCAATTCTATACAATTAGCAATAGTAGAAAAGTATTACAACTCTTTATTTTTGTTCTGACAATGTCTCATATTTTTAAATGATATTTTATTTTGCCAAATATGTGTAAAGATAATTTTCAACATTTACCTTCACAAAATCTTTCACTCCATTTTTTCTCCCTCTTCCCCTCTTCCTTCCCCAAGAAAGGAAGCAATCTAATATAGTTTAAATGTATGCAATTCTTCTAAAGATATTTCTTTATTCATCATTCTAAGCAAAAATAAAACATATATATATATATCAAAAGGGAAAAAACAAAAAAGAGGAGAAAAAAACAAGTAAAATAACAACAACAACAAAAGTTGAAAATACAATGCTTTGGTGTACATGCAGTCTTCATAGTTCTCTCTCTGGATGTGGATGGCACTTTCCATCATAAAACTATTGAAATTGCCTTGAATCACCTCATTGTTGAAAAGAGTCAAGTCCATCACAGTTGCTCATCACATAATCTTGTTACTGTGTACAATGTTCTCTTGGTTCTGCTCACTAAACTTGGCATCAGTTCATGTAAGTGTTTCCAGGCATTTCTAAAATCAGCCTGCTCATCATTTCTTATAGAACAATAATATTTCATTACATTCATATACCATAATTTATTCAGCCATTCCCCAATTGATGGGCATTTATTCTTTTTCCAGTTCCTTGCCTCTACAAAAAGGACTGCTACAAACATTTTTACATAATGTCTCAGATTTTTAAATTTTTCTTGTAATTCTGATTACACATGCCCTCTTCAAGCCATAAAGCATAATCAAGGCTTCTATAGGAGTTCTGTTTCTTATGAGTGTGCAGTCCTTTGATATGGTAATTAATTTGCTGCTCACTTAACCTCTTCCCTAAACTAGAATGACATGCTCATAACTACCACAAAGCCTTAAACTAGGAATGCATATATATTGGGGGAAGGGGGGAAATGGTAGAGACTATTAAACCCAATATAGAACCCTTACCATTTGGTCTCAAAGCAAATAGAATTTTTTTTTCACCAGTAATAGAAGTTCACACAGGAGAATTCTGTTAAGAATGCACATTGTCCACTTTCAAGAAGATGGCCTAAAGCTCCTAAAAATATTTTTGATATATGCTACAGGTAAAATCAAATAAAAATTCCTAAGCAATAAATAAACAATCTTAACAATAAAAACAAGAAGACTAGAAAATAATTCTATGTCTAAAAATCAAGTTCTTAAAACTGACATATGACCTATCACTAACCACCTAAATTAGTTTAATTTGTCAAATTTTCATCGCATAATTCTCTACACCAGCCTCATGTCTTTAAAACCATCTAAAATATGCCAAATCATAATTAAAACTTTAAAATATCTATATCTATGAGTAAGTCTGCAAATGGGCAATCTCAAAAAATTTAAGTTTTTATTCTTTCTAGTTTTACATTCAATTTATTATGATTTTGTTGTAGTTTTTATTATTAATGCCCAAGTACTAAAAAGGAAAAAAATGCTTCATTCCAGTATTTTGACATTAAAACACAACTTTTTGGCTGAATGATTTTGCCAGTCACACAAGGCATACAGGTCAAATCAAAACTGGATGAACCTCCAAATGTGTTAGTCAGCTCCATTTAAATTTATTTTAGTTTTATTGATAATTTTTCACAGGGGAAAATTGAATCGTATGGTTAAATTGCACTTGAAACCAATTAGGAAACATATGACTGCTTTCTAGAATAAAGAACAAAAGGATCTGACAGAAAATTAAGTCACAATCATTTGGTCTAAAACAAAAATATTTTTTACCTTATTATATAACGGTTGTGTATGACTTTAAAAAAAAAAAAGGTAATATGGGAAACGACACAATGCTTCTTAAAACACAAGTGATGCCTAGGGACCCTCACTCTCCCTTTAATGATCCACTGCTCTCATTCAGCTGTCTTTCTTTTTTCAAATCTTTACATATGTGACAGCTCTCAAAAGTAGACCATAGACCATCTGGCATTTTCAGAGGTGTAACTTGTGCAAATTCAGCTCTACTGGGAGCACAATGCTATCTTCTGCCTGCGTTATAAAAGGTACAATAGAATGTAGAACTTATGAGTTGTTTTGAATTATTCATTTTTTTGCCTGTATATTCAAGAAATTTTACAAACTCTGCATTTTGTACTACATAATCACATGCGTTAAAGGTACAAAGAAACTTTTTGACACCTCTTTTCTACAGAAAGCTGGCATTTTGTTTGATATGTGAACATTCAGCATCTGTTATATCATTCTAAACAGACCGTATGCTTCTACAAAAGACCCCATTTTAAACTCCCTCTGTATGAGCAAAAAAATGTATTCTTGATATTCAGTAACGAATGCAATACACATCAAAATTTCAAATACCAGTTATATGAACATTCAGCATCTTCAAACCTGGATAGCATTGGTCACCCGCTTACCATATGTTTAAAGATTTTTTTTTAATCACTCCTCACACTACACACAGCCTGATTGTAATTTTAATATCCATGATGAATACTTACAAATGTCTTAGGAAATACTGTGCTTTCTAAGTTCAAATGTTTTCAATCTAGGGAGAAACCAATAGATTTAGGTCTAGTGATTTTCAATAAGAATGATAAATATTGGAGTAATGATTCAATAGCATGAACCTCTTTTGATAAAAAAAAAGGGGGGGGAGATAGTGTAGCTAGTAATAACTATACATGAATCTGCTGCTTCTGAAATAGCAATGAAAAAGCAATATATTGCTATTGCATATAATCTATTAACATGTACCAACGATGTTCAGTCACTGGTCTCTTTACAAAAGTAAGACTTAATAAAATTATAAAAATTTCCCAGGCATTTTAGCCCATTTCCATGGTTATTTAATTGTATACATATGCAGTGTCAAAAAATTAAATGGTTATATATTTTAAAATTTACAATAAAGAAGATAAGTGCACATTGGGAAAATATAGGAGAAAGCATGGGAATTAAAGACTTTAAATTAATCAGTCAAGTACATAATAAGAATATACCAGGTGCTCAGCACTTTGCTTTTACGGTCAATATAGATAAAGATTATAGGAAATAAATGCGATCCAAAGAAACAAGTTGTTTCAATACATACCAATATGGTGTGGTTTTCTGTTTTGTATACAATTATATAATTTGGGGGGCTATTACAAGCTTAGAGGCACCCATCTCTATAAATGTGAATAGTGTTATCTATAGCAGACCTCTTTCATTTTGACTAGATTACAATTGCTCAAGTAAATGGCAGTTTCCATCTAGAGATGGTTTCTCTAAGCAATTTTTTTGGTAATCCTTTGGGTAAAAACTTTTACCATGTCCTTATCAGCTCCAGCTTGGAACTTTCAGGTCAATATCAACTCATGGGCACCTTGTTTCATTTCACCCAAAGGGTAAAGGAGAAATCACTGGAGAATCTTATAAATCAAAGAAATTGCAATTTTATAAAATTTAGTATCAAATCCTTTTTTCAGGAAATGAATAAATTATGATGTTTTAGTTCTGCTTTTGAAAATTGCTGTTACGTTAATTTTTATTAATATAGATTGAACATATTTAATCATTACCATATACTTTATTGCCTGAAGACTACCTCAGTTACCAGCTTAGGTATTTGTTTGTGGCTTCCCCTTCCCATTATTTCTTGGAACTATCATGCCCAAGAGATGAAGGTGCCCCCAATTATATGCTATTTGTCCTTCTTCAATGAATTTTTAAAATCATCTTTCCCTAGGATGCTTTTCCTTTCTTCTACAATCTTTTAGCTATTTTTCTTTTGTATTTGTACTTCTACTCTTTTTCACCATCATTTTGAAAATTTTGAAAATTAATTTTTACTAAGATACATTGAACACATTTTAATCATTACCTCCATACCTCAATATACTTTGTTGCCTGAAGACTACCTCAGTTACCAGCTTAGGTATTTGTTTGTTGCTTCCCCCCCCCCATTTCTTGGAATTATCATGCCCAAGCGATGAACATGCCCCCAATTATATTCTATTTGTTCTTCTTCAATGAATTTTTAAAATCATCTTTCCCTAGGATGCCTTTCCTTTCTTCTACAGTCTTTTAACCATTTTTCTTTTGTATTTATACTTCTACTCTTTTTCATCATCCTTCATTGTTCTATTTAAAGACAATATAGTATTTCATTGTTCTATTTTTAAGATAATATAGCATTACACTGTCTCTTAGAATGATCTCCATTCCATTTTTATATCAAATTAATTCTGTGAGCACATGTAAAATAATAGTAGAAATGGATACCCTTATGATAAAAAACATTATATAGAAAATAAAATGAAACAAAATAGTAAATTTTTCATAACTTTTGACCCAAAGATTCCACTACTGTGACTATATCACAAAGATATTCGAATGCAAAAAAAAAAATGACATGTACAAAAACTTCACTAGAACATTATTTGATTTTTTTAAATTACAAACAAAATGGGCACCCAATATTTGGGCAACACATGAAGAAATTATGATACAAAAATGTAATGAAATTACTGTGCTCTAAGAAACTGAGACTGTAAGAAATTTGGAGAAACATGGAAAGACATGTATGAACCAATGCAAAGTAAAGATAAAAGTCAAAAGTAGAATACATATAATAAATACAAAAACAAAGTTAACAAAGGGACAATAACTGAACTTGTGATTTTACTGAAATATAAAAATCCTTGGTAAGGAGGAAATTTCTTTTAATAGTAATGTAAATTAATATCTTCTCTTCAACTTAATGGTTTTGGAAATTTGCATAAAATATTAAAAGATTAAAAGACTTGCCCAATAATATAACCAATTACTATTAGTAGGGAGAGTTGAATTCATGTCTTCCTGATTTTAAAACTATGACCAAATACAAGGGTCAAAGTCAGTTATAATTTCTAAATTAATGGATACTCATCGTGTGCTAGTAAATGTTTAACAATTGGCTTCTGGAGCAAAAACATACACATAACACACTTAAGTTTAATATTCAATGGTAACATTTTCTCAGCAGCTTTCTTAAGTCTAGATAATTAATAAAACAGTAAGTCGAGCCCAGATCTGTAGCAGTTGTTGATATTTGAGATATAAATGCTCAAATTGAAAATGCAACAAGCTGCTTCAAACAGGCTTCAATACAAACTCAGAAATTTTTCTGTTAACAAATGATAAACTTTTATTTTGTGTGTGTATTGAGAACTATCTGCTGTATCAAAACAAAATTAATCAAATTTTAAACAAAAAATACAAAGTTAGAGAGAGAAGGAGGGCAAAACCACATAAGTTGATGCAATGACAAAGACTTTCCAAAAAGTTTGGAAGTCTCATCTCATACCTATACACTTGGAATATAGAGGATTAAAATTTGATTTTTTAAAAATGCTAATATTAGAAAACATTTTACAAGGAAAATTTAAAAATACATTAACAATATTTTTGTGCTAAAACTTATTTGCAACAAATGCACATAAAATTCTTGAAGTCAAAATGATAATTTCTTGATCAATAAAAATTTATTAAATGCCTATTATGTAGCAGTCACTGGGATAAGCATTAGGACTATAAAAGAAAGGCCTTTTAAAAAAACTCAAACTACCCAAACCAGTCTAAAATAAACATTGAGGATTTACAGTAAGATTGTATACTCTTTTTTTGAAGGAAATATAAAGCTCACCAGCTCTAACTCTTCCTAGTTTTTAATTGGTCAAATATCTTCTCACTTGTTTTAAGCAGAATTTGAATAAGTGTGTCAACCAATCTTTTACCCTTAAATTCTTCAACCAGAAAACACAATTAATTCAGACACTAATAAAGAATCACAGTTTTTAGAAAGAAAAGTAGAAATTTTTAAATTTTCCTTGTAAACCCTGAGCCTTCATTCTTACAAACACATAAACCACCAATGGACACATTTATGAAATTAACTCTCACACTTTTCAGATAAGAGAATAAAGATTTGGAGTTGGCCAAAGTAATATAGCTAAGTGAATTAAGGAAAGGGTCAGGCTTGGAACATCAGCCCTCTATTTTGACTCGATGTTTCTTCTATCTCATTGGAAGAAAACCACTAATTGGGAGCATTAGAAATGTAAGATGGTAATACTACAGTACTGCCAAGCACACTGTTCTCTGTAACTATTGAGAAGCCATCTTCCACTTGTATAAAAGCTGTCTCTTAATTTATCATGCAGTGTCTTCTGACTGCTATTGAAGTGTAAAAGTAAATTGTATATAGTTTTCTAGGAAAAATGTCTTGCTGTAATAAGGCACTATTTTTTAAAAAAGGAAATTATGACTTGGATGAAAAAGGGAGCTTTTAAACTATAGCAACTTATATCCTTTCTAAAATTAACATGTTAAAGTGTGAGAAAGTAAACAATGAATGACAAAATCTTTATGCATCTTATTACAAAACATTTTCCCTAAAACATTTTTACTCTAAAATAGTACTGATAATTTTGACCTTATTTCAAGCAAACTAAAATACATCAATTCAAACCAACTTATTTAGATGATGTAAACACTCACAAACTTAACCAAAAAAGTATTGGGATTTAAGATCCATTACAAAAATGCATTGTTTTTTTCTTATAAATTACTACATCAATTATTTAAAAGATAAGTTTGAAAATGACTCTGAAAATGGACCTTATACATAACATATTCTTTTTAAGCCTATTGTTCTTGTCTTTATAATGTTTTAAAGACTTTAGTCAGATGTGAAAAGGCCAAATTTTTATATCACATAATCCTTTAGAAAAAGGTATACTCAGTGGTTATGTAAGCTTCTCTTTCTTCCTTTTAAAAATGAAAACCTTCACTGGACTCCATAAGAATCTTCAAAATACATCAATAGATACTTCTGCATAACTATCCACAATATTAACATTCATATTACAAGATGCACCTCTGTAAAGTGGCTTTTGTCAGCAATTATTTTTGAATATTTTGTAGGAAATAAATAGCATACACTGTATCTTCTGTAACACAGAAGGCATATATTAACTAAATAACAGGGTACCATCAAGGCACAATCAATCTTTTAAAATCAATTTTTCATACTGAATTTTTTATGCTATGCTGACTTTATAAGGAAAACCAAGGATCAACCAACACTAACAATTTCTTTAGAAATACCTCTGTATTTTATACAAGGCATTTTGGGAATGAATACATGCCCTTTTTAGTGCTACCAAAAGGATATCTATGAATATTTTTAAAACTTTGTTAATTTTCAAGCAGAAGTTTAAGAGACCTACTTTGATAATTCAGTGAATAAATATTTTCAGCAGAATATCAAAAATAGCATCTAAACCAAAGGAACTGTTTAGCTGATGTGCATATACACAAGCATTTCAACTAACAGGTCATAAGTTATGAAAGCACTTTCATTCCATTCCAGTCATATTACACATGTAAGTTTACTGGAAAAGATGGGTAAAAGAAAAATAATCCATTTACGAGTTATGCCTCAAAAGAGCAATACTATTTTTATTACTATTAACTGACACATTTTAGGTATTATCTATTCTATGAATTATTTCAATAACTTCCTGGTTAATACCCAAGAAACTGAACAAATGGGCAAAAAATATTACAATGAAGTTAAGCACAAGTCAAGGAAATCTACAAATGAAAGATTTAAGGATCTAATTTCAAACTGCCACAGATGTAGCTTTGAAATACTAAGATATAATTATGCTGACAATAGAAGTCAAGTGGTATAGAGCAAGTCTGGGATGTTCTTATCTACCTTTACAGTAAGGACAATACAGTCTTTGTTATTGCAGTGCAATGACCCTAGTTTTCTTGATGTTTCCTGACCAAGATAGTTCCTCTGCCAACTATGGGCATTTTCACCAGTCATTTAGCATCCCTGAAATTCCCTACCTCCTCATCTCTACTTCTTTTAGTCTTTTTAAGTCCCAGGTAAAATCCTACCTTCTACAGGAAGCCTATGCAATGTCCCCCAAAAAGGGACAGCTGGATGGCAACGTATGTACAGCACTGGACCTCTAGTTAGGAAAACCTGAATTCAAATTCAAATCCAGCCTTAAGTGCTTATTATTTTGATGACCAAAGCTACAGGTCTCTGTCACCTACTACCTCTAGGGTACAACACAAACTCCCTTTGTTTGGTATTTAAAGCCTTTAGGACCTGGAACCAACCTAATTTTATTATGTGTCTCTCTCTTTCTGTGTGTGTATACATGCACAGACATATATATATATATAAACTTTCTTGTACTCCCTAGTCCAAACTGGCCTTCCTATTAGTCAGCATATCTGACCCCTCATCTCTAACCTCCAAGTTTTTATACTGACTAACCCTATTCCAAAAATGCATTTCCTTCTCTTACCCTCAAGAATTCCCTTTTCCTTTTGGGTTTCAGTTCAAATGAAATAATATTTGTTTTAAACAAAAAAGCAGTATAGTGCCTGATTCATAGTAGGAATTGTATAAATGAGTATTCTCTTCTATTAGGCAGGAAATGAACACATAAATTGTGTAATATGCTGGGTTTCATTTAGTCAACTACTACACAAAATAGTTTTAAAGTCTTGGTATAAAAAGTCATAGAATTTTGGTTTTGTACTACTTATAGCAGCAAGGATACATAAAATATAAAAGTACAAGAGATAATTTGGGGTGAATCAATAATAAATAAAAAGGTCATTTGGCTTTCTCTCCTAAACCAAAGCTGGATCTTGAAGCTTATATGCTTTTTGAAGAGCCGGTATTTCCACAGGCAGCAAACTCTGATTGGTTAACAATTAATGAGGATAATGAATATCACAATGAGAGGTGGGCCTATTCTAATGAGGATCTGGTGGACATGACTTTGTTTATGGCACTTTTCCTCCCAGACATGCCCTTCCACACAATCTAGACAAATCTAATTACTACCCAACCCTTGGGTGTGGTCTGAACAAAACTGAAGAGAAAGCTAAGCCAATCTCATTATCAGCAATGGTTTTCAGATGCAGGTTGAATAACCTATAAGGGACTGATTTCTGAATGAGGAAATGAGAAGGTAAAAAATCTTGGTCCTAATTTAATAACTAATTAATATAAAAAATAATCAGTTCTCTCAGACATTATTTGCTGAATTTCTAATTTTTTTTTCTGCCCTAATATTCTAACATGGTCCATTTTGGAAACCTATTTGTATACATACATCTTCCAAATGGCCAAAAGAGGCTCAATTCAAGTTTGAAGAATGTCGAGTCATTCAAAAATATCAACAAATTTCAAAGATAACTATAAATAATCCAGATCTCAAATTAGGCATGATTTGGAATATGTGGAACCAACAGAATAATGAATCTATTATAAATCACTTATGGGACATTCATACTTTAAATTTTATTGTGAAGAGTCAGAAAGACAGGGAGAAGGTCAGCAAAAAATAGATGCTTGTTGGGCAAGTATTTGTTAATCCTTTTTAATGGAAGTCAGATCTAATAATATCAAATGTGGTCTCTGATCCTAAATGATACTCTGAAACTAGAAATGAACCTGACAGAATAAGACTTAAATAAATGCTTAATTGAACCCATAGAAGGCACAATTCTGGCCCTTTACAACTTAATATAGCCAACTAAAAGCAGAAGGTTATTTTCTCTAGGAAATAACTATTTTGTTGCCCGATCATTAGTCATTATTTTATTAGTGTAGGGAGCTCCTTACTGAGAGAAATCTCTCCATCAAAGCATTTCTACATCATTGTTCTACAAATTTGTCTTAAAACAGTGGGTTCTTAACTTGAAAACCCATGAAATCCAAAGACAGAATTTGAAAAGTACATGAACATGGAAGGAAAAAAAAAATCTTTATTTTTATTAATCTCTAACTGAAATTTAACATTTCCTTTAATAGGAAATTTAAAGAAAAAAATATTCTGTGAAGGTTTCATCAGAATGACACAAGGTACAAAAAAACACAAAAAGGTTAGGAGCTTCTTTCAGAGTCACTTGAGGATCTCCTTAAAATAAAGTGTCACAGTCAAAATAAGCTCTCCATCCATGATAGCAAGTTGCCACATTAACACTATTATCAACACCCCCAAAAAAATACAAATAAAAAATTACTATGCTAACAATTATATTGTCTAATGTCTGGGGAATTTAAATAATTAAAAACACAACACTCAGTTTATATTCCTGAACCTTTATAAGTTACCATTAAATGTTGGAGCAATGCATTTTTTGATATAGTCATCTAAATTTTATCTTCATGTTATTATTGAGAATGGGACTCTTTATTTAGGCCAGGCGAAAAGTGCTTTAATGTGATCCACTTTTCCAGTCAAGGCAGTTTCACCTTTTATTAGGCACTCTCTATGTCCTCTGCTTTTTGGGAGGGGTTGAAGGGAGAAGATCACCATATTGGTGGGATTTAGGATACCTACTGGGCTTAGAACTCAGGTAATCCAATAGCCTGAGCCTTTCTAGCAACAAGGACTTCAAGCAGGTCATAACTGTTGTCAAATTTAAAAACCCATTCTTCGTCCTATTTGTCTAAAATAAACTATAAAAATATGAAAAATCTTAATTTGCAAGCTAACATGAATGAAAGGTATGGGGTGGGGATGAGGGGCAAGAGGTAAATACAAATTCATTGCCATAAGTGATGTCATCAAGACTTATCTGTACCTAGGAAGGCTTTTTAACTAACACAAGAGACAAAGATTTCACATAGCACTGAAGGAAACTGGGACCAAATTACATTAAATTGTGGGAATTTTATATTTCAATATTGTAAAAATTTTAAAGTGAAAAATTTTAGAGTCTATGCTTTCAAAAGTTTTAACAGTTATGAACATAAAAGATATAACTTTTTTGTTATACCTATCTTTCAAATTTTCTTTCTATGTCAAGACTCAAACTGAAACTCATTTTATTCCAAAAGGTTTTTTTGAGAGTATTTGAAACAGGAAGCCCTTAATCTTGCCTCAATTTCACTAACCTGCCCATTTCATACCCTAATATATATTTTGTTTTATATACATATTTTATTCAAGCTATACACAAGGTATTTATTCCAAGTCTTAATGCAGTTTTAAGCTTTATTAACTCAGAAATACTCTTGAGACCTTGGGGAATCCCAGTGTCAAAATCATATTTTAAACTGCATGAAATAAAATATAAAGGATTTTCAAGGAAGCCAATCAATGCAGTTTTCAAAATTCTGAAATGTAGATGTTCATAGATTGCTTACTATTCCCAGAATCCAAACTGAAGAGAAGGTTTCAAATTATAAAAGTTACCTAAAGGCTTCTATAAGTCACAGGAGACAGAGTATTGTGTCTGAAGTAAGAAGACCCAACTTCAAATCCAGCCTCAAACCCTTATTTGTTGTGATATGGGAGTCACCTGCCAGTGGCTGCTGGAGGTCTAACTCAGACCTGTAGAATGCATCTCTTCATGGGAGATGATGATGATGATGATGATGATGATGATGATGATGATGGAGAAAGTGATCATTATGATAATTGTAGTTCTGGCCAACCCTATGCATGCACAGAGCACTGATCCTAAAAGTACTCTCTGGGAGAATAAGGATCCTACTTCTCACTCTACGAAGAATACATATTGGCAAAGCAGCAATGAATGGTCATTAGCCAGATGGAGCACTGGAAACTGTGCTACGATAGAGAAGAGCACAGGATCTGAAGTCATAGAACATGAACACATTAACACTAGGAGCTATATTTTTGTCATTCTGGTTTCCCCAATGCTTGTTTTTTATTGGTAGCATCAATCTTTAGGATTCCAGAGTCTTTTTGCCTCTGAGGTTTTCCTGGTAAAAATATTAGAATGTTTTGCCATTTCCTTCTCCAGTGTTTCTCAGTTTTATAGATGAGTTAAAGCAAAAAGGGGTTAAGTGATTAGGACAGTCTCAAGATCATAAGTGTCTATGACCAGATTGGAACTCAGATCTTTCTCACTCTCAACCAGATGCTCTAAACTCTGTACCATCTAGCTTCCCAGTTGTATAGTACTTGGTACTTAGTAAACTTAAGAAATATTTATTGACTGACAGCTGGTTCTGTCAGTGTAACCTTGGGCAAATCAATTGCCACAGGATCTTAGTTCCTAAGTCTTTAAAAGGAGATTAGCCTACAAGACCTTTAAGGTCACTTCAAATCATTTACAGTCATCTTGTCTTTTACCCTGCCACTGGACTATGATGACTCAGGAGCAACTCTGCCTCACTTAAATCCAATTTATAAGCAGGTCAAAATATTACCCATGACATCACTGATACTCTTTGGAAAAGAAAGACGAATAACAAGAAGTTCTAAATCTCTGATCTCATACTATGATTGAATGGTTTCTAAAATCTTTAATTTTGGGAAGAAATACTAGGTGGTAAGGTAGACTTCAACATATACAAAGCAGCTTTATTACACATATACTCATTTTTAATCCCTTCAATGTAATGGTTCAAAATACCAAGATGAATCATACTTTACACCAATAATTCGTCTATCTTTTCCTTGTCAAAAACATAGAAAAAGGCAACTGTCATTCAGTTACAAAACCTTGGCCCAAGTTGTTCAAAACTTCAGAAATCAAATGTAACTCTATATAAGCAATTAAAATGAAGAGTATGATTTAAAAAGAGACTCTTCAACTTTTAAAAATTGTTCAAATATTTTAATTTTTTGAGAAAAACCAAGTAACAAAGTAGGTTTTTAAAAACTGTGTGCTTGGTTTTTAAAAAATATTTCTATAACTGTATTTCAATATAATTGGTTTCCTTTGTTATTCTATGTATTTCATTTTATGCCTTTAAAAATATTTTTCTGAGAAAACTTCCACAGGATTCACCACACTATCAAATGTCTCCAAGATACAAAAGGGTAAGAATTCCAGTATTAAAGGTTAGAAGAAGGGAACTTCCACTATTTCATTCTGATGTCTCACTGATATGTGGGAAGAGACTCTACATCATCAACTCATTGCCAATGGAGTACAGACTTTGGTAATCTTACCAAGCCAGGAATACTATGACCCTGAATATATATTGTCTCATCTAAATAACACTCTACACAAATGCAGAAAGGCTTATCACTAGACTGAAAAGGGATGATTTTTTTTTTTTATCACAGCAGTTCTAAAAAATTATCTGTCAACTTTTAGAGGAGATAATTTCCTCAGCAAGGAAGTACCTAACAGCCAAGAGAAAGTGAAAGACAGTAAGAAAACCAAAACAACTAGCCTATCAAAGAGAAACGTCTATAGATTAAATTGTTGTCAGACGTTTATTTCCAAGTCTAATAAACATGCATAACTATAGGAAGTCATTAATTTTTAGCAACTAATGTAAGGTATACCCTCATGAAACACTACCTGGCTCTTACCAATGCCAACTTTGAAGGAAGGGGGAATTAAAAAGGAATGGAGGGACAGCTAGGTGGTGCCATAGATAGAGCACCAGCCATGAAGTCAGGAGGACCTGAGTTCAAATCTGGTCTCAGACACTTAACATTTCCTAGCTGTGTGAACCAAGTGACTTAATTCCAATTCCTCAGCAAATAATAATAATAAAATAAGAGGGAATGGATCAGAAATCTTTGGCAATACCAGTAAGGCGAGGTGATTAGAATTTCAAAACTTATAAATATACTACACAAAAGAGAATCTCTAAGATCTAGTTTTAACATAAAAGTCACTATACTGATTCTAATCAACAATAAAATATCCCATTGGAAGGCACAAATAATTCATCATTATGGAGATGATTTCAAATTTTAAAACATAATTATGGACTCATCATCTGCCAGTAGATTGTCAGTTCCTTCTGGGGAAGGACTGCCTTTTCTTAATTGTGTCTCCAATGCTTAGCATAATGCCTGGCACTTAATAAATTTGTATTGTATTATATAGTATTAGTATAGCATGGTATAGTACAGAAATGTATAATGTAATGTAGTATATTATATTATTGCATTGTATTATATTGTAAAAGTTACCTACCCAGTCACTGTATATATTGCTAATTCATTTTAATTCAATGTAATGCTAATATAAATATTTATTGAAAAAAATTCATTTTACTTTTTTGTTTCATAACAATTACCGTAAAAGCAATTAAAGACAGAAACTGGAGTACAATTCAAAATCTTCCATCTTTTCTTGTCACACTATCAAATTCATCTACAATTAGTTTTATGCCCAGAAATAAAAAGAGGTGAAGATCATATATGAGCTACTGAAGTTCATAAAACATTCTTAATGTTATAATCAAACTAACAGAAAGACCTGAACAGTTAAAATATGAGCCAAAATGCTTAATATTTCCTTTTGACAGTATAGGTTTTTCCTTCCTTCCTTCCTCCTTCCTCCTTCCCCCCACTAAATATTTACTGTATAATTCTAAGAGAAAAAGCTAACATGCATTACTAAAATCATAGAATGCGGTTTGTACAATTCTTACTGTAACACCTTTCTGAACATTTTGTTTCTTTCCCATATATGCCATTATCCTAATAAATTATTCACTTAAAAGGCTACTCTCCACATAAGAGACCAGAGATTAGGATTAATTCTTATCAAAATATCACAAATCAAAGAGTGCTTGGAAAGCTAAGCAAAGGAGACCATAATTTTTGTGTCTAATGCAACTAAATGCTAGAATCTTATGGAACCTATTGATTGTAACTCTATCCTTTAATTACAAGAAACAAAACACATCTATTTCTCTGTAAAGTGCAACTGTGCAAATATCTTTTGTGTTTGATAAAATAAAATGAATCATTTTATGTAATTAGTGGAATAAATGGTTGGGGAAACAAAGTCATCTGTAAAATGTGAGCATGTTTATTAGAATTGTGAGAACACTATTTGATTTTATATTTATTTTTTATGATATAGGTATATCTCAATTCCTTAAAGTATCAGACTCTCTTGGAGATTGGGGGGGCTGGAGCAGGTGAAAGGTTGGGAAGGAGATCCCTTACATGTCAAAAATTATTTTGTATTTCTTTTATATTTGGTCCATTTGTATAGAGAGCACAGGGATCAAGAGCCAATTTTACCTAGAAACTGGATTGTTCAATGAGAGTAAATTTAACAAGCAAACACACTAGTTGATGGATAATTTGTCTCTCTGTAGCCTAATAAATTTATTTTGATTAACACAAAGTATCAAATCCAAGAATTTGCTGGAGTTACATTGAACTGGTTAAAGCTGATTGTGAAATTTTCACTATCAACATTTACATCTTACATATAAGCAAATCCAACAAATCATGACCTGATATACTGTTTTGTGAATGTCTACACTTTAGAAAGTGATAGAGAAAATGTTAATAGTACAGATTACATATAAAATTATGTTGTGCATAGTTTTCTGCCCTGGCAAGCTGGATGTTAAACATTCACTAACCCAGCCACTGACCAAATGCCATAGTGTTGTTCCATTATTCAAAAATGATTCTTATTAATTCTCTTAGAATTACAGATTCATAGCTAACAGGACACTCAGAGATTATCTAATCTCCCCCTTATTTTAAAGATAAGAAAATTTAGACCCAGAATAGTTAAATTAATAGGCTAAGGTCACACAGGAAGTAAATCCATTAAAGGTAGAATTCTATTGGCTTAGTTTAGGAACTCAATAGCCTGCCTGACCTGGAAAAAAAATCTCTGGGTAAAGTGGTAAGAATTGATAACCTGAACTTTCTATTTTTGCAAAAAAAGAACCAAAAATGAAATTATATGCATTCCCTTCTTTAACCCAATGCCCCAGTTACTATATAAGCCCTGTCACTGGATGTTGTCCCCAGACATCTTGAACAGGAGGCCAACACCTCTGGAAAATGGAGCTAATTGCTAAATAAATCTAGCTTTTGGCTGTCACTAAATGTTCTATTTATCCTCCAAATACAGTATGCTTACTTTTTAAAGTCCCAGAAATATGGAAGTTAGACTAACAAGCTTGTCATGGGTGGGTATTTCCTAATTTTTCAGGAAGTATCTATATCTTTCCAGCCATCAGTGATCTCACCAACCCTCAGTAGCCTCCACATATAAACGTTAACAGCTCATGAGACTTCTACAGTCAGTTCCCAGAGCACTCTAAGAGGTAAGTTTCATCAGACCCAGTAGATTGGAAACTCTATAGTTCAAAGCAACTCTTGTGAGAATTTATAAGAATTAATTAAAATGTCTGTACGGCAAAACTTCTTTATGGCATTTTCCAAGGGACTAAGTTTTAATGTTATATGCAAAAACCCATAGAGGCACTGAGACACACATCAAAATGGACTTACTAAAATACACAGTATTTATAATTCTATTCAAATACATGTTTTTATGGAATGAAGTAAGATCTACACTCTCAATCAGTAAAAGAAAAAAAAGAAAAATATCAAATTGCCTCAACCACATCCCCTACCCTCCAACCCAGGAAATGCTATTCTAGGCTCCCAAACTGTACACTATCTTTCAACTCTTTGTAATTGTGTGTCTCAAATGCTAAAAATATTCACTGCAAATCTATCATTATTACCAAACAAGCTGAAATTCACTGTTGCAGTTTCTAACTTTGTGGACTTAGCTATATAATTTTATATTTAATACCTAAATGATAATGATTGGGAGTGTTATTGTTGTTTTTTTCCATTTTTGAAAAAGAAACAAGATTTACTAAAATGAAAAATCACCCCCATCTCACTTTTTGCATATTTTTAAATCCTATGGCTTGTACTTGTACTTCCTATGTTGGAGATGTCACCAAAAAAAATAAAAATAAATCAATTTCTTTTTTTTAGTATATTCCAGTGGCATGGCTAGAAGTAAGAGCTTAGAGTTAGGAAGATTTGAGTTCAAATCCTGCCTCAGACACTAGTTATGTATAAATCCCTGCCTCAATTTCAATTTTCTTCTCTGTAAAATGGGAATGATAAATGTACAACTATCTCCCAAGTGAGATTAAAATATAGCATATTCAAAAAGCATTCTGAAAACTTTAAAAGTGTTATATAAATGTCAGGTAATAATACTGATGAGCAATAATATTGTGACTTCTAGCTAGACTTCAAGCCTGAAGAAGATGTTTGCTCAAGATTCATCTGGCCTTAGGAAAAAATAAGATATTATTCATTGAGATGCAAAGTTTTAAACAATCATGAGATCAAGGTAATTGTCTATTCCATTTTTAGAGTAGGTACTTTTTTCTAATAAATTATAAGGATAATAACAACATTATAAAGACAACTAACTTTTTTAGCAATCACAAATATAGAAAACCAGTGAAGAAGCATTACCTATCTCATATTAAACAGGTGATGGACTCCAAGTGAAAGAATGATATATATATATATATATATATATATGTATATATATATATATATATATATATATATATATATATATATGTGTGTGTATGTATGTATGTATGTATGTATTTTCCCCCCAGGACATTGCCAAGTTAGAATTTTGACTTGCTTGATTTTGTTGGACAAAAAAGTGAACAGTTGGAGGCAACTAGGTAACAAAGTAGATAAGGAAAACCTGAATTCAAATCCAGCCTCAAACATAAACTATATGATCCTGGACAAGACACTTAAACCTTTTTCATAATAATTAGCACCTAACTCCCAGGCTTTGTTATAAGGATAAAATGAGATAATATTTCTAGAGTGTTTTCAAAACCTATACGTTATAGATGGTGATGATAATGTTGATAATGATGATAATGATGATGATAATGATCTCAAAAAGGTTTTGATTTGGAGAAAAAAATGCTTGTTAACATCATCATCATCATCATAAGCTCTATAAGAGGAAAGAAATGAAAACATTTTATGTTCAATTTTGAGAAGACCTTAAGATAATAATAAATTGTCCCTTTTTTGGAGCATACTGCACAAGAAACTCAATCTTGTGTGTTATCATATGTCTTTCTAATCCTAAACTCATTGCATATGTATTGACTATTAAGTTATAAGCAGTCTTTTAGCAAAATATGATTTGGGCAAAACCAGGGCCAAGAAATGGGCAGCAAAATTTGAACTAAAGTCAATTCATCTTATGTATGCATCTCATTCATTACTGCAAATTTTTAAAATCCTCTTTTCTATCAATTTTATTTCTATATTTTACCACCTCAAACAAACAGGTAAATTGAAGGCAGCTAAATTGGAAAGACCAATGACTTGTACTTTTCTCTGGAACCATAAGTATTTCTTAGAAAGAGGCATTTTAATTACTTTCCTTTATATACTGTCACCTTACCCAACATTCTACATTCCCCACTTACCCATAATATGCTTCATTTTAATACTCTAAACTTCTTCATTATACATTTGATGGTGTTTCTGGAGGAGGCTAATTTTTCAGTGCTTTGTGAAAAAATAACCGTTAGTCCATTTCTGAAAAGCTAAATAATAAAGACTATCTTCAGCATTTTAATATGTTGAAGAATTGTTGTTCTGAATGTTCTGGTATAGGCAGATAATTAGTCTGTGTTTATTGAACACCAACAATGTGTTAGATGTTATACAGAACAGATGTTTGCCCAATAAGCTTAGAAATATTTGCTACACTACCCCATTTAAGTAACTTTTACTAAATTAGCAAAGTCTGAACTTTTACAGAGGAGGAATGGTTGAAAACTGCCCCTAATAAATCTTCGCAGTCTTTTACTATATTTCCATAGAATTGAAAGAAATGGCTGATATTGCACAAAGTTTCAAAATACACTATTCTCCCAAGTAGATGCTTTATCAGCAATTTGTTTTAACTCTCACATCTCCTTCTCATAGGAAATTGAAACTAATTATGTGTTGTCCCAACTGCCCAGATACCAATGAGATACCATACACATACTTACATTGCTAAAAATTTTGATATTGTTACAAATATCAATGCCATCGTAGATAAATTGCATCTCTGTTACATAAGATTTTGTTTGATTCCAATCATTCATTTTAATTAGAGTAGTTGCCAAAAATCTTTATGATATATACTAAGGAATATTATATAAATGTGTGTGGTATATATGTATATGTATAGATGCATAAATATGAGTAGATATAGATCTATGCATGTACATACACATATACAAGTAAGGTACATTTCATTGGAGTACTACAGTAAGAATATTAAATGGAAGTATCATGTTCAAATTAAAGATTTTAGCAGCAAAATTATAAAGAAGACTAAATCTTAAATATTTTAGAAATATAGAAAAGAGAGCCTTTGCCCTTTAAAATAAATCATGTAGATATGAAACACATTGATTCCTGTCCAACACATGTTCTACCTTAATTTTTTTATTAAGTGTTTCCTTTGTGTCTGGTACTGTATTAGACACAGGGACTTTAAAGATAAAAATGAAATAATAGGTTTGAGAAGCTTACATTCTATCATGAAAGAGAACATGTACTCTGTATGTGTATACAAACATATACCTACATTTATATGTATTTACTATATCTCCATAGCATAGAATATAAGCATATATAAACATATGCAAACTAATTACAATGTAATTTAGATATATGCATATATATGTGCTTATTACTTCCATAGCATATAAGAATCTATATAAACACAAATTACAATATAAATTAGACATATGCATATATACTTATTATTTTTAAAGCACATAGTATAATAAAAATGTATAAAATATGCAAATTAATTACAATGTGATTTATTGTATACATATATACTTACTATATTTTCATAGCAATACACATTAAACATATATAAACATATTCAATTAAATACAATGTAATATTAGGAGACAGAAAGAAGTACTAAAGGAAGCAGGGGAATCAAGAAAGGTCTCAAGTAGAAGGTGGTATTTGAGCTTTGCTTAAGATAAGTCAAATGGTGCCAATGTATGCTAAATGCCTACAGTTTTCAAAGTAATTTCACAAACATTATCCCATGCACAGTATCCAAACGAAATATAATCAATAATATATTTTTCTTTAAATGCCAAAGAATTCTAATGCTGAGGCAAAGTATATAGGGGCATGAAAGTCATCCAAAGTGAATAGTGCCTAGCACCATGCCCTGTATGTAGCAGGCATTCAATTATAAATGTGTTAAATGAATCGAATGAAATGAATGAATAACCTAGCAAAGCAAGGCAGTAAAGCCAAGGAGCCAATAACTGCTCTGTCAAAAAGATTACATTTTAATAACCAGTTTATATGAATCATTTATAATAATAATCATAATAGTTGACATTTATATAGCGCTTTACCAACCACTTCTAGTACACTATTGAATAAGTCATATTCTATAAGTTTCAGCTACTTTTCACATCCTTACATTTAATCTATTACATTTTCTTCAATAATTCAATTAGTCTATCTACAGTACAGATTGAATAAGGAAGGAAAAAAGGAAAGAAAGAAAGTAACTAGGAAGGAAGGAAGGAAGGAAGGAAGGAAGGAAGGAAGAGAAAGAGAAGAGGAAGAAAAGGAAAGGAAAGGAGAGAAGAGGAGAGGAGAGGAGAAGAGAAAGGAGAGAAGAGGAGAGAGGGAGGAAGACAAGGAGGGAGGGAGGAAAAAAGGAAAGGAAAGAGGAAGGAAAGGAGAAAGGGAAAGAGGAAAGGAAAAAGGGAGGAAAGAAGGAAAGGAGGGAAGGAAAAAGGGAAAGAGGAAAGAAAGATGGGGATGGGAAAGGGAGGGAAGTAAGGGGGAAAGGGGGAAAGAAAAAAAGAAAGGAAAGGAAGGAGGGAAAAAAGGAAAGAGGGAAGGAGGAAAGGGAAGAAGGGAAGAAAAGAGTGGAGGGAGGGAGGAAGGAAAGGAGGGAAGAAAGAAGAGAAAGATGAAAGTAGGGAGGAAAGGAGGGAAAGAGTGAGTGATGAAGGGAGGGAGGAAGAAAGAAAGAAGGGAAGGAGGGAATAAAGAAGGAGGGAAGGAGGGAGAGAAGGTGTTAGGAAGGAGGGAGGGGAGGAAGGAGAAAGAGAGGAAGGGAGGGAGGGAAGAAAATTACAAAACCTAAAATCCATTTGATGTCTGTCTCCTATCTCCTTTTAGAGTAGTTTGCTACCACCACCATCTCTCTCTCCCATCCTATTTTATTTGTTCTTTCCTATCTGACAGAAAATATGTGAAGGTATTTGCTTTTCTAAAATATATCTTCACTTGATCATATCCTCAAGCTATAATCTTCTTTCCTCTTTCTTTGCTGCTCTCTTTGAGAAAAGCAGTATACATTTTCAACCCTATACTTTTCCATCATATGCTCACTCCTCACTGCTTTCAGTCATTATTTTCATGCCCGTTGCTCTACTAAAATTGCTTTCTCCTGATTATCTAAAGAATTCATAATGGCCAAATTCTGTGACCTTTTCCTTCTACTTATCCTTCTTAATCTTTCCGTATCATATAACACCAAGAATTCATTCTTTTTGGATACTCTCTCCTCTTTTGGATTCCAGACAATTAATTTCTTCTGGTTCTCCTTTCCTAACCAATCCTTTAATTGACTATTATTCCTCCTCTAGCTTTGAGTATTCCTCTAAAAGCTCAGCCTTCCTCTCTTCCTCTCTCTCTGTCTTTCTGTCTCTATCTCTCTGTCTCTTTCTGTGTGTCTATCTCTGTCTCTCTCTCTCTCTCTGCAGAACTCAAACTTGACTCATCATCTCTCCATTAACAATACACCCCTGATCCCAGTTTTCATCTTTATATTAAAAACATAAAAAACATCCTTCCATTATCCATGTTCAAAACTTGAGTCATCCATTCTCCATTATCCCTCTCTCCCATCTAATCAGCTGACAAGTCCTATAGATTCTATCTTGGTATATTTCTCACATCTACCTTTCCTCTCATTACCATTTTCCCCCTATTTTAGGTCTTCATCATTCTATAATAATAGCTTTCCACTTGGACTCTTGGCATCCAGGCTTTAAACAGCTTTCAAAGGAATCTTACACAAAGGTGTAAATATACTGGCAGAAAACATGGAAAAAATAGTAAAAAATGCAACTTGACTGGAACACAGAATTTGTTTTAAAAAAAAAAAAAGGAATAGAGTGAAGTGAGGAAGAAAAAAATAAGTAGGAGTTACATTGAGAAATGATTTGAATTCCAGGCTGAAGAATTTGTAGTTTAGTCTAAGAAGATCCCATTGAGGGATCATGGCTTAGGGAGAAAGAGAGACAGCCTCCATAACAAAAAAGGCTGAGTTAAGATCTTATCTCTGACATATACTACTTATGTGACCACAAGCAAGTTACCTGACCTCTTCATGTTTCAGGAAATTCTCATGAGACTACGAAATGTAGCTGAATTATCCATATACATTCATTCCTGAAAGAAATTTCCACAACAGGAGTTCCCTACACAAATTAAATCATAGACCCAGACATAAGATGAAAAATATTTAGGTTACTCAACTTTGATGAATGCTTCATTCCTGCTTCTGCCTATCATGTAAAATACAAACTTTAGCCCATATCCTTACATCCTCATTTCACTCCATTTCTATTTGTAAATCCTTTATCTCATTCAAGGTAGGCTACTCAGTATTGCCTGATCTTATGCCATCCTATTTTGCCTCTTCATTCTCATTCTCTCTACCTTATTTTTCCTCTTTCTTTCCCCTCTTTCCCCTCTCTTTCATCCTTTCCCTCCTCTCTCTCCCTCACATCCTCATGAAAAACTCTTCATTCCTTGAAATTTCCTACTGAAATACCAGCTCATGGCCACCTCCACCAAGAAACCTTTCCTGAACTTCCAGGTAAAAACAATTTCTTGTACAGCACTGTATTCAGATCATTTACTTTACATATCACACAATTATTTGTGTACATGCTTTATCTTGACTCCTCTCTATCCCTCCTCCAATCTGTATGATCCTCCAAAGTTAGGACCATGCTATCCAAAGACACTAAATAATAGTAGATTGCATGTATAGAGAAATTTAAAGTTTTGCAAAATGCTTTTTGTTATGTTATTTGATCTTCACAATTACCTGTGAGGCTGTTGTTAGCTTCATTTTACAGAGAAGGAAACTGAGGTAGTTAGGTTCAGTGATTTGCACAGGATCACACAATAAGTGTTCGACTCAAGTTGTCCCTGATTTTAAATCCAACACTCCTGCCATTGTATCATGTTCTCTATATGTTCAGTGCATATGCTCAAACTGCTAATAGAACAGGTATCATGACATTCTCTAGTTCTGATTACAATGATATCAGTTTCTTACAGAGGATGCTAATGAAGTAACACTCAAACCCAAAGCAAACATCTTCTGCTAATAATGTAGAGTACAGCTCTAACTTTGCTACTTATTCAACAAGTTTTTCTCACTGTAAAGAGGGAATGATAACTGTCTTGCTAAAAAAAATTGAAATGAAATAGCAGTTGAAAAAACACTTTATAAGCAGTATGCAAGGCAATTGTAAGATTCTATAATTAATAAATTGTTTGCTAGCTACAGAGCATAAACTTCATCTGAAAAAGCTATCTTCCTTTTCACTAGAAACAAAAACCAGTACCACACATTTTCACATTGCATTATTTCTAATAAATTCAAGAATGCTAAGAAGTCCAATTAAAAGGCTAAATGTGGTAAAGATCATACAGACCCTGAAATTTTGCTCCATATTGTTGTTTTCTCTTGGAAAGAGATTGAACCTGTTATTTCCCTGATTTGAGGAACTTTCTGATGGGAAAAAAAACCCAGAAACTTAGAACCCTAAAGTTCCCTGAGAGAGGAAAAAAATTTCTCAGGGTCATATAGCTAGTATATGTCAAAAGTATGACTTGAACACAGGATTTTCTGATATCTGCTTTCTATTCATCATATCCATTACCTCTGTCTACTATATTTATATAAAAATCCAACAGATGATTCTGGTGTTTACTATTTAGTATTAAGACTTGAAGAATCAAATCACTCCCTTCTTTCAAACAGTGGACAATTAACTGTACCCAAATTTAATCTGGCACCTGATAATCAGGAGAACTTATAGCAGGGCTATCTTCATATTGTAAATGGGTTTCAAAAAAGTTTAGACTTTAAAACAGGCATTCTTAATTTTTTGTTGTGCCATGGTCCCTTTTGGAAGTCTGATAAAGCCTAATGAACCATTCTGAGAATAATGTTTTAAATGCACAAAATAAAATATGTAGAATAACAAAGAAAATAAATTATTAAAATAATAATGTTATTAAAATACATATTTTTAAAATCTATTTTAGGGACCCAAGTTTAAGAATTCCTGCTTTGAGGAAATGAATAACCCCTTAGGATTGAAATCTAGAAGTCATCCTGGATTCCTCACCATCTCTCACCTCAAAAGCCCTTCTTGCCCCCATATCCAAACCTTTGCCAAGCCTGTTGATTCTACCTTTACAAATTCTTTCCAATATGCTCCCTTCTCTTCTTTGACACTGCCACCCACCACTCTGGTGCAGGCCCTTATCTGATGTTTTGATTATTGCAAAAGCCTGCTCATGGATCTGTCTATCTCAAGTCTCCCCCACTCTAATCCATCCTCCATTCAGCCACTAATGTGATTTTCCTGATTTTAGAATACTATATAGAACAATTTCTTTGATCAGGTCTGATCATGTTATTGCACACACCCCCACTCATTCAACTCAATAAATTCCAGTTGTTTCTATGGCCTCCAGGAGCAAATATAAAAAGGCTCTGTTTGACATTCAAAGCCCTTCATAAACTCGTCCCTTCCCACCTTCTTACTTACTTACTTACCTTACTCCCCCCAAAAGTACACTACAATCCAGTAACACTGACCTCTTGGCAGTTCATGAAAAAGACATTCCATCTCTAAGCTCCAGACAGTTGCTCTGGCTGTTCTCTACACCTGGAACATTCTTCCTCCTCCACCCCAACTATTGAACTCCTTGTCTCCTATAACATACCAACTAATATCCTGTCTTCTACAGAAAGCCTTCCTTATCCCTTCTTAATTACAGTGCTTTCCCTCTTTTAATTATTTCCTATTTTTCCTGAATATGGATATATACATATATATGGATATATATATTTGCATATTATTTCCCCTATTATTTGCATATTATTAGGCAGGGACTATCCTTTGCCTTTTCTTGTAACCCCACCATTTATCATAGGCACTGAATTGAATTCTTTATCCTTTACTCTATGACATTTTGTTCCAGAAGAAAATATTATAAAAGCAGTACATACTATGTAAAATATGCATTGAAGAATTGTCCCTAAAAACACTATATATGCAGAAGTTTATCTATTTGATTTTTTTAAATAAAAAAAGTCATTTACCTCCAAAACTACAGAATTTTTAAAATCAGTTTTATAAAAAAAAACTTTATTAAAAACATTGGTATAGTAGAAAGAGTGCTGAGCTTGAAATCAAACAACCTACATTAAAAATGCTAGCTTTACCACCTATGCAACCTTAGGCAACTCAGTCAGTCTCAGTTTCTTCATCTGTAAAATAGGGTTTAGACTAGCTTGGTCTCTTCAGTCCCTTCCAGATCTCAGTTTATGGCCTTATGTTCCTATGAAAACTCAAGGCTAAAAAATTTAGTCAAAATGGAAATGCTCTCACTACAAAAAAAAAATAATAATAATAAAATAATTTACATTTAGTCTGAATTTCACAGTATTAGAAAGTATTGCTTACATTTCTGAAGTTTTAGATTCGTGTTCTGCCTGATATGTACTGCTTGATATGTAACTCGCTTATTATCTGCTGTTCTCAGGAACTCTTTAAGACTTTAAATTGTATAGAGAGTGTCAATAAGTTCTGGTACAAAGAGTATCCACATCAGAAATCCTCTATGCCAACAAAATCACTAGGCCAATTCCTTTCCATCTCTACAGTACAGCAGTATTTATTCATATGTAATTAAATACTAGAAAATAAAATATTTATTGTAGGAAAAGAGTGATAGCAAGAATTCGATTTTACCAATGAACTTTAAGAAGTTAAAATGATGGCAATAGGTACTCAAAAGGCTTTCTGTTTCAAGAGACACCCATTATAGTAGTTCTCTAGGATACTTAAAGGGATATAAGAAAAACAGTGAAAAATGAAGCTTTTAATCCCCAAAGAAGGCCCCCTACATAGATGTTATTTTATGAAAGAGAGCAATATTAAAGATGGGGAATGATGGACAGCAATGAATGCTTGAAAGCACAGACTTCATTTAATCTTATTATGATTGCATTGGTATTAATCAATTATTTATGACAATTTGAATCTGTGGGAATCTTACTTTGTTTCTTAAATTTCACAATGCCAAGGTCTCAAAGTACCAGAGAAAATGTATTTAATTAAATAATGTTCCAAAACGGAGAGAATTTTTCTACCCACTTATTTCCCGGGCACATTCTATGACACACTTAATGCAATTTTCACCCTCTAATACCAGAATCTGAAAGTATTCTAAAGAGATTCCCCAGAAGGATCAACACAGATAACTTTTAGGAGCCAATTTTTAAAATGTATATTTAGACTATATTATAATGCAAAGCTTACTGTATGTTAAATGTTCTCCAAACTTTTATATAAATTCAGAGAGTGTGTGGCACTTGGGACTAGAGGACTGAGAACCTTTAAAGATTACAGCAGTCACCTCCAGCACTTCAAGATCTACCAATCATGAATTCTCACCAAACTCCATAAGCTTCCCTGAATATCCATCTTCCCTGAGGCTCAAAAGCATTACTATAATTTCTTATTACACTGATCCTTCTTTTCCTGATTGGCAAGCATGCATAGCAGAAAGGTAAAGAGAAGCAAGTTCTTCCTACTTTTCCTATGCCATCCTTCTCCCAAAATACCGTCAACATAATTTATTTGCCTTTGTCACTGGTTATAACAATTTGAGGTAACAAAAAATAGCTCCTCATCATGATTACATCACAAATTACTGGGTTAGGAAAGGATTAAGATACTAATAAAAACTGGATATTTGTAGCTGTAGTAGTGATGGTGGTGGTGAAAGTTGGTAGTAATAGTCCTTAATTTTTGAAGAGGACCAGTTAACATCATGGACGATGACTTGACTTGCCCATGAATTGGGTTTAAGTGAAGCAAAGATGCTCAAATTCATCAGAATGAATCTTCCTGAGTCATCTAAGGACAAACATGACAGACTGATAGCAATGAGCATATGTGTGTGTGTGTGTGTGTGTGTGTGTGTGTGTGTGTGTATTTAAGGTAAATGATAAAAGATACCAAAAAAATTTACAAAATAAAAAATAATTTAAAAAATAAAAAGATACCCAAGGCAATTCAAATGCTACTTTTTCCATAAAGTTTTCTGATGCCCTCCTAAACTAGAATTTTCTTCTGTCATGGACTATGAAATTCACTGTATCTCTTGTGAAATATTCATGTTCAATTTTCCATTATGTCATTTGTGAATTGTGCCTATTATTTTGTTAACTCTTGACAGCAAGGATTATATTTGTCTTTCCTTTCTTTCTTTCTTTTTTTTCCTTCCTCCCTTTCTTTCTTTTGTAATTCTTAAGACAATGCTTTGCTGATATTTATAAAGGGCCATATATGGGTACTCACTAGTGTTCCATGTTTGATGAATCACCAGAGCCTAAAAACTTGTCATCTAAGAACCAAACTTCTGTTGACAACTTTTTTCCACCTTGAGCTGGATCAAAGTGGTTCTTGGACAATAGACATATAAGCTTGTCAATACATGAAGCCTTTACAATTTACTAAGGCCTATTAAAGTTTGGCTTCTTGAATAGTCTTTCAAAATTCAGATGATTTCAACAATGTAAACAGAAACAACAACAAGAACAAATTAAGCTTAGCACTGAATTAAGCTAAGCCCTGAATGAAAAGATAAAGTGAACCTCTTTCTCTACTTTTCAGAGAGGACACCACATGTTAGTTTTAATCAACTTCTTTTTCTTCCGATTTAAAAAATATATTTGTTAGTGTATTGCTTACTAAGTATATGAGGGGATAGAATGAGAAATTATGGTCACAGAAAAACAAGAGATCAACAAAATTTAATTTTTTAAAAAGAATACAAAGTCACTTTCATGTAGAGTTAGATATCAGAATAGGATTTCAAAGAAAGATCTGCATGAAATAGTGTGCTGAATTGAACTAAAAAATAGTTGTAATTAAATTTAGTAACTAATTGGGACACTATGGAAGCATTACAGAAGATGATTTTTTTAAATCAGGATGTCATGGAGAGATGAAAATTAGGCATGTGACATGAAAGCATATTCCTCTTTAGTACAATTTGAACCACTATCTTTTGCCAGATTAGTTTGTATACAGCTTACCATTTCACAACCCCATTACATTCTTGAGGCAAAGTCAAGTTTACAAATCCAGACAAGTGAAGTTAAATATTGGAACAAACTAATTACTAAAAAGAGTCTCTAAAACTGTAATGAATTTCATTCCCTGAAATCTGTAGAACTGAACAACAATTTTAAATAAGTGCACAGGAAGATTACAAATCCCAAGAAGGGGAAAGGAAAGGAAAGAAAGTCAGAAAAGGAGGTGAGAAGGAAGGGAAAGAATTGGAAAATTAACAGCTGGAAACACTTTATAAAAAAACACACCCTGAAGATTATCTGTATAAAAAGGAGCAGTGGGTAGACAAACATAAAAGGGGGAGAAATGAATCATTGGGGCAATTGTAAATACAAGCATTTGTAGAGTACTTTAACATTAATAGGCAAAAATAAAGATGTGACCAGGGAGTACTATAGTAATTTACACTGGCATATTTGTATGCCCTAAAGCCTTATTTTAAAAGTTCTAAATAAACTATTTTTGAACTTATCAGAAAACTTTTAAAGCACACTAAAATTGTTCTTGCAAGTATGCAAGTACTTCCCAACATATTACAAAACAGTTTCTCTATTTAGGATTAGTATACTATCTTAACATAATTAGTAAGCATCAGAGAATATGTTTCTGTAGATACACACACACACACACACAAATTGTGTTTTTAGAATCTTCTGCACATACTTTGAATTATATGGGGTGATTAGGAGGAGAAATTAAAATGGGAAAGGGAGAGCAGAAAAGGAGTAAAACTTAGGACCTGCCTTCCTTCTAAATTATCAACAGCCAATCAAACAGGATTAGTGAAGCTGGCAAAATTCTTTTCTTCTCATCTTCTCTCCCCAACCTTCATCCTTCTTCTATCATCATCTTTTTTCTTTCTTATGTATTGGAAGAACTATATAGGAAAGCAAGGTTTTGTTCAAACATACTTTAAAATGCGATTGATAAGACAACCTTTTAGTAAAGATAGGAAATGGTCCAACTTTCTAGATTTCCAGTTGAAATTTTCTATTAAAATTGAAAAACTTGTTTATACTTTTTGATGTAGAGATCTCATTAATGGTCCTATATACTCAAGGAGGTTAAAAAACAAATACCATTGTATCCAATATACCAAAATATTCATAGCACTCTTTATGGTACTAGTAAATTTCAAACAAAGTAGATACCCATTGATTAAGGAATGCCTAAAAAAATGTAATGTAATGTAATAATAAATATGTAATAAAATATCATTGCACATTAAGGAATGACACATAAAAATTCATAGAATTATGGGAATATCTTCATGAAAACTGATGCAGAGCAAAATAAACAGAACCAAGATATAATAATTTAGATATAAGGATCATTGAAATGAGGCTGAATTCTGAGGAACTAAAAAAAAATCAATGAATGTCCTAGAGCAGTAGTATCAAACTCAAATAGAAATGAAACTGAGCCTGACATTTTTGTCCTGGATTAACAGCTAATGAAACATATGTTGCCTCTCACAGTTGAAACAAAGAAGATTCACTAGGACAGGCTTTGATATTTTGTATATTAGTTGGTGAGTTGATTTTTTTTTTTGCTTACTTGTTTTTCTTTGTCAGAAGAAAAATAGTTAAATAATTGCAAACAAAAGGCATCAGTAATGCTGAAACCTTCTGAAATTCAAATGACCATTTCCTATATATCAAGATTTCCAGCAAATTATTCCATATGCTACTTTCTAGCACAATAATTACACATATGATCAGAAAAATATACGAATTTCTCTTATTCATGATATTTTCCATAAAGTAGTTGTTCAACAAAGTTTTGACATGTTTTATTACAGTGAGATCCAATGGTCAAGCTGGGAAGGGAAGATGAAAATGATTACAGATTTTCCAATTAATAAAGCAATATTAACAGTAAAGATTCCTTAAGAGGAAATAGTTAACACCATCAGAAAGGCATCATGGGGAGTGATTTAAAACAACAACAACAACAACAACAACCTGATAATACAATAGCTTCATAAAATTAGGGCAATTCTGAATTGGTGTCAGAGGATAAAGATTTCAATCTAAGTATAGCATGTTGACTTTCTCAGCTTTGTAATATGAGAATTCTGTAAAGTACCAAAGGACAGAATTTTTTTAGCTAAATACTTTAACCTAGCAAAAATTCCATCAGAACAGAATCTAAAGAAACATTCTGGAAATAAGGGATAACATTTAGAATTAGAAATCATTTGTATAGGGGCAGCTAGGTGTCGCAGTGGGTAGAGCACCAGCCCTGAGGTCAGGAGAACTTGAGTTCAAATTTGACCTTAGACACTTAACATTGCCTAACTGTGTAACCCTGGCAAGTCACTTAATCCCAAGTGCCTCAGCAAAAACAAAGGAAAAAAAAGGAAGAAGAAAAAGAAAAAGAAATCATTTGTATAAAGGAAATGTCCAAAGGCATAGCAAGCAGTAAAAATTTTTATAAAAGAGTACTAGAATGGAGACTCAAAGCCCCTTAGGACAGGAGAATTTCACTCAAGAGGCAGGTCTGAGGGGACTGCCCTTAAAAGCAAAGAGCGTCAAAATCCTGCCACAGATACCTAACAGCTACAGAATCATGAGCAAGCCAAATAACATTTCAGTATCCTCTGTCTTAGCGTAGAAATGGTAGAGAAGTCAAGAAATTGGAGTTTTTGACCTAAGCTGCAGTCACACCTCACATACTGAAGGTTACTTAGAGTCTGTTTTTTCTTAGTCTCACCTGTAAATGGGTGTAATGATAGCACTTATCTCCCAGAATTGTTGTGAATATAAAATGAAATAATATTTACAAAGTCTTTCCTTAGCATAGTACTAGATACTTGTTATCCCAAGAGCCCCAAGCATACTAGAAGTTCTCTTAACCACTGAAATCACCAGCCTAGTAAAAAAAAAAAAAAAAAAAAAAAAAAAAAATGACCCAGATGCAAAAGACATCCATCCATGTGCACTGATGTGTATATGTATAAAAAATATAAGTAATCCCCTACAAGAGCAAGATTTAAATATTACTTTTAATTCCATCTCTGTTCTAAGTTTTAAAAGCAAAGTTGGCTATCTATTAGTTTATGCATATGATGGGTTTATTAGAAAAATTAGCATTAATTGAAATGGACATCTCACAGCAGCATTTATTTTACAAGGTCAAAAATTTGTCCTTAAAATGAGGCAAAGTTCTATAATTTAAATAATATTAATATATGGTAGGTATTCCGAAAGGAAAAATGTGTAAGATTTCATGTGTATCAAGTTATTTTTGCTTTTGTTCAGGTATCTTATAACTGAAAATCATGACTTTTTACAAAATGTCAAATATGAAACTCTATCTTCTGAACTTAAAATTCAAATAAAAAAAGTTTTCTCTTAAATAGACTATTTCCTGAAGTCATTAGCACTAAAATAGGGTTTTGATATGTATGACTTCTCAATAAAAACTCTATAGCAATTTTTAACTCTTCCCTAGTTTGATGATGAAATATTTCTCAACATGAATGGGTAAACTCATTTTTCAACTTGAAATTATACTAATTAGTAGAAACTTTCCATATATTTTATTACTTTTGCTGGTCCCTAATTCTAATTAGAGGCAATTTGTATTACTCCAGAGATAAGTCATCTTGGTATCTCTATGAACCAATCATGACCTACATGTGGGTGGTCCATGTAGGTCAAGGTTAGAGTTGACAACAATTTGGAAAAAGCTCAGCTTATATAGCCTCAGAGGTACACCCTTTAATTAGAGAACAATTTCCAAAGCGACCACTCCCTGGACTTTCCAGAACTCAGTTCTCAAAAAACTAAATCAAAAACAACCACGGCACATGAAGCTAACAGTCCGTTATATAAATTATCTCCTAGAGGAGTCTAAGAAGGAGGGCAGCCAGCATCTGGAGGAATGGAGAGGTAAGCTGCCAATCCTAGCTACCCACCCCTCAAAGGAAAGAGGAGAAAGTTCTGGCAACCAGTGGGAAAGAACTCCTCCTGGCTCTGCAGCTGTCTGTACTGATTCCATGGAAGCAAGGAAAATAGAGTGGGTAGTTCATTTGAAAATGTTCCCACACTCTTGCCTCTTTCTTTTTTCTGATGGTCCCACCATCCAGCACCGTGGCGGGAGCACTAGAACCAATTCTGTGAGAGCCAGCTGTCCGCCTCTTCTCCTCCACTCAGGGAGCTACCATAAGGCTCCCGTAAACTAGAGCCAACTCCATCCTGACTCACTACAGATGTTACTCCCTTCTCCCTCCTCTTCTGGAGCAACAGTGAGCCAAAGGCCTCTTTCCAGAGTCTATTATTGCTGTAAAAGATTTATTGGGTCCTTACAATGTGCTAGATGCTAGAAGGAAGAGGGAAACACATGCTCCCTGACCACTCTGTTGAGAAAGATGTTATGTTATTCAGGGACAGCCAGCAGTTCTGAATGCTGAAGGCTAAAAGGGGGAAAGTCTAGTTTTAAGCAACCATTTCTTTGGAATCCTTGAGTAAAAGAAGCATTTTACTGTCAGGGAGCAAGAAAAAGGGAAAACTAACTAGTAATATGAAATTTGTAAAAAATACTCTGTTGTTAGAGTTTATTTTAAAAGTGGTGTTTTTACCACAAGGTAACAGATTGCTATGTGTGCATTGTGGGAATGGAACATACATACAATAATTATTGATGTATGGACAATCAAGACAAAAAAGTAACAGTTGGTTTATGATATTTATAAGCCAAAAAATTGTTTTGTTTTTAAATATTTGTCAGCTGCCCCACCTTGCACTTCAGAGAGTTCTATTGTAACCTGTTGGTAATAGTTCCCTTCATGTTATTAGTTATTAGAGACAACACCCAATTAAGCATCTACTCTGTCCCAGGCATTGTGCTAAGTTCTGGGGTTACAAAGAAAGAAGTAATCTAGTGGGAAAAAGACAACATATAAAAAATTAAATACATACAACATACAAAAAGGATAAATTAAGGATAATTTCTGTTGTTGTTCAGTTCTCAACTTTTCCCAAGAGCCATCTAAGAGATGGGAACTGCAAATCTAACTATGCAATTCTAACAATGACTGTCACTGTAAAACAAGGCAAATGTTATAAATGTTTTAGTAATGCAACACCAAGCTCTATCATCTACTCAAAAGACAAAAAAGCTTTATGTAACAATAACTCACATTTATAAAAGACATAATGTTGACAAAGCATTTCCACTCAAAATGTCTTTAGGAAATGGGAAGAGCCTATACTACATTATATTTATATCAAGTGACTTGTCTTTGGTCACACAGTTAGTGAAGTATCAGCCTCAAATTCTGTGTATCTTGTAATAACACCAAGAATCTTTTAACTACAGAATTTTGCCCCTATCCTTTGCTTGAAGTTTACTGAAAATTTAGCTGCAAATTTAAATCAGCTTCTTCAAACTGATTAATGTATATTTCCTACTGTTGTAGGAAATTAGATATTTAGAATTTTTCCTAAGGTGAATATAATTTTATAAGATCACAAAACCATTTATTTATAATCATAAGGGAACAGGGTCCATATTTCTATTAAAACCTCCTCATTTTACAAATAAGGAACCTTATCTGTAAAAGAATAAGTAACCTACCTAAAGTTACACAGACAGTGAAAAGGTTGGGGATATGAATGCAGATTCTCTCCAAAGCCTATCCTCTTCCAAATGTATCATATTTCTCAGCAAATACCTTGCAATATGTATATTTTGAAGTCTGTTTAAATGCATGCAAAATAATCTACTGCAATTTGATTCTATTCATTGCCATGTTTTTTTGTGTTCCACAAAAAACAGCAAACTTCTTGGATTTGGGTAACAACTTTTTGACTTATTTTATTTTTGCAATAGTGATCTTTGGGGAAATAAAGTTGGGACATAGATTGTAGAAAAAATTTACAATTCTGTAGTCTTAAAGCTCTCAGATTAAATAGTTTTCCATAAACTAAATTACTCACTCCACACTTACTACAATTTTGTAGCTCTTTCATCTGATCGCCTCCAAAATTCCTTAGGTTTTTTCGTCCCCATTTCTTTCTCTCTGGAGCTAAACTCTGGATAATGTATATGACCCCATAGTTGTGGTGAAAATAAGCGTGTACATTTGAGCTTCTTTTAAGGGTAAATTGTCTCTTTAAAAAGAAAGTTAGCAAAAGTTATATGTCATCATAGAGGAGAAGACATAAGATACAAGGCAATGAATACTTTGCCTGATTTTGAACTAACACAAATTCCTCTAGATGCCTGAATTTCTTAGTCAGAAAAATGAAAATACTAGTAAACACTGGATTCTACAATAAGCCATATATATATATATATATATTCACTCTAAGTACTAGAGAATAAACTAAGCATGTAATCAAAAATGGAGAATATTTCAGCAACTTAAAATTTCCACAAAGCTCTGGGCCTTCCGGTAGAGTAGGCCTTTTCTAACAGTGGCAATAAGGGACATTTTTATGAGGCAATGTGGTAGCTATTATTCATTGAATCATAGAATAGAATGAGTTGGAAGAGATCTTGGAATCTATTCCACTGAACTTTCCACCAAAGGTTCAATCCACCACTCAGGAATAAACCCCCTCAGAGCACAAAACTAAAAGGCCATAAAAAATATGTTCAAATATATTATATGGATATGCACTCTTCACATTTGGTGGATGTCCCAAGACCTCCCAAATTACCATCCTCAGCCCTATTAACTAGACATATGTTTAGGACAGAAATGAAGGAGACCACATCTATTGTAGCAAGTGCTACTCTATTCTTGCTGAATATACTTTATATTCTAACCTTCTATTCAGTGATCTCTAAGTACTTATTTTATCTCAGTATTGAACCTAAGCTCACAAGGGTACTGGCCTAAGTCAGATCTGTCACTAAAAAATGTTACCCACAAATAGGAGTCCATAATAATCTCAGTAGTTGACCTTCATCCTCAACAATTTTCCAACTGGCTCAATCATTTCAGTGCTTCCTGTTTTTTTCTTCAGACAGTCATAAATGGGCAGAATTACAGAAAACCAGGGGCAAAATATATTTGTGGTATCTATTTGTCATGAAATTATTCATTTTTCTAAGTATACATGATCCTAAGAGCATGTCATAGGACTAACCTAAATTAGTACTTGTGGGAAGCTAGGTAACACTGTAGATAGAGTTCAGGAAGGCTCTCATTTCTGAGTTCAAATCTGGCCTCACTTTTTGTAATGGCAAGTAACTGGAAACTGAATGGATGCCCATCAACTGGAGAATGGCTTAATAAATTATGGTATATGAATGCTATGGAATATTATTGTTCTGTAAGAAAAATCAGGATGATTTCAGAGAGGCCTGGAGAGACTTATATGAACTGATGCTGAGTGAAATGAGCAGAACCAGGAGATCATTATACACAGCAACAACAATATTATATGATGATCAATGCTGATGGACGTGGCTCTCTTCAACAATGAGATGATTCAAACCAGTTCCAATTGTTCAGCGATGAAGAGAGCCATCTACACCCAGAGAAAGGACTGTAGAAACTGAATGTGGTTCACACTCCTCTTGTTGTTTTCTTCCATTGTGTTTTGCTTCACTTTTTCTCTAGTGTGGCACATAATTATAAAACATATATATACATATATTGGATTTAACATATATTTCTACCATGTTTAACATATATTGGAGTAGTTGCCATCTAGGGGAGGGCATAAGGGAAGGGGGGGAATTGGAACATAGGGTTTTGCAAGGGCTAATGTTGAAGAATTGTCTATGCATATGTTTTGAAAAATAAAAAGCTTTAATTAAAAAAAAAAGAAATACCTCAGGATTAAGAGAACAAAATGCTTGTTGTAGGCATTGTAGAGAGAGTTTAGTGCAATTTTTTTTTTGTTCAAGGAACTTATAATTAATTCAAACAGAGACTTTAGGATATTAATTACTTAGCATTCTTTTTTTTAATGCCAAAGGAATGTTTGATATAGCACAGACAAAAACATCTATGTTAATTACTTTAAAATATTCATATATTCTATGTCTAGCCTTAGAGTTTTAAATTACCTTGAAAGCAGTTTCAGATAGGGAAAGGAAATTGGTAAAATGACATGATATTTTGCTTAGGAATTGCTTTGAATTTCTTTTGATGCTTTGAATGATTTCTGTAAGTATTGCTTTTCATTATTTCTCATTAGAGTCTATTTTTTCATGCCACAATAAAGTCAGTATTAGAGATTTTAAAAAAAATCTGTCCTCAGATACTTCTTAGCTATGTGACCATGTATGTGTAAGTCACTTAATCTGTTTGCCTCAGTTTCTTTATCTGCAAAATGAGCTGCAGAAGAAAATGACAAACCACTCTAGTAACTTTGTCAAGAAAACCTTAAATGGAATCATGAAGTTGGACACGAGTGAAATCACTAAATGACAAATTTAGTATTGATGGTTTAGTTGAGTCAACTAAAAAGATTATTAAATTCAAATCTGCCCATTGTCTAAATAGAAATCTGCAATACGAACACTTCTAAATTGATATTATTCAACTTTGGTCAAATGACATAAGTAGTAAAAATCTAAGTCTCGTTGTTCTATTGTCTTAAGTTAGAAAAAACACATAGAACAAAATTCTATAGAATTTTGACACTCCATTGAATACAGACTATTTTAGAGAGCATGATGATTTAGCAAGAAGCAGCAAAACATAATTCATGGAGAAAAGGACTTGGAGTTGAGAAGACTCAAGTCCAGTTCAATTCCAGTTTCTGATACATACCAGCTGTATGAGCATGGAAAAGTCAGCTGATCTCTCTGTGACTCAGTCTCCTTACCTGTAAAATGATGGAGTGGAAATTGCAGGACCTCTAACTTTAGTCCTAAATCTTTGACCCTATGAGTTCAACTCTGAATACCCCACGATCATTCTCAAATTATAAAGCTACAGAAGAGTCACTGATGTACATCAGGTGATGGGAGTATCTACACTAGGACTTCCTATACCACCAAGAGAACTTTAAGATACCTCAAGTGATAATTAGAAACATTCTTGTTTTTCAATCCTAAGCTAAAATCTAGACCAAAACAACAACACAACAAATAAACAGAAATTCAGTGTTATTATACTTACAAACTTTTTTTTTACCACTACACACAACTCAAAAAGTTGATTACATACTACTTAGATCTTTACTGTCATAGAATCTTCCTAGAGCTCCAACATAAATGGAACTAATCAATTAAGTGAAAAATAAATATATTATTTATAATTCACTTTAATTTAGCAAATCAAATCACAAAGTATACCAATATTAATGTCACTCTTGTAGTTCTAAAAAATCTAAGCAGTTTGCCTTCTCAGGTGTGGATCAGAGAAAACTTTCTTGGCATTCCCAGTGACTTGTCTTATGCAGTTAGTGTTATTGTCAAACACCACCCTTCTTTCCCTAGAAAATCAGTTGGCCACTGCTGCAGCCACAAATCCATCAGTATGGTAGCCAAGAAAAATCTGTTTGCTTTTCGATTTTGAAATTTAAGCTCCAGACCAAAGTCATAAACGGTAGCGATTCTCATTCCTTGACTACTATAACATTCCAGAATGTTTCTAATTATCTAACTTAAAATTCTCTCAAAAATCTCCTACAGAATATTAGTTTAACTCATCAGTTTTAAAATAAGTACTACAAAAATCATGCTATTTATTATCAAGGATAACCCAATTTGTGCTGTTTTAGTTACTAAAGGACTAAAAGGACAGTAATAGAAGGTTTGCTTGTTTGTTTTAAAGGCGTTTCCCATGTTGAAGACAATGTTACATTGAGGATCTATTGTTCAAACTACATAGGACTTTTAAGAGGTGGTAAGGCATGCAAGATGATATAATTATCAAATTTCAGAATCAAAAAGTCACTGATACTTTGGAAAACTCACTTATACTGACTGGCCCTCAGTTTACTCATCTGTAAAATGAAGGGTACGAACTAGATGGGTTCTGAGAGTCCCTTCTATCACTAGATCTATGATTTCCATTGACTCCTATACAGGAGAACTAGGAAGTCTTATGGTAGAATCACAATATGAGAGCTCTTTAACATTATCCTTCCATGCACTTCATCCTTATGAACCACACACCTAAAAAGGTTTAAAATTCTGGGAACAGGGAGGGCAGCCAAGCAATCTTTCCACTTAGGCAAAGGCTGGGATTCTCCCCAAAGTCTTCCAGTAACCCTTGGCTGGCTATCCCTTGCTGGATTGTGAACTCACTGGCTCCATTACTGTGGGAAGGGTGGGAATTGGCTTTTCTTATATATTTGCTTCTGGTCTGTATTTATAATCAAGGATAAGAATCATTTCAGGAAATAACACTCTTGACATATTTCAAGAAATAACAGTAACACAATTACATGTGACACATTTAACTGAGTCAATAATTCTTATTTTTATCTTGCCGGCAAAATAAAACTAAAGCATTACAATTTACTTACTTCTGATGAGATCTCCATCTGAATGATTTCCCCAGATGGATTGGTCTTGATTCTCTCCATGCATAAATAGACTATTGGTGGGTGGTGTGATAGCTCTCTCTGTATTGTCTTGGTCACATTTTTCTAAATAGAAAAAAAAAATTAAGTTTACTGTTTGCCACCAAATTTTCTTGTTTAGGTTTCATTTAATACATTTGTATTACCAGAGATTGTCACATTATAGGAATATAATAAATGCTTTTAATAGATAATGTTCCTTTTACTTTAATGATCATCACTTTAGGTATAAAAAGGACCATAAGTAATTTACTCCAACTTCTTTAATTTTACAGATGAGGAAACTGAGATTCAAAAACATTATTTTTTTTCCCCCAATGTCACATAGGTAGTAAAACATTAGAGTCAAGTCGAAACCAGATCTTCTAACTCTAAAGTTAGTGCTTTTTCCGTCTCACCATAAAATGATGAGAATATATTCAATTTATAAGTTTTCTAGATGCTTAAAGATCTTATAATAGGGAGCAGTTAGGTGGTGGAGTAGATAGAGCAGTAACCCCTGGAGTCCAGGGGACTTGACCCCTGACACTTAACACTTATTACCTGTGTGACCCAGGACAAGTCACAATCTCAATTGCAAAGCAAAACAAAACAAAACAAAAATGATCTTATGAGAGGCAGCATGGCACAATCCCCTTTCTGACACACAATATTCATAAAAACCTTTAAGTAGTTAAATCTGTAAATTGAAGAAAAGGTGCCAACCTATACTAATAAAGGGAGTTTCCTTTCTCAGTAAAATCCCAGTTCTAATCCTGGTTCCTATATTTAAAAGTCTGACTGCTTTTGGGAGGAGGAAAAGATCATCTTTTCTAAGTATTGCCTCCAAGTAGCATTAGGGGCTATAATCTATAAAATTCTTTTTAAAAAATTCTGTATTTTGCATAGTGTTCTAATGTATCTGTTTAAACACTACTTAGATATTAACTTTGAACAGTGATTCCAGATTTGTTAAGGTAAATCATAATGTTTCAAATAAAACAAAATCAACTGAATTAATTGGAATACTTAAGTTTTCTGCCCATGTGAATGTGTATCTCGTGAGCAAATCACTTACACCATGGTAATTTCAGAAAGAATATGGAGTTCTGCCAAAAATCTGTTTTGTATTTCTTATGATTCAACACATGACAATGAAAGATACCACATGGAACTAAAAGGACCTTCAATTTTATTATTGCCATGCAAAAACCATGAAATAATTTTAAATAATAATAAATAAAAATTTGATGAATGCTTATTAACCCTTTTCAGCTTTATAAAACATTAATCAACATTATTACAAACAAAATATAGAATGATTTTTATAATCTCATGGGAATTTATCTTTTTTTAGTGATAGTTTTATTATGTTAGAAGCTATTTCAACAAATAACCAAAGGAAAAATTATTACTATTGTATGTAAATTTTACATTTCGTTAAATTGTTTAATTTAATTTAACAATTGTTTGTTCAAATTTAACCAACAATTGGAAAATCTGTGAGTTCATAAATATTTGTTTATATTTCTTCAAGACTCTGTGCTTAGCATCTCTGAAAAGGAAAAGGGAAGGATGAAGACAAAGGGAAGAGGAAAAAAGGAAATTAAATTTAAGAAGGATAAGTGTAAAGTCTTACATCTGGACAAAAAAATCAACTGTACAAGTATAGTTTTGGGAAAACATGATTAGACAACAGGCCTTGGGAAGAAGGTCTGTAGGTTTTAATGGACTTCAAAATCAAGGGAGTCAACAGTATCACATAACAGTTTTTAAAAAACTAATTAATCTTAGACTACAGTAATAGAATTGCGATGTCAAAAATAATAACTGATAGTCCCACTGTATTCTTAGCTGATCAGATCACAGTGGGAGTTGTGTGTGCTAAAATCTGAGTGCCACATTTTGAAGATCTGTGACAAAATTAAATGAACCATAGAGAGGATATAACCAGGTTGGTGAGAAGGTCTTATTCTAATGGATTCTAGTTGTTCGGTCTAGGGAAGACAAGACTTAGAAGAAACAAGATGGCTGTCTCCAAGCATTTGGAGGGTCATCATGTAATAATAATAGTCAATAGTAGTAACAATAACTATGTATATAGTGTTACAAAATGCTTTTAAAATATTATCTCATTTTATTATCATGATAACCCTGGGAGGTAGATATTGTTACTCCTACTTTACAGATGAGGAAACGGAGGCAGAGAAAGGATATAACTATCTTGCTAGAATCATAGAGGTAGTAAGTTCTTTCAAGATAGAATTCAAATGTAGGCTTTCCTAACTCCAAGTCCTATGCCTTATTCATGAGCTACTTGTCTGTTCTGCTTGGTTCTATAGAGCAGAACCAAGAACAATGGGAAGAAATTGACATTGATTGGATTTACATTAAAACTTCCTGACAAATTCTGCTGCACCAAAAAATAAGCTGCTGCAAGTAGTGAATTCTCTATCTCTTTTTTAAAGGTTTTCAACAAAGGTTTTCATTAAGTTCATTAAACCTAAGTTAAATCAACATCTCTGACTCTTTGATGTTATAGTCCACTAAAGGCTACAATCTTCAGGTGACTCATTATTTAACCATGTCTCCCCAATCTTGTACTTGTAGAGTTGATTTACTGAACTAAAATGTTTAAGGTCTTCATTTAGGCTGGAGCACCACTTGTTGAGAGGAGTTTCTAGAGACACAAGTATAGGACAGACTAAGTGTCTTCTGTACCTTCCTGTTCTGAGAGTTTATGTTGGTGCAAGCTGTATCACAGAAGTACAGAAGGGCAGTTTCATATTTCTTTTATATGCTAATAGATGGCTTAGTAATTGAATGCCAAGTCTGAAGTCAGGAAGATTCATCTTCCTGAATTAAAATTCAATCTTAGCCACTCATTAGCTGTGTGACCCTGGGCAAGTCACTTAATCTTGTTTGCCTCAATTTCCTACTCTGTAAAAATGAGTTGGAGAAGGAAACAGCAAATCACTCTAGTATCTTTGCCAAGGAAACCCCAAATGTTGTCACAAAGAGTCAGACACAACTGAAAAACAATGCAACAGCAATAAACACCAAAAAAAATCATATTTCATAGTTTTTGAAGGACTTACATGCATCACTTTATTTGATTGCCCAACCCTCTAAGGGAGTTAGGAAGGGCAGGCATTTTTATCCCCATTTTACACAAATGGAATCTAAACCTCAGGGATGTCAAGTTATTAACCCCAAGATTCTAGGATTTCTATCTGTCAGAAGCCAAGAAGCCACTTGTCCCAAGCCCCTGCATACTGTTTTTGTTTTGTTTTTCCATTAAAACAGTGTACTTCCTCCCCATGTACAGTGTTTAGATACAGGGTAGGAACTGATTAAATACCATGATTTCAATTTCCCTAACTCTTCACTTCTATGAACTGGATAATCTCTGTCGATTAACTGTTCCACGATTTGCTAATATCTATCATTTTATATGATACATATCTCCTTCAATATTAATTTCCATAAAACACTTATGAGGTATAGAGCACTATTTTAAACACCACAGTGGAGGTAATAGACTCAATTGCAATCATTGAGAATCTTATGAAGCTTAATTTTATAGAAGTGAACATAATTGACACAATTGTAATCAATAAGATATACAGCCATAGAATCAGACAGTCTAGTGGCACATTTCAGTCAACCAATCAGATTCTGAATATTAAGACAGCTATAAAACCAGCTCTATTTCCAGATTTTCACTACTTACATAAGCACATATATTAAAAGTGGCAATTTGGAATTGATAAATATTTTGGCTGGGCTAGATCTACAGCATACACTGAGACATATTCTAAAATAGCATTTCTATCTTCAAAACTCAATGTCCCAATAGTCTTATTATGGCACTGCACTAAGACTTTAGGGACAACCTGTATATCATGGTTCTGAAAGATTTACTCCCCAGACAGGTGATCCATATGGAAATATGCCATCAGACATTTTATGCTTTTCTAGTATTTTTATATATGCCTCTAGTTTCTTTATTATTCAGTATTGCAATTTTCCCCTTAAGGAGAATGTCAATATCAATGAAACAGATGTGATAGACTTCCTAAGCCCTTCTCCTCATATAATGTAATTGGAACATAATGCTATACAATTATTTTTTTTTAAATTGAGAGCACACTGAATGTTGAAATAGAGCACATACTACTCATCACCAAGTGTCACAGTATTCTGAATAATCATAGAATATTATCTAATCATCTAATTAATATAAAGGTATGTTTTTTCTGCCAACATGTCAAAGTTAGCTTAAGAGAAGAGGAAAAGGAACACACATATATATAATTCTATTAACAGACAAGTTGAAAGAAACAGTGTGATATAAAAGTTAAAACACTGACAGAAAATCTGAATTCCAGTTTGGGTACCTGGGTGACATGGTAGACAGACTCCTGGGTCTGGAGCCAGCCAGACCTGAGTTGAAATCCAACCTTACTTTAGTTGAGTGACCTGAGGCAAGTAAAAATCCCAGTTTCCTCAGCAACAACAAAAAAAGGGGGAGGAAGATAATAGTAGCACCTACCTCCTAGGGTTGTTGTAAAGATCAACAGGCCTGGCACAGTGCCTGGCACAGAGTAAGCTTATATACATGGTAGCTACTAATATTATTGTTGTTGTTGTTATGATTAGTCCTAATTTTACCAAAAAATAACTCTATAAACATGATCAAGTCACTTAATCTTTCTTAATTTTAATTTCCTCACCTGTGAGATGAGGATAATAAGCCCTGTCCACCTCATAATTCCAGAATAATATCTGTGAAAGCATCCTATAAAGGATGCTACATAAATGTGAGGAGTTAATTTATAGGGAAAAAAACTACAAACATTTTTAAAGTAATATTGAACGGGTACAGAGTTATACTGTCAATTTTGAAAAACTATCTGCAAAGCATTTTATCATTTATTCCTTTGTCATACTCCCAACTCTTACACTGAGAATACTACCAATCAATCCTTCCCATTATACTTAAGTTTTTTTCCCAGGGCATCACTCCTCCAAAGACTGCATTCTCTTGCCTTCCCTATTTCAACTCTGCTGAATTAGCTCAATTCTAAATACTACAGTACAGTCCCTTGCCCCTATGCTATTAACCCTTACACTTTACCAATTCACAAACTCATATTAGTTCCAACCTTTGCCAATTTGCCTCCTATTTACATGCTGGTAAATGAAGTTGGAGGATATCACAAACGCTGCTTATTGGGTCCACTACAATTGCATATAACATAATTTTAACTGGGCCCTCACTGCAGCAAGGCAATCTTTTTAATCTCCCTAATCAGTTTAGTCTCCACTCACCAGGTGGCTAATCAAAATTTTAGTCCCTTCACCAGCCTCCCCTTCCCATTTTTTTTAATACTCACTAAAATAATTTAAGTCATTCAATGAAAGTTCCCTCTTCTCTCCATGCCATCTCATATTGCTCAGATGCTTTTCCTCACTATTTCCTCCTTCACCATTGTCTCATGTGAAAAAGCAGACTTTCTTGTCATATGGTAATCCCCTCTACGTGTACAAATGTCTCCTTCTATTTCACCTTTTCTAGCAGATTCCCCCTTCTCAGGACCCTATTCTCTTACTAAGTTTCAGTCTCTCATCTACTGGTTGTTTCTGTGCTGTGGAAAAACATATCCTAAACTTTTTCCATTTTTAAACCCTCACTTGATCAATTATCTCCACTATGTATAGTCTCTCATTGATGAGGTTCTGTGCAGGGCAAAGAATTGTGGGAACCCCCTCTGGTCGGCCCGCAGGTCCTTCGTAAAAGAATTTGCAAACCCTAAAAGTTAGACTGGCAAAAGAAGTTTATTGTTGGAACTGAGAAGCCCCACTTTGCTAGGAAGGCTGACTTCCTCAGAGGCAAGGTAAAGTTCTTAGCAGAGAAATCTGACAAAAAATGTAAAGAGAGATGTGGTCCTGCTAGGGAAACAGGTGAGAGAGATAAAGAGGGGTTAACACTGAAAAGAGAATGTCTTCTCAGGGGCAGAGGGTCCTCAAAGGCAGCTATGCCAAGGAGAGAGAGGTTACTTGGCATGATTTCTGCTATTGGCCCTCTGCAAAGAATGAGCCCCAATTTGCCCCTTTTTATAATTTGAAACTTTAGCTAGGGGTGGAGTGCAGTTTGAGTTAAAATCAGACTGAAATCTTAGCGAATTGAATAGAAATTTTCCATTTGAATGAGTGTTCCTGGATTAATCAGGTGAGAGCTTCTCCCAGGGTTCAAGAAGTTTCTCAAGCTTTCCCCCCAAAGTCAGAGAGAGAGAGAGAGTTTCAGTGTTCCCCACATCATTATCTCTTCTTCCTTTTGCGCTATTGCCTAGAGAAAGCCATTTACAAATGGTGCCTTTATCCCCTCTACTTTTATTCTCTCTAAAGCCCTATAGCTTCCAGATTCATCACTCAAATAAAATTGTTCTCTCCAAAGTTACCAAAGATCTCTTAATAGCAAATCTAATGATCCTTTCTCATTATATCTTCCTTCTTTCCCATAAACCTTGCTCCAAACTAGTTGTCCTCCCTTTCCTTCACACAATGAATTTTTATTCCTCACCCCCCCCCCCCCCCACACACACACACACACTTCCCTTCAGCCCTTTACAAAGGCATTCCCCAAAGCCTGAAGAACATTTTGAACTCTTCAAGTTGCTCAAACACTATCTCCTGCATAAAAACCTTTCCTTCTTTTTCCCCCTCCTACATCAATCAATACTGTATAGCCTAACTAACTTATATTTAGCTATCTTGTATGTTACTACCTACTTTAGTATTTATTCTATATGTCTTTGCCTGATACAATGTAAATGAGCCAGTAATCTCCTCCAACCTTCTTGAAAATAGGGATTAATTTTTTTTGTATTTGTATCCCCTGAACTTCCACACATAAAAGGTACTTAATAAATTCCTGCTGATTGAGTCAAATCATGGTAAGAGGGGGTGAGAAGAAAGGAATGAAGATTGGACATTATCAGTTTTTAAATGAGTATCAAATTAGTATATGATACAAGATAAAAAGTTGGCAAGTGAAAGAAAATAGATAAGCAAATATATGAGACAGATAAGCAAAATGTTTATGCAATATTCATAATGATGACATCATCAATCCATATAGGAATCAAAGCAAAGGATGCTGTAACAAAAATCATTATTTTATGTGTTTCAATTGCTATTTTTAAATGCTATTTACAAAAAGCCCCACTTTTTGGGATAAGAATTCACTATTTGACAAAAAATGCTGGGAAAATTGGAAACTAATAGGGCAGAAAGTAGCATAGATCCACACCTAACACCATATACCAAAATAAAATTGAAATGGCTTCTAGACATAAAGAATGATACTATAAACAAATTAGAAAAACATAATATAGTTTACCTCTGAAGTTTGTGGAGGAAGAAGGAATGTGTGACCAAAGAAGAACTAAAGGTCATTATTGATCATAAAATAGATAATTTTGATTACATTAAGTTAAAAAGTTTTTGTACAAACAAAACTAATGCAGACAAGATCAGAAGGGAAGCAATAAACTGGGAAAACATTTTTACAGCCAAAGGATCTGATGAAGGCCTCATTCTAAAATATACAGAGAATTGACTCAAATTCATAATAGTTCATGTCATTCTCCAATTGACAAATGGTCAAAGCAGATAAACAATCAATTTTCAGATGAAGAAATTGAAACTATTTGTAGCCACATGAAAAGGTGCTCCAAATCACTATTGATCACAGAAATGCAAATCAAGACCACTCTGAGTTATCACTACACACCTGTCAGATTGGCTAAGATGACAGGAAAAGATAATGCAGTTGGAGGGGATGTGGGAAAACAAAGACACTAATGCATTGCTGGTGGAGTTGTGAATGGATCCAACCATTCTGGGGAGCAGTTTGGAACTGTGCTCAAAAAGGTATCAAACTGTGCATATCCTTTGATCTAGCAGTGTTTCTACTGGGCTTATATCCCAAAGAGATCTTAAAAGAGGGAGAGAGAGACCCACATGTGCAAAAATATTTGTGGCAGCCCTGTTTGTGGTGGCAATGAACTGGAAACTGAGTGAATGCCCATCAATTGGAAAATGGCTAAATAAGTTTTAGTATATGAATGCTATGGAATATTATTGTTCTATAAGAAACGACCAACAGGATGATTTCAGAGAGGCTTGGAGAGACTGACATGAACTGATACAAACTGAAATAAACAGAACCACAAGATCATTATACATGCCAACAACAAGACTATATGATGATCAATTCTGATGCACATGGCTCTCTTCAACATTGAGATGCTCTGGACCCGTTCCACTTTTGCAATGATGAAGAGAACCATCTACACCCAGAGAGAGCACCATAGGAACAGAGGATGGAACACAGCATAGCATTCTCACTCTCTCATATTATTTGCTTGCATTTTGCTTCTTTTTTCTAAGTTTTTCTTTTTCTTCCTTCTTGATCTGATTTTTCTTGTGCAACCAGATGGCTGTATAAATATGTATACACATATTGGATCTGGCATGTATTTCCGCATATTTGGCATGTATTGGACTGCCTGCTAGGTGGGGGAGACGATAGGGGGAAGAAAGGGAAAATTTGAAGCAGGGGATCATGCAAGGGTCAATGTTGGAAAAATTACCCATGCATATGCTTTGTGAATAAAAAGCTTTAATAAAAATAAAAAATAAAAATAAATCAAAATGCTGTTTAAAAAGTGGAACATTTGCATTTAGTTCTTTTTGTCTTGTTTTATTAACTCTACATTGTTTCAAACTAGTTGTCTCATCCTTCTTTGAATTCTTAAAATTATTTATTTTTGCCTCTAGACGCTTATTGGCTAGGTGACACTAAGACAAGTAGCCTGACTTCACAGAGGTCTAGGTGACTCTCTAAGACTATATAAGTGCAGAGGAAAGTGGCTACTTGTTTAACAATTTCCTTATCTAACACAGGATAGTTTACCTCTCAGACCTGTGTAAGGGGAAGGTCTTTATGACCAAAGCAGAACTAGAGATCATTACTGATCACAAAATAGAAAATTTCGATTATACCAAACTGAAAAGTTTTTGTACAAACAAAACTAATGCAGACAAGATTAGAAGGGAAGCAATAAACTGGAAAAATATTTTTACAGTCAAAGGTTCTGATAAAGGCCTCATTTCCAAAATATATAGAGAATTAACTCTAATTTATAAAAAATCAAGCCATTCTCCAATTGAAAAATGGTCAAAGGATATGAACAGACAATTCTCAGATGAAGAAATTGAAACTATTTCTAGTCATATGAAAAGATGCTCCAAGTCATTATTAATCAGAGAAATGCAAATTAAGACAACTCTAAGATACCACTACACACCTGTCATATTGGATAAGATGACAGGAAAAAATAATGATGATTGTTGGAGGGGATGCGGGAAAACTGGGACATTGATGCATTGTTGGTGGAGTTGTGAATGAATCCAACCATTTTGGAGAGTAGTTTGGAACTATGCTCAAAAAGTTATCAAACTGTGCATACCCTTTGATCCAGCAGTGTTACTACTGGGATTATATCCCAAAGAGATTATAAAGAAGGGAAAGGGACCTGTATGTGCACGAATGTTTGTGGCAGCCCTTTTTGTAGTGGCTAAAAACTGGAAACTGAATGGATGTCCATCAGTTGGAGAATGGCTGAATAAATTGTGGTATATGAATATTATGGAATATTACTGTTCTGTAAGAAATGACCAACAGGATGATTTCAGAAAGGCCTGGAGAGACTTAACACGAACTGATGCTGAGTGAAATGAGCAGGACCAGGAGATCATTATATACTTCAACAACAATACTATATGATGACCAGTTCTGATGGACCAGGCCATCCTCAGCAACGAGATCAACCAAATCATTTCCAATGGAGCAGTAATGAACTGAACTAGCTATGCCCAGAAAAAGAACTCTGGGAGATAACTAAAAACCATTACATTGAATTCCCAATCCCTATATTTATGCACACCTGCATTTTTGATTTCCTTCACAAGCTAATTGTACAATATTTCAGAGTCTGATTCTTTTTGTACAGCAAAATAACGGTTTGGTCATGTATACTTATTGTGTATCTAATTTATATTTTAATATATTTAACATCTACTGGTCATTCTGCCATCTGGGGGAGGGGGTGGGGGGTAAGAGGTGAAAAATTGGAACAAGAGGTTTGGCAATTGTTAATGCTGTAAAGTTACCCATGCATATATCCTGTAAATAAAAGGCTATTAAATTAAAAAAAAAAAAAAAACAATTTCCTCATCTAAAGTTCTCATGATATAACAGCTGCAGTTCCCATCCTTGCCCCTACTTTTTTCTTACAAAACAGCAATATTTCATCACTTCCATATATTATAAATTGCTTAATCATTCTTCAATCATTAGGCAGTTTTTTAAAATTGTTTATTATTAAAAAATAATATTGCTATAAATTTCTTCATACAGACAACTCTTACCAGTTTTCAGTAAACTTGATATATAAACACCCCAAAAGAGATGGCTACTGGGTCAAATCAAAAATATAATTCTTTAACTTTTCTTTATGATTCCAAATTGTTTTCCAAAATCGTTGGATCTCCTTAAAGCATAAAGTTGCATGTACTTTGAATTATAATCACTCTTTAAGACAATGTTTCCAAGGATTCTGTAATACAAGTGATAAACTACATGCGTTAAGGCAAAATTTATCCCTATTCTTTTTTTTTGCTGAGGCAATTGGGGTTAAGTGACTTCCCCAGGGTCACACAGCTAGGAAGTATTAAGCATCTGAGGCTGGATTTGAACTCAGGTCAGTGCTCTATCCACCTAATTTTTTCTTAAGAATCGTTATAATGCATAACCACAAAATATAACTTAAAAGAATTTATTCATAAATATAGAATCATATATTTAGACAATTCAAGTTGTGAAGTTCAATTACTCCAGGTAGCAGTCAATCATCAAGCATTTAGTAAGAACTTACTATATGCCAGGCATTGTATTAAGTCCTAAGGATAAAAGAAGTACTAAGGACAAAACAAGCAAACAGTGTATTTACTCCATTCCTTTCAGAGAAATCACATTCTAATGAAGAGTATAACACTCAAAGATATATAAGATTTGAACTGTACGTGTGTGTGTGTGTGTGTGTGTGTGTGTGAGAGAGAGAGAGAGAGAGAGAGAGAAGAGAGACAAAGACAGAAAAACAGATGAGAGACAGAGATAGACAGATAGATGTAGATACTCACATATATGTAGATAGATGTAATTAGTTAGAAAGATAGATAAGAGAGAGAATAGATAAGAATAGATATATGGGAGAGAAAGAAGAAAGAGGTAGGTACCATCAAAGGAAATACCTCATTTTACAGAAGAAGAAACTGAGGGCAAGGAGATTTGTGATTTGATCAAAATCATACATGAAGTAAACAATAGGTTCATGCTTTGAACCCAGATTCTCTGATTCCAAAACTCATATTTTTGCTACTGTACCCCTTAGCAATGACTTTTTCACCTAGAACCTTCCCAATTGTATAGAATAAACAGAGTTAATAACTAAAGGAATGTGGAGCCCTTTTGGGACATCCCCAGGGAATGTTACCACCCTTTACAGATTCCAGAACCTTACTCTGTTCCTGTCCTACTCTGCTTTATTGGCAAAATTCTTAAACAAGTAGCAAGTTTCCATTCTCCTTTTTCCCCTCTCATATTTACCCCCTTCCTTCCTATTCTCACAGGCTACCACCCTATTTTAATAATAGATATTTCTATGTTTATACAGAGCCTTGTGCCTTACATAGGCACTTATCTCAGAACTCTATACTATGGGTAATAGAGACAATAATTTTTACAGATGAGCAAATGGAGGATCAAAGAAGCCACACAATTTGTTCTAAGTCACATAAAGCTATTATCATGGTGGCAAAGCCAGAATTCAAACCAGGTCCTCACTTTCCAAAAGTCAATATTTGTTTTTTTCTACACACATACATAGACAGACATATTTGTATGTATATGAGTGTATGTGTATAGGTATATATTATGTATATGTTTTATATATGCATACACTGTTTTCTTTATACTACTTTATGAATGAGAAGAATGCTCATTTTGAAGTGAGGAAGACTTCAGTTCAAATTGAACCTTGGATACCAGCTTGTGACCCTGGAAAAGTCACATAATCTCTTGTAACCTCGTTTCCTCATCTATAAGACAGAGATGATAATAGTTGCTACTTCATGGGTTATTGTGAGAATCAAAGTGCTTTCCTAACTCTAAAGTGTTATATAAATGTTAGCTATTGTCATCATCTAAAATCTCAGGATGTTATGCTGAAAAGTACTTCAAGGATAAAATTAAGGATCAGAAAAATTAAGTGACTTGACCAAGAGCATATAACTGATAAAAGGCAATTAGCATATACTCAAGTCTTTAATTAGCAATCTCATGGCTGTTCTATCATATTATGCTCCTGCCTCACCCTTGAATCACTGTAACTGCATCCTGGATTATAAGGCTCCCTCACCTCCAGTCTCACATCCATCATGCATACTACAAACAAAAAGCATTCCTAAAATTTTCATTTTGATCATGTCACTCTCCTGCCCAAAAGTATTCAATTCTCTAAGCTGCCTAGATTGACTCTGGTTTAACCTGGAATTCAAGGTTCTCTACAATTTGACCCCAAACTACTTTTCCACAGCTGCCCAATCAAGTCCTATTTTTAGTGCTTAGCTCTACCTAAACCAACAAGGTGGAGGCTCAATACCCCCAAAATAGCATCACAGCCTGGTGACCTACACAGATGAGGATGAACTGCTCCTAGGCTGAAACGATTTTTTCTTTCTCTGACCTCAGAGGATACAGCAGGTCAATATGTGAACAATGATTGTATTCCACAGCTGATTGATTGCATGTTGCATTGTGACATCTCTTCTATTATTTTCATAATTTCATTTAAATCTTGTATCATTAACTCTTTATCTTTATTCTCTTTGTTGTTTGCTTGTTGGAGAGATGCTTCCAACTACACTGAAAACTTATTGATGAAAGCAAATTAATTGTATTTTCTTTCTGAATTCTTCAGGGGGCCTTGCATGGTACTTTGTACCCAGAAGGTGGCTGATAAATATTTGCTGATTTGATTTTCCCTTTTGACATTCCAATGATGAAAAATGATTCAGATATGCAAATACTAACTTCAGATTAATAGTCAAACTTGAAACCTCCTAGAGGACAGGAGTAAAGAAAGACACATGCACATGAATCATCTTGTTGGGAATATGTGGGTGTGAATATGAAAACAGAAGTGAGAATACATTTAGAAGCTCAAAAGTTGAGTACAGACTAAAAAAACTATCTTCTCGATAGATCTTCTTCATGTTGGAAAATGGAATTAATATTTAGAAATAAATCTGTTTCTAAAAACCAAAGACTTTTTTGTTTTGATATCTGTATTGATATAAAAAGGGAATGTTGAAAATTTGAGTGACTTTATTAAATTGCATTCACTGCCTCTCCCGGAAAGTCATTCAAAATATAAACATGTTTATATGAAAAGATTGATGATTAAAGAGAACAGGAAGAAAGGGTTTTAATCTACATCAATGTAATACTGAAGTGAAACTATTCAGAACTGAGTCTAATCTCAAACCAGAAAATCAGAAAAGAAATTTTGAAACCATATAATCAATCTGTTGCCTCCCAGAAGTACTATGCTTACACCATCCCAGAAAGATGAATTTGTTGTACATTTTCCACACTTTGTATTTCAACAAATTTGTCAAGGCTGAAAGACATAACTTTCTGATTCTGCCAATGCATTCTGCTTCAATTTTTCCAGAATCTATACTTCAAAAACACAGTGCTGGCTGACTAACTTGCACATTGTGGCTGGGCTGTTTAAAAAATGAAATCACTTCATCTAGACCCAGGAAATGAAGTTAAAAAATGAAAAAAAAAAGATAATTCATGCAAGATTTCTAAAGACTCCCTAATAATCACACTTTCATAACCACCATCAATACTATTATAAAAAGAATCTCCACACTTTGTACTTCTCTATCCAAAGGAAATCACTGGTCTAGTCTCTCTCCCTTATCAAAGAGGTGTTTGGCTCTCATAGAGCTAGGTGTTTATCTCCTTCTATACAGATTAAAACCTAGATATACCTTAGCCTCCTGAACAATGTTTGACCAGGTTCTTTACTCCCTAACTCCTTGCCTTATTTCCCTTATCTGTATTTGGTGTCCTCATTGTGGATGAGCATCTGTGGCCTTGCTGACCTATTTGACCGTAGGCATTCTTCCCATACCTCTCCCTCTCTTCTCCATCAAGAACACAAAACAATAATGCTGCCCTCTTTCACTTCTACTTTTCAACAGACAAACTCAGTCATTCTACATTAGGCTATCTCTTCTTCCCTTTGTAAATTTTGATTCATGGTGCCTCTCTTATTTAGAACACACACTGCTTAACTCCTCCATTTCAATCTGTAGACAAATTTCTTAAAGGTCCAACCCGATCTCCCCCTACTAAGCTTTCTTTTATCCCCCAAAATTGAAAGTGATCTTACCTAAAACTTTCTTTTTTATCACCTTTTTGTCCTTGGCATATTCTTTCTAATATCATACTCATTTGTGTTGAATTTCACATACTTTTTAATCCTTATATCCAAACTACACTGCCTTGTATAAAATAGACAATGAATAGTGAGGCATTCCTCAAATTAACCAGTATAGATACATCCTTTTTGATCTTCTTATTCTTTCTTACATCTCTATCCAGTTATATCAGGAAAAAACTCTCATGCTTCTTATTGTTTATGAAAAATAGATACAATTTGATGTACATCATCGGTTTCAAGAGAAGAGGTTTCAAAGAGTTGAAAAGAGAAATATCCATGGCCACTAATTCTAAAAGTAAAGTCAGCCCTAGAGAGATAGTATGCTTTAAAGAAAAAATCCTACCAATACAGAATTTGAACAAGAAAGAAAAAAGTACTTCTATCTAGTCAGTCAATAACTATTTATTAAATATCCATTAAGTGCCAGGAACTAAGGAAAATGATGTAGATAAACTCATTAGCCAATTTAGATTTTAAAAACACATGTACGATAAATGGAAATGTAGGCAAGTTAACAAAGGATCCATACAAAAGGAAGTGGCATAGTCTTACAACAACAGAGAAAAATTATATCAAAGTTCAGAATGAATTGGTACTGAAGATGAAGTCAAAAAACAACTGAATAATCAATTACTCCAATATTCAATTTTTGGACCAATATCCAAGATATGTGATCTAAGGTCACATCATTGGAATCTGAATCCAGATCTCACCAGAAATTCTGTTGTTCTTTTCTGTATAAAATGTAATGCTGCTCAAGTTGTATGATAGGATAATAGATAACACAGAGAAGGAAAATCCTATTTTTCATCTGTTTTTCTCTATGAGTAGGAATAATCTACAGATTTGGGGACTATGGAAAAAATAAAAGGAGAAATTGAAAGCCATGAAATGGGAGAAGATAGTAAGAGTACTTAGATTCCTTTAATTAGTTTAAGTCATCATCTCTGAACCTATTGCACTTGAATATTAGAAACAATAGCAGTGTTATTATTGAGTTGCTGTGAGCAATCTCTAAAAAATTCATAGAGAATGGGAAAAGACACCAAGAGGTCATAAATGAGAAAATGTCCCAATTTTCAACAAAAAGGAGATGAAAGAAAGAAAATTTAAGGGAAATGAGAGCATGAAAATTTTCCAACAGGTGAAACTTTTAATTCTTAACAAAATTCTAGCACTTTAATAAACTCTAAATAATTATGGATTTTTTTTAAATTCCAGAAAATTAAAGAGATGACTTGTGAACATTTATAAAGGAAACAGTGATCACCAAGAGTCAGCCACATCTACTAGACCAGTGCTTCTTAAACTGTGACCCAGATGGGGTCACATAACAGAATGTGGGGGTTGCAAAAAAATTTGGCAACAGTAAAAAGTTTCTGAACACAACCAAAAATCAATTCAAAATCGAAGATGTGACTTCTCTGCAATACACAATATAGGCACTTTTCAGTATGCATGTACAAACACTGACAGAATTATTTCAGCTCAGATTAAAGATGGGATCATATAAAATTTCCTCAGACAAAAAGAACTTTCAAGTGGAAAAAGTTTAAGAAACCTTATGCTAGACCAACAGCTCTAGGCAGAGATGCTGGAATGGTCTGACATTTTCTTCTCCAGTTCATTTTACATATGAGGAAACTGAGGCAAACGGATTTAAGTGACTTGTCCAGGACAATAACAGTGTCTAAATACAGCAAGTACATAATAAATGTTTGTTAATCTAACCAACAGGGTTTATCAGGCAGATGATTAATTCCTTCACTGAAGTCACATATTGACCTTAGGTTGTCAAAGTTTTGATAGGTAGTACTAAATTGGAAAGGCTTCAGGTGTGGATTCAGGGATTAGCAACAGAGATTAGCAAAGCTGAGTTCAAAAAGAGCTTATCATAAAGATATTTACAAGTTGATAAATGATAAAAAATTTTAAATGATAAAAAATTTTAAAATGATAAAAACCTGAAAAATCATTTACTATATTATATTAAATTTGTAATCAATATTAGTAGAAGATGTAGAAAGGCATTTCATCACCAAATTATGAAATCACAAATCACTGAAGCATTGTAAAATGTAAACTGGAGAGATCAAAATATCAAAGAAACAGTATACTATACTTTGAGAAGGTGTTTGACAAAACTTCTTATGATATTTGTAGATAAAACCACGGGCATCTAGGTGGCACAGTGGACAGAGAATTGAGCCTGGAGATAGGAGGACTCCTCTTCCTGAGTTCAAATTTGATCTCAGATACTTATTAGCTGGGTGATCCTGAGCAAGTCACTTCACCTATTTGCCTTAGTTTCCTCATCTGTAAAATGAGCTGAAGAAGGAAATAGCAAACCGCTCCAGTAGCTTTGCCAATAAAACTCCATAGGGTCAGGAAGAGGTGGATAGAATTGAAACAACTTAAAAACATCACGATACTTGTACAACCTACCTCACCTGGAAGTTATGAAGAATATGCTAGTTGCTATATAAATGAGTTACTATCACTGAAGCAGTAGTGGATAGAGTACTGGGCCTGGACCTACAAAGACCTACCTGGCTTTAATTGTGATCTCAGAAACTAACTGTGCAATTCTGGTCAAGTTATTGAACCTCTAGCTGCCTCAGTTTCCTCAGCTATAAGATAGGATAATAATTGCACTCACTTCACAAAGACTGTGTGAGGATCAAATGGAAAAAGTGCTTAGCCCGTGGCTAGCACATAATAAGCAATATAAAAATGATAATTCCTTTCTCTTCTCTCCATTGAAAAATTGGACAATACCTAAAAAAAATGTAAGCAAGATAATGAAGGACTATGAACCATGACACACAAAGAATATAAGAAGGAACTAGTTAAGTTTAGCCAGGAAAAAATGAAAAGACTGAGTGAGAAAAAAGGAAAATATAATCTCCTTGAAGGCACAGATCATTTTGATTTTGTATATCCAGTTGCTATTGTCCAGTCTTTTTCAGTTGTGTCCAACTCTTCCTGACCCCATTTGGAGTTTTCTTGGCAGAGAAGCTATAGTGGGTTTGCCATTTTCTTCTCCAGCTCACTTTACAGAAATGGAAACTGAGACAAACAGGGTTAAGTGACTTGCTCAGGGCAATCACAGTACCTAAATACAGAAGATGCCTAATAAATGTTTCTGAATCTAAGTGATACATTTAACACTGACATGGTAACAAGGACTTTTGAAGGACTATCAGCTAGAAGATGCTTTATGCTGGCTCTGGAAGACACAATTTAAGTTAACAGACTGACTTAGTTTGAAGCAAAGCTTTATCATAGCAGCCCCAAATGTTGAATGAGTGGCTTCAGAAGGTAGATATCTGCACAAAGAAGCTTGATAATTGGGGGTAACTGATGAATGAAATGCTCTCAGATCTCCATGGATTATCAAGATTCTATATTTAATTCATGATCTAAAAATCAATGCACCACTAACCATAAAATATCAATAAAAAATAGTCAAATAATTTTAAAATGAAACAGGGGCATCTATTACAATAGTTCTTGAAATTGCTGAAAAGTATAGATAAAGATAGACAAACAGACAAATAGACAGGCAGTCAGACAGACATAGATAGATAGATCGAACATCAAACAAAAAGATAACTATATAAATACATAAAAATCTTATCTATTTCTGGGCACAGAACAGAGACAATGGCTCAGAGCCAGAAAGAATTCAAATCCAAATCTCACATACAGGAAGCCTGGGCATATTCCAAATAACTCTCTAATACTATAAGATGAAAAGGTGACAATCTGCATTAGTAAAAGGACCCTCTATTATAGGATTTCTCTATATCAATACAATTACAAATATGGGACAAAATAAGGGAAAGAAAAGAAGGAAAGCTTGTTTTCTCTTAATTAAATGTGTTTTCTTAATTTTATTAAATTTTTACTCAAGTACTAGAATTCAAGATAATGTGATTGTTGTTGTTTTTGTTGTTTTTAATAGCTTTTTATATACAAAACATATGCATGGGTAATTTTCCAACATTGACCCTTGCAAAAATTTCTGTTTCAACTTTTCTCCTCCTTCTCTTCACCCCCTCCCCTAAGTGGCAAGTAGTCCCACACATGTTAAATATGTTAAAGAGTATGTTAAATACAATATATGTATACATGTTTATACAGTTATCTTGCCGCACAAGAAAGATCGGATTTAGAATGAAGATAAAAATAACCTGAGAAGAAAAAACAAAAATGCAAGCAAACAATAACAGAAAGAGTGGAAATGTTATGTTGTGATCCATACTCATTTTCCAGTGTTCTTTCTCTGGGTGTAGTTGATTCTGTTCATTACAGAGCAATTGGAACTGACTTGGATCCTCTCATTGTTGAAGAGAGTCATATCCATCAGAATTGATCATTATATAGTATTGTTGTTGAAGTATATAATGATCTCCTGGTTCTGCTCATTTCACTTAGCATCAGTTCATATATGTCTCTCCAAGCCTCTCTCAAAATAACTTTTTTTTAAACTATTAATTATTTGTCTGCTTAATTTTTAATTTCAATTACTAACACTGAAAAATAGTATAAAATTAATTTTATATCAAAAAGTATATTTTAGGATGGTCTTTTATAAGCTAATTACAGTTTATATTTACCTGTAAGTGCTTTATAATTTATAAAGAACTTTCCTTAAAATTTCCCTACCAATTAAAAGCATTTCTAATGAACCTACTCTATGCCAAGCACTGTCAGGCACTAGAAATACAAGTACAAAGACATGAAACAACCCTTACTCAGAAGGTGCTACTTATTAACTAAGAAGATATATGTATACCACATAAATAGAAAGTTGATAAATATAAGTATATACAAAGTAGTTAAATACCAGATAGATTGGGAGGGAAATATATACAAGATAAGTAGTGCAAGTATTATTATAACCAGTTAAATGAGAAAGCTGAGTTTTGGAGAGATTAAGTAGTATGTCTATTTTCACAATGCTCTTTATATCCAGATCTTCAAGTCCAGGTGTGTTTCTGTTTCACATGAAATAGTAGTTTCTCTAGAAACCATTAGAATCTCTCACAGAAGCAGAATTCTTACAGCTAAAATTATAATATTATTTCCATGGGAAAATAATTCTAAAATTCCAATGACAAATTTACAACAAACTTTAGGAATACAGCCCAGTTTTTCAAATCAAGAACTTAATTTGATATGTGTATTGTCCTCAGTGATGCAGATTAACTTGAGTTCTGAAGTCAGAAGCAATAGGAAAGAAGGATCTCTTTTGCAAGGTATTAAATTTAATATTCCTTTGTAAAGATCAAAACTAATTCTGCATGGATGTTTGACTTCTATAGAGAAATAGTACTATAGAAATCAAAAGGATAAATGTGTGTATGTCTACAGACATATACATATGAGATATATATGCATATAAATTATGATGTGATATAGACATATAAATTTGTATATATAGTGATCAGAACCATTCTCTCCCAGGGAGTCTCATTAGGTATTTAAAAGTCTTGGACATCTAAACTACGCATCTAAAATAAAGCTTGTTCTATGTAATTCCAACTTGAAAACCTGCTCCCTAGCTTCTATTTCAGATTATTTTTAATTAACTTCATTGGCATTTTGCATCCTGCTATGAAAAGTCCGCCTAATAGTCTCAGAGGATCCTCCCAAGAGAGAAGAATGCATTAAATCACACATTATCACATTATCGTGTATTTCAGTACTTAGAGTCCACATATTAAAGGCTTGGCAAGAACATCAGGGAAAAAAAAAATATGAATAAGTTTCACTGGCTAACAAATATTATTCAGATGGTATTATTCTTAATATAATAGGCTAAAAAGTTAGAACACAGATTTCCTGTTTCTCCACATTCATCCCAGTAAACACATAGAATAACTTTAAAATTCTATTCCCTATCACTTTTTCTCAATCCTAACTAACTCTGGGATCTTGGGGAAATTTTTTGACTGAGTCTCTGGGTTTAAGTGTGCATAGGTGAAAAAGGCAGTGGATTTGGACTCAAGAAATCTGCTTTAAAATTCCAGCATTACCACAGGCAAGTCATTACCATCTCTGCACTCCAGTTGACTCATCTGTGAAATGGGAATGATAGTAATTATCCCCAGGCAGAGGAACACTCTAGATAAAACTTAAAGCATTATAGAAATGTTAATCAACAATTATAATACTAAGATAAACAAACCCTAAATGTATTTCCTAGACTATAAATGAAGGTGCTTGATTAAGTGATAATTGATCACAATTAGTAAGCTAATTCATCACAAATTAACATCAAATCATCTATAAGTTTACTTTTTTCCTTTTTTTTTTTTTTTTTTTTTTTTTTTTTGTCAAAGCAATCAGGGATAAGTGACTTGCCCAGAGTCACATAGCTAAGTGTCAAATGTCTGAGGTCATATTTAGATCCCGATTCTCCTGACTCCAGGGTTGGTGCTCTATCCACTATGCCAAACTGCTCATTGTTTTCTTTTTTTCTTGATAACTTGTTTAATTTTTAAAATAACTTAATCAAAAAAGTAAAGATTTGTAAAGTAGCCCCTGAATAGGACATGTTCTTGTCATTGTGCAAACATAAGTTCTTTTCAAGTTTTCTCCAAATATAGAACCACTTCCAGAAATAGCATCACTATGTTTCCAGTCACCAAAGATCAGAACTTATAGTCAGCTTTGCTTCTTGCTTCCTTCATTACCCACATCGATCCATTGGGAGTACTCTAGATTCCTCATCTTTTACATCCATCCTTTCTGTGTATTTACAATGCAACAACCCTACTTCAGGCCCTCATCCCTGTCTTCTTGAATTGCCAGAATCTGTCTCCTTGCCTTGGATCTTCTTCCTCTGAACCAAACCCACCCTTCCTTCATACAACTGCCAAAATAATCTTCTTAGGATATTAGTCTATATCATCATCCCAGTAAAAAATCTCTCACTGTTACCACTGGCTGTTAGGATAAAAAGTAAATTCCTAGCTTTGGAAGCTTAGTTCCTTCTCAAAATGGTTCCAAACTACATTTAAAACTTCATTATGAAGACAGCTAGGTGGCACAGTGGATAGATCATAGTCTCTGGAGTCAAAGGAACTGAGTTCAAAAACAGCCTCAGACATTCACTAGCTGTGACCCTGGGCAAGTAACTTAACCTGCAATTGCCTCCCAAAAAAGGTTCATTACATGTTATTTCCATTAAGTTTTCCAGAATTGATGTGATGTCTCTTACCTCCACTAATTTGCACAGAAATTCAAATCCTTTAGGTGTGATGATTTTCTTCTTCATTTCCCCTTTCAGAATCTTTCTTATCCTTCACATTGATTCAATTTAATTTGGCAGGCAAATATTAAGCACCTATTATATGTGAGACATTGTTCTAGGCACTAGTTTTCAAAGGCATAAGTGAAAAATAATTCCTGCTCTCAGAGAGCTTGCATTCTAATGAAAGCTAAAACATATAAATAGAAAAAAAAAAACAAGATAATTTGAGGTGATCTAGAGAACTAATAAACAAGCAGTTTAGAAAACGGTTTGGTAGAAGGAGACATACAAACTAAGCCTTAAAGCAATACCAAGATTCTAAAAGGGAGGTGAGAAAGACATATACTTCAGGCATATAAGGACACTCCTTACAGAGACATGGAACCTGCAGAAGCTATGTTAGATTAAGGCAGCCACCAAGTCAACCATTTGGAATGAAACATAGACTGCGTAAAAGAAGATAATGAGAAATAAGTTTGGAAAAACAAACTGGAACCAGATTGTAAAGAGTTTAAATGCCACCTTAAGGAATCTGAATTTTACCATAGAGGAAATTGGGAGGCAGTGAAGATTTTTAAGCAAGAATTGACTTGGCCAACTCTTTAGGAAGGTCAACTTGCTTTAGGAAGTTTACTTTGGCAGCTGTGTAAAAGAGGATTGGAAAAGGGAAATATTAGAGGCAAAAATACTAACTAGAACTTACTAAAATTGTCCAGGCTTCAGGCCTCAACTATGTTGATGGTGACTAATTGAATGGACAGAAGAGAATGGATATGAAAGCTGTAAAGGTAAAATTCACAACTCTGGGCAGATGATATGGGGGCAAAAAAAAAAAAAAAAAAAGGAAGAATAACACCAAAACTGAAAACCTGGATGACTTTTGTTGGTGTCCTCAACAGAAACTGGGAAGTGTGGAGGAGAAATAGGTTAAGGGGCTGGGGTGGGGGGGAGAAAATGAGTTGAATAGGACTTGATTTTGAAATGCCCATGCAGATGGAGAAATCTAATACATAGCTGATAATGACAGAAGCTTAGGAAAGAGATTGGTAGAAATAAAAATCAATAGGAAGATTAGTGTTCCATTTAAACAGTGCTTTCTCATGAAGTCTTTTCTGCTTCTCCCAAAGAGGGCATGGGACTAGAGATCAGGAAGATTAATTAGAATAAATCCAGCTTCAGACATTGACTATGTTACATTAGACAAATCACTTAATCTGTTTCAGCCTCAAATCTTCATCTGTAGAATGGGGGCAATAATAGCATCTAATTCCCAGAGTTTTTAATGACTAAACAAGATGATACATTTAAAGCACTCTGCACATTTTAGAAGCACTATATAATTATAAACTATTATTATTTCTAATGATGTTTGCATGTTTTTTTAATAAAGCCTCAGTTAGCTTCAGCTACTTCCTATCACAAATTCATCAATCTGTATTTTAGAGGATTACCCTAAGGAAAAGACTACAAAAGGTCATGAGAAGCACAGTAGGAGAAAATTCTGCATATAAATATTCTCTACCATGACCTAGAAATACAATTGAAATAAGTTAATTTTCAATTAAAATCAAAGTCATGTTCACATTCTATATAAATGAGCTTTAAACAGCTTATTCTCAAACTTCATACAGTAAGTACTGGATAGATCCTTAGGGTTTGATCATATGACACTCACAATGACCCACTCTACAGGTGAAATAACTTGTCATTCCAAGCTCTTATAGCAGCTTTCTGTGAGAATACTTTAAAAAATAAAAATAAGTATACACAATTAAAATAAGGATCAATAATCTAGAAAGTTACTTTTTAAAATAACAATTGTTCAAAAGTTCCAAATTGATTTTATGTCACAAACATTGTTTAGGGTGATAAATGGCCCATGTCTGAATATAAACAGCATGCTGATTACTTGAAATGAATATAAAGGTCATCCATAATGACAAGAAAATTCTTCTATTTACAATAATATGTGTAGAACAAAGATGGTTTCTAGAAAAACACCTGTTCATCATTCCAGTTCTACATGTGTGATTTTTTTTGAGCTAATTCATTTTTGTTTTCTCTGTTTAGAAATTATGAGTCATTTTTTTAGAACAGAAAAACAATAACTTTAATTCAATTTTACAGTCCTCCATACCAGAACATTTTTCTTTAACCATGGGTATTTTATGGTTTCAGACATTTTTCTTTAACCATGGGTATTTTATGGTTTCATCTGCTCAGGCTTTGATTTACTTCTTATCTCTCATTTCCTTCTATGTCCTTAAAAAAAAAAACCCAAAAGGCTATAATTTTGTTATTAAAAAGAACAACAACAACTGTTCCATTATCATTTAAACTGAAAATAGATTAGATTTCTTAACTTTAAAAAGTATGGATTTTGATATTCCTTATCAGTGATCTTCCAACTAGAATTGTCAGTGGATTAAAAAAAAAAAAAAAAAAAGTACCAGAAAGCAGAGGTCATACCTGTGTATAGATCACAAAGGAAAATAAGGAGTGTTATCTCTAGTAGAAGAAAGCTATTGTCTACTTTGTTTATAAGGCTGCTTTGAAAATTACGCAAATGAAAAATTACCTTCTTTTACAAACAGTACTGAACAAGAGAGTTAATTCATTCTTGTGAAGTGTTCTTTTAAAGGCATCTATATACCAAACTAAACAATTAAGTGAAAATGTATACATGGGCCCTTTCAAAGAAGTAGGACACAGGAACTAGGATTAGGAAAAGGGTTTCAAGATAGCCTCCATGACAGATTAAACCAAAAGCACAGACATGTTCACAGACCTACAGTATTCCCAAATCTACTGAGGGGAGAGGAATTCCAAAGGCATTTCTGAGCTCTACTTCTAAGCACAGTTTCTTCAACTTAAAAAAATAAATAAATAAAAGAGGGAATTGTACTAAGTGGCCTCTAGCTCCTCTTCCAGCTTGAGATCTATGATCCTATGAGTTTTAGGTCCTTAGTTATAAAAAAGTATTTTCCCTCAAAATGAAGTGAATCAATCCTTTCTCTCCAGCATGGGGAAAGAGGAATATTAGTCCTGGCATCTGATACTTTTCTTGGTAATGATTTTAAATTCTACACATGCAAAAGGTCAGTGCTACAGAGGTTAGAACAGGTCCACATATACCACACACAAATTTTTTTTTTTAAAAAGTCAATAATTATAAAGAAACTTTAAAACGAGCAACTTACCCCCAGGGAGTGAGATCAAAAATCTGCTTTCAGACTCAGCTCCACGCTTTGGCCCTTCAGGCCGAGAAGGAAGAGGTTCTCCCACTTGGGACATCTGCCAGTCTCTCACCCCTTCTGACACAACTAACAGACGACCCTGAAGGAACAAACAAATGAAAGGACTTTTATGTGTTGCATTCGGGACTTACTGCAGCAAACGGGGGAGGGGGGGGAGAAATAACATTTTATAAGAAAAGCACACCACCCACCAAGAATATTTCCTCCCCTAGCTCCCCTCCTCAAGCCCCACCCCTTGGGAAGTTTTGATTTGAAAAGGAGAAGAAGTAAGCAAACTATTACACTGTCACCCGACCGCTAAAGTAAAGTTTCTGCTAGTCCTGGGGGTGGGGAGGGAAGAGCTCAGAAGGGCTGGATGTGTGGGTGCTAGGGAAGGAGGTGGGAGGGAGGAGAGGGGGCTCGGTTTGAGTTTGGGAGAAGAGGGAGGAGGAGCCAGCAAAGTGACGGGAGGGGAGGGGGAGACAGGAAAGCCCCTCCTCTCGCGGGGCGGTGGGGAAAACCAACTAACCAACTCCTCGAAACTGACAAACTTCACTTACGTACCTCTGCATCCCTGTCAGCGAACCGACGCACTCTTCCTATTCCCGTCCCCCGCCTCTCCTGCAGTGGAAAGTTAGCTGGCCTCCGGGAGCCGCAGCATCTCCCGTCCCGAGGCCGTGGCCCTGGCCCTGGCCTCGGCTTTGGCCGCCGCTGCTGCCGTCGCCGCCGCCGCCGCTGCAGTTGTTGCTGCTCCGGGACTATGTCTCTGCCTGGACTCTGCTGCGCTGGCTCCGCGCACCCCGCCCCTTCCCCGCGCCCCCGAGCACCCACCACTGGGGACCTTTCGCCCTGTACCTCCTCTTCCCTCTTCCTCCCCTTCCCTCCCCTCCCACCACACTTCAGAAACACTTTTCTTTCTTTCTTTCTTTTTTCATCATTTCCGGATCATGAAAGCATCTAACTCTTGGCGGGTGGCCACAGCCACTGAGACTGAAGGGAGGCGCAGCTCGGGGTCCTGCTGCCCGCCTTGCTCCTCCCCACCCCCTGGTCCGTGTCTGGGTCAGGAGGCCAGAAGGCTGCTCAGTCCTCTGGACGGGATTTTATAGCTCAGACTTCGCCCTACAGATGGGCCTCTGGAAAAGAGGGTGGGAAGCAAATGTCCTGTACCCCACCCCCCAACACACACACACACACACACACACACACACACACACACACCCTTCTAATACAGTTTTCCTCCACTTTACAATTCTGCCTCCGGCAAAATTGCAATCATGAGAATGCCCTAAGGGAAATAGAAACCCCGCAACAGAAGGCGGAAAACTGAAATTTGGGCCGGTGTCCAACTCCTGGGCTTGGTAAAGAGAAAACTCTGAAATCAGGTAGAACTAGTTGGCTTGGAGGGATAGGAAGTGGTTTGGACAACCAAACATTAGCTACTAAACTTGGGACAGATGCCCTGACAGGGATCTCCAATGGCCATTCTCAGGAAGGTCGAAATGTATCAACCGGACAGACTCCCATGTGTTATGGGTGGAAATTTTGTGTAAAGATGCCAAGGAGTTGGAAAAAAAAAAAAAAAACTACTCTCAAATTATACACTTTATAATTTAGTTTAATGAGCTAAAATGAATAACAATTGTAGAACTCTTTATGAAATCCTTAATAATGTTCCATGTAATGTTTAATTCTATCAAGATTAAAATGCAAAATAACTTTTTAAACATTTAAAATAGACTGACTCAGTCAAGAGGGGAAAAATCATCATATAAGTTATCAAACTTGAAAGTAAATGTAAATGAAGTTAATATGTCACTACTAGTGTCTTGCTCATTTCTTTTCTAAAAGAATTACCCAGAATTGGTACTTATTCATCTGTCACATACCTTAACTTTTTGTAGTCAAGTCATTAAAAGTCCCGAAAAATAACTAGTTTCCATGATCAGTTTTTAAAGTCAATTGCTGGATGAATTTGTTTCTCCCATTCTACAGCTGACCACTTGAAAAGGAATTCTGAGATAAAACTCCTTTTCTCCTTAGATTGTACTCAGGTTAGCATTTTATGTGGATTTGTGTTCTTTCATAATTCTAGAGTCTTCATAGTGGATCCCCAAGGTCAGCTCCTTTCCATAGTTTGACTCTCAATTATCAGGGATCATACCCCATGAAACCTCTTCCTCCCTCTAGTAACAATTACTCAGTATGTTGAGAGTGTGTGTCTATCCTCCCTGCCAGATGCACTATCTCCTAATCCAGTGACCCTTTTCAAAGCTATATTACCAATGTGAAGAATAGAAAGGAAGAAATTCTCTTGCCCCTCCCTATTGAGATTCTCCTTAACTGGCAGTTCCAAGCTTACAAAGTCTCTTGAATTGGAACTACCGATATTCATGCAGGGATAATCTGTTTAAAGCCCCCAGAGGTATGATCAATATTTTGCTCAGCCAATCATTGAGACAGTTGTTTGGTCCAGTAGAGATCTGTCTTCACTGCTTAAAGGGATCAAATCATAGATCGATCTTATGTGGTTAATTTAATAGCTCATTAACACCTTGGGATCACGTTCTGCTCTACACTGTGTATGATTAGAGGAACTGAGGTAAGGAGAAGAATTCCCTCTTTTTCATTAGAAAACAGGTTTCAACATATGTGTGTATGTATGTATCATGAACAGTCCTTTTAAGAAGAGAATTTGAATATACTGTGCATGTTAAATACTGATCAATGTGACCAAAAATAAAAGAGAAGCTGGTTATATTTTAAGATAGGATGTGACTGATTATTGAAAGAAGTCATTTTTAAAATCAGCTATCTGTACACAATCAACATGTAAAAGATCAAAGTCAGTACCAAGTTAGAAGAAAGAATCAAGATAAGGAGTTGTAACATAAAACTGAGGTAACTTTAACCTGATATATTTAATCAAGCTGTTGAATGGACAATGAACTAACCTCTATTTGATAAGGAAGAGGAAAATGAGTCTACTGCTTTGGGAAAACTGAATTATGGCTTGATCTCAAACATCTTTCTCAAACAAAGGCTCATTTTTGAACAGCACTATTCTTCCACTGATGGTGTATTCCTGTGAGTCATGGAATGCCAAAGTCTCTGCAGAACTAAAGTTGAAGGTCACCCAAAGTACAAGTGGACATGAAGTCTAAAACAGCTTATCTATAAAGGATGCCACAGAAGAAAGATTTAAAATATGTTGTCAGAAAGCTTTAAGGCCCCAAAAGAAGTTGGTTTAGTCATATATTAAGAGTGAAAGATGACTAGTAGAATGTCTGCTTGCATTATTGGGACTCATACAATATCAAGAGGGCTAGAGGAATGCCTCAGCTTACTGGAGGAACCTTATGAAAAATTTATGAAAGGACATAGACAAAATGAAAAGATGCAGATAGGTTGTGTTTTATAGGAAAGGAAGGAGTACCCATATGGATTAGTCACAGGTTCATTGAAGTATCTAGTAAATCATAATAAGGTATAATTATTAGAGCACATGATCATTATGTAATAAAGGGGTAGGGGCATTCCTAACCAGAAGTCTATGTACCCTACCACCTAAGTGATCAGTAAAGATCTAGACTAAAGCAGGAGTTCTTAACCAGGAGTACATTAATTTAAGGTTTTGTAAAATGTATTTTAATATCATTTATTCCTTTATAATCTATGTATTTTCTTTTCTGCATTTTAGAACATTATTCTTTAGAAAAGGATTCATCAGAGTGCCAAAAGCTTTGGTCCATAATAAAACGGTTAAGAATCCCTGGTCAACAGACATGCAGATATTGAAGAATATCTTGACCTGATCTCATACACCTAAAGCTTATCCAGAGTTATAATGAAAGTTTATTTCCCACTTACAGAGTATTTTGTCTGCCTGTAGTGTGCCTTGCAAGTCAGTCTCAAATTTCCCCAGGTTATGGAAAACTACAATTTATAATCCAAATACAGGAAGGAACAAGGCTGAAAACCTTAGTTTTTAATAAAAAGGCCCATTAGATGAATGCATGAATACTCTCATTATAAGAGAATTCAACAGTGTACAGTGATCAAATAATTTCAAATATCTAGGTCATGTTCCCTATTGTACTAGATTGATAGCCATAGAAAGAATAATCTTTACCTGGAAAACCACAAAGCCTAGAGATTAGAGATAGCTAGCTATAACATCAGAGACAACCTGAAATGAGAAGACTATATAGCTAGAAAATTATTTTCTGGATTAAATGGCCAGCTCTTGTAGGAAAAGAGTATCCAGGAAAATAGAGAAAAATTCACCATTTTTTTTTTACCCACCAATGGAAATGGTTTTGAAATCCTTGAATGAAGGTAGATCCATGAAAAGAGTAATATTACTTTGACTTAGGGATATAAGAGAGACTGTAGAAATTACAATAACCATTCTGGGTTTCCATTTTTAATCCAATACAATATGATGTCTACTGTTAGCAATGATGGTGGGTGATACTGGAATGTCATTTTCTCTCAAGATGGTGCTCCCATAACTTAAATATAGCTTTTACTGTGAACAACCCCCTATCCCCATATTTACTGTGGTCAACTTGTAGAAAGAATACAGACTATGAAGTGAAGGAGGATAGTGTAGTCTGTGAGATGAGAATCACAAGGAATTGGGTGTACTAAAAAAGAATGATTTTTGCAGGTGATGATAGAGCAAGGTGAGCACCAGGTAAATTGGTTTTTGAGATCACTGAATCTCCCTCCTGATTTTGCTGTCTAGCATAATGCCTTGGGCTGTTGAATGAAATAAGGCTGAAATACTATCAAGAGTAGAAAATCTGGGGGGATGAAAAACATCTCACAAACCTAAAGAATTGCTTCATATCTTTTGCCAATATGGAAACTCTCAACTATAAGATATTTTCCATGTCATATAGATACATAGTACCCTCCATCAAAAAGTGATTTTCCTTTTGTCACTTTCCTGTACCCTGAAGAGGTCATTACATACTTTGAAAGGGTCTAATGAATACCACTATCCGGGCACATTTCTTTGATCAGTGTTCTTCCCAGACTACCATTATTAGAATGTTAGCTCCTTGAAAACAGGGGCTGTTTTGCTTTACCTTCATGTATACCACATACTTTAGTCCCTAGAATAATACTTTTTCATTCATTCATCCATTCATCTATCATACCTTCTGTCTCATTTTTGGTCTATCCTTTTCTGCTGGCTTCTTTCCTCACCATCTGTATAAATATGTGCAGGTCTTGAGAAATTTCTGTCCTGGTCTATGAGAATATGTATTCCACCTGGAAATGGTGCTTCAAGGATATCCCACTATTTGAATTGTGCTAAAGAGAAAAAAACAAAAACAAAAACCCTGGGGTAGCTAGGTGGTGCAGTGGAAAGAACACAGGCCCTGAAGTCAGGAGGACCTGAGTTCAAATCTTGTCTCAGACATTTAAGGGGTCCTAGCTATTTGACTCTGTACAAGTCACTTAACCCCAATTGCCTCAGAAAAAAACAAACAAAAAACAAAACAACAACAACAAAAACCCTAAATTTTCTATTAGAAAGGAAATTCTGTCACTGGATGTAGCTGGATGTAGCTGGATGTAACTCCAGGCAATGCTCTGAGTCCCACATAATAAATGGATTATGTCACACTACCAAACACATTTACTCCCTCATAACATATTCCATTTCAATTTTTGTACAGCTCTGATTGTTAGGAGAGTTTTCTTTACCTCAGATTGAAATCTACATCTTTATAGTTTATTTCTCTGTCCTCTTAAACAAACAAAAAAACAAAAAACTCTAATACCTCAAGTACATAAAAATCCATCCTGAAGAGAGAAAAAAATGTTCATTCTCCATCCTACAACATGATATCTCCAAATTAAAAAAAAAACCTCTATTTCTTTCTATCAGTCCTCATATAACATAGTCTCCATTCTTGCTCTCCCTCCTTCAGTCTGTCAGTCTCCTTACAAAAATCTGCTACTAAACCAAATACAATTTTTCAGATGAATTCTAAAAAGGCTAAGTACAATGGGACTACTGTCTGCCTTACTTTGGGCTCCTTACCTCTGTTAATTCAGCTACTGGAGTCAGAAGACCTCAGTTTAAAACTCACTTCTGATGCTTAATGCCTAATGTCATGACCCAGTGGTCACTTAACTTCCCTCGGCCTCAGTTTCTTCATATTAAAACATGAGAGTTGGACTAAAATCTTCTGAGGACTTTTCCAGTACAAGATCTATGAATACCACTAGTCATGTAAAGTTATTTGGCTTCTATGTCACTCTGTTGGCTAAAGTACCAAGGTGTATTTTAGATCACCTCTTGTTTAGTCACACTTTCCCATAATATCCTTGCAGAGTTGGGTTTTTTAACCAAAGTTTTGGGCAGGATATCTATCCCAATTAAATTTCATCTTAGTCACAAAACATCTATTTTTTTCATCATCATTCTGGATAGCCAGTCCAAATTAAACGATTAATTCTCTATGTAGAGTGAGGTCCTCCAAATGTGCATGGTTTTAAATTATTAGGCAATGATTACATCAAGCCCCAAGATAGGTTGTAAATCTTCCTAGTGGAGATCCATAAACTTGGTCTAACAAATCTAAAAGTATGAAGAATGCTTATTGTCCAGAATACAATAGGCAATTATGTGGTTAATCTGTGGAACTACTCTACCAAAATACAGAGAGAGAGAGAGAGAGAGAGACCAGACTTGACCTGGCTGATCTATTCCTTAGATCTGAGATTGAAATAAAATGCAACACAGCATTTCCAGCTAACATCTTGAAAGAATAAAACTTACTTGGGCTAACATAGCATAGGAAGGACATTCAAAACAAGAAACAGATATTCATTGAGAATATAACTGATTTGGTTAAATTCTGCTTTCTTATTCCATTACTGATCATCTATATAAAACCTGAAGACTGAGGCCCTATATATATCAACACCTATTCCTTTAGAAAGCTTCCCTTTTTTTCCCCTAATAGAATCGATAGTTTTTTCCAGTTGTCATCATTTATTTTTGAGTTTCCCATCTCTTTTAAACGTTTACCACTTTAGAATTTCAGACCATGGGATTGTACTTTTTTTTCTTTTTTTCTGAATTCTTTAAAATTCGTTCTCCCAAAACCTCAGTAATGAATTAAGCTATGACCAGCTTTCTTTCATCTTCTGTCAAGAATTCTAAGATAATGTACTTCCTTCCAAGGTGCTCTCTTCTAGATTAGCAGTGAATCCTTCCTATCAGATCCAAGACAGCAGTTTTCTATATCTCTGAATATGGATTTCCCATCTTTTGAAGTACTTTCTTGTCTTCTGAAGAATGAAATATTTACTAAATGAATGGTAGAATTTGTCAGATTTTTTTCTTTACTGTTAACAAAGAACCCTAAGAATCATCTGAAGGTGAAATCTCTCACTGCCACTGGGTCATGACTCTGTTTCCCAAATTCATTATCCATTTTTTCAATATCCTGGTGGGTTGGAATATAGTATATTTCAAATGTAACTGTAATTTTCTTTCTCCCTCCTATCAATCTTCAGGGTTTCTGAAAGAACCTTTCCATATTATTCCCTTGATGATTCTTATCTACTCCTAGAAGTATATAATTATAATTCCAATATGACTCCCAATTCTATGCTCAATACCAATCCCTTCCTTGATTCCCAATTCTGTCTTTCTAGTTGCCTTTTGGATTTCTTCTGAATATTGTACAGAAACTTCAAATTCAACATGTACAAGATGGAACTTCATCATTCCTTTCTGTAAACCTCTTCTTCTCATCCTCTGTTTCTGGTTAAAGCATAATTCCAACTTTATCCTTCCAGTCACTTAGATTTGAAATCTTGGGGTAACCTTTGACTCATCTTTCCTGAATGCCCACATAGAATCATTTGCTAACTCCATACAATTTCTTAAAACCTTCCTTCCTCTCCTTTCCATTTTATATGTCCAAAGTCCTAGTTCAGACCCTTACTCTCTTTTACCCAGTCTACTGTAACATAATCTTATCTCCTCTTTTTTTTCTAGGTTGTCACTTTTTCTATCAAACAAGGGTGCCAGGTGAGTCATACCACTGCAACCACCTCACACCACCACTTCCCCTCAGAATCAGCAGCCTGAGAGCATCAGAAATTACAGTTGCTCCAGACCACATGCTCATCTTCCAATCTGACCCTCACAGACATCTCTGAGAGGAGCACTCCTAGTGGAGAAGAGGACAAACACCCAAGCCAGCACCCACACCAACCACTAACTAGCTGCTATGACCGGTAAGTAAGCCCAAGATTCCTGAGAACAGAAATGTTTCAATACTATTGGCCCTGGTTCCTGTCCAGCCCCACTCCCTCTTAAGTGTCATCAAGGGAAATAACCAGAGAATGGAGAGAAACTTGACAATTTCCTCTGCATTGTACTTCCTCAGCAATGCCAACTGAAAACCTAGAAAAGAAAGTGCATGTCACCAACATCCTCGGCAAAGTCAAATGATTAAATATCATAGTTTTGTTAAGGAGATGATATAAACTTTATTGCTGGGACCACTGGGCATTTCTGTCTGACTGACAACTGAAATTTCTTGGATGCGTTGTCTTCCCCTATTAGAATATGTGCTTCTTGAGAGCTGGAGACTTTCTTACTCTCTTGTATTCCCAGGGCTTATTATTGCACTTTTTTCATTGTTTTCAACCTTCAGATAGTTGTTGAAGTAATTTTCCTAATTCATAGGTTTGACCACATATGTTACTTCTCAGCTTAAAATATGTCAATGGCTCCCTGTTGCCTTTAAAGGGCAAACCAGAAATTGCTTCACTTTTTGGTCGTTTTTCACTTCATTCTCCTTCACATTCTTTATTCCACCCAAACTGAATTACAATCTGTTCCCCAAGTCCATTCTGTCATCATCTATTCCTATGTAGACTATATATTCCTCTGCTTGGAATAAACTCCCTCCTTATCTCTTCTGGTTGAAACTTTTTCTTTCATGCTTAGACTAGTTGTTACCTTCAAGTTGAAGCCCTCCCTTATTTTCCTATGAATGGATTTCCTCCTCTAACACTCCTAAAATACTGGGCCTGAATATCAGTTTTGCTATTCTTATATTCCATTTACATTTTATTATTTGCTTATCTATTATATTTTCCTTTACTAAAATATAATTCCTCAGTGGTAAGGAGTCATTTCTCATTTTTGTATCCTTGATACTTTGTATCTAGTTGTTACTTAAAAACTTGTTAAATTGAATTAACTTGAAATCCAAAGAAGGGGCTGTCTCTTATATTAATAATAATTAACATTTATATGGCAATTTTGTGTCAGAAATTATGCTAAGCATTTTACAGATATTTTACAAATATTATTTAGTACTACCTCCTGAGTAGATGGGATTATTTTATAGATTATTTGATAGATGAGGAAACTGAGAGTAAAAAGAGGTTAAGGATCACACCATTAATCTGATATTAGGTTTGAACTCATTTCTGACTGTCTCCAAGATCAACACTCTATCTCTGTGCCTATCTGTTTCTGGAATGAGAAGTGATAGGCTAGTTGAGGAACCTGTCATATCTGGTGGCATATGACCAAAGATACCTTGGACTATTGGGAATTCTTAAAGATAGAATTCCATAAACAATTTTCATTCAGCCAGAAACCCTGAAAGTGCCCCCACTTGTCCAGTAAAGAATCTCTGTGATTTATTGTGCTGCTTGGGAGATGGGGTCAGTGAGTAACTCTACCGATACCTAAAATCTACAAGACCTCAAATGCTCTGCAGGATGTTGCCAGATCTACTCTTTCCCTCAGAGAAAAGAGAGATAAGGATCCACAAATTGAGCATCAAATGAATTGTATTAATTGTATTAACTTATGTATTTACTTTATGTTCACAAAAATCAGGGAGGAAATAATCACTCAAGTAATATCACAAGCTGGCCCACTGGACCTGAAATCAAAAAGAACTGAGTTCAAATCTGGCCTCCAACAAGCCCTGTAACTCTGACAAATAATTTAACTTTTGTCTACCTCAGTTTCCTTAGCAATAAAATAAAGACAATAATAATAATATTTCCCTCCCAAGGTTGTTGTGAAGATTATATGAAGTAAAATTTTTAAAACACTCAGCATAATGCCTGGTCCCTTAATAAATGTTGTTTCCTTCCTTCTGTCCTTCCTTACTTCCTTCTCTTCTTCCTATGGCCTTAACTTAGCTACATGGTTAACTATACATGGTATAGCCCAGGCACATATAACAGAGTAAAGCATAGAAAAATCCAGGAGAACTGATGGATTGTCAAGACTCCTAATTTACTGGAATCTGTGTCAAACACATCACTGTCATTATTACTATTAAAATCACTATAATTAGTGTTAAAAATGCTATAATTGTTCTTGTGGTTCTTGTTTTGATCCACTCTTATGACTTTATTGTATGGGAAGCATATCTATGCTTGATAGTTTTAGAGTTAGCTAGAAACACTGGGACCTTCAGTGACTTGTCCAGTGTGTGTTATAAATGGAATTTAAATCCAGGATTTCCTGACAGGGAAGTTAGTTCCCTTGCTATCCCATACTACTTCTTAGTGTTAATATAACAATATAACATATATAACAATATGACCTCTAACTAGTTATTCTAGTGTTTGGATTAACCAGAGGCATTTAGGACATGTTCATTTTTATTAGCTTACCTTGTCTTAACTTGATACATTAATTAGTCTCCAATAGGTATATTATATTTCAGCTCAATTAAGACTTCCTAATGGGTTCTCTTGATTCTTTCTTTCTCAATAGTTTAGAAAGAGAGTTGCTATGTGGTTTGGCAGAGGAGATGGCATTACAAACATGAATGGCAATGGAAGCTCAGTAAGCAGGTTTGCTGGGTGAAGACAAAAAGGGTAAATGTAGGTATGCCAAAAGGTTAGGTGATAAGGAGGGCCAATTAGTAGAAGGCCTTGAAACAACTGGCTCAAAATGCAGATTTGCTAAAGAATCAATTGGGATTCATTACAGAGTTTTGAGCCAGGAAATGACATAGTCAAAACAATTAATAAAGAAGATAATTCTCACTGAGCATGAACCCTCAACTCTTCTTGACAGATAAGTTACGCAGAAGCTCATTTTAGTCTGATTTTTTTTTACAATAACATTTTTAACTCATCTCCATTTTTCTCCAAATTTTGCATTAGGGAATAAAAGCCATGTCAGAAATTCAACATAACTAAGGCTATAGTTAACATATAACACATATGAGGCTGGCCCTGGGCAAAATCTTAAAGTAGGTGAAGTTTGCCTTTGGCACCCTTCTAACTCCCCTTTATTATTTCCCCCTTTATTCTTTCCTTTCCCACCTCCTGATGTCCCTGTTTCCCAGGTACCTGGAGTCTTCACACTTCTTTCTGACTATCCAAAGCCTGGGCTGTGACCTTAATGTCCTAATTTCTCCAAGTAGTTGATGGAAAGTATTTGAGTAAACTAATTCACAGAAAGACATGGCTAACATCTTTCTTCATTTTCTCAGGAGTATATGTCTTTAAAAAAGGATCATATCTGATCATATCTCAAACTTATAATTGATAGAATATCAGTAAGTGTGATAAAATTATGGGAAGCATTTTTGGAAATTTCTTCATAATTTAAGGAAAATATTTTGAAGGGATCTTTTTTCTTCTTTTGAATGTCATTCCTATCAACATATAAGGCCAAGACATGGCATCATTCAATGATACATATTTTTTTTCTGAATCACAAGTGAATGAAAGAGAAAATGTATTGTAATAAGAGGCGATGTGATATGGAGGAGAGAAATTTGGTCTCAAAATAAGGAAGATCCAGGTTCAATTATCTAACCTCTGACAAATATTGATTTGTGTGACCTTAGTTAGGTTATTTAATCTTTTAGGAAAGTTTCTAAGATTACAAATTGCAGTAAGGATGATAACTTGCAACTATATAAGGAGTGTTCTATGTCAATGAAATCATAAGTCCATGATACCACTACTTAAGAGTTCATAATATAAACATTTACGACAGCTATTTTTATAATAGCAAAGAACTGGAAGCTAAGGAGGGTACCCATCATTTGGGGAGTGGCTGAACAAAATATGGTATTTATATTTAATGGAATACTCTTTCCCCAAGAAATGATGAAAGAGACAGTTGCAAGGGCTGTGAATCAAAACAAAATATGGCAAGTACATAAAGAGAAGGGAGTACCAAATCATCTTACTTCTCCTGAAGAATGTGTATGTGGCCCAAGAAACAACAGTTAGAACCCAACATGGAACAAATGATTGGTTTAAGATTAGAAAAGGAATATGACAAGATTGTATATTCTCATTGTCTATTTATTTATGACTTATATGCAGATTACCTCATGGGAAATGTCAGGCTGGATGAATCAAAGGCCAGAATTAAAGTTGCCAGGAGAAATATCAACAGTCTCATATATGCAGATGATACCACTCCAGTGGCAGAAAATAAAGAGGAATTAAGAAGGCTTTGATGAGGGTGAAATAGGAGAGTAAAAGCTAGAATTTCAGAGAGAGAGAGAGAAAGAGAAAGAGATAGAGAGAAAGAGAGAGAGAGAGAGAGAGAGAGAGAGAGAGAGAGAGAGAGAGAGAGGCAATTGATCCCATCACTTTTTGGCTAATAAAGGGAAAAGAAATGGAAGCAGATACAGATTTTATATTCTTGGGTTCAAAGATCACTACATACAATGATTATAGCCATCAAATAAAAGGCCTTGCTCCTTGGAAGGAAAGCTACTAAAAAGCAGAGATATCACCTTGCTCACAAAGGCAATCAAAACTATGGTTTTTCTAGTAAGCAATGTATAGCTGTGAGAGTTGAAGTATAAGGAATCCATGTTTGTAATACTTATTTACTTCAAATCAGGAAATAGTCAATACAAAAACAACCAGAAACGTTATATGTTCAGAAACATATACTAGCCAGGTGGGAAATGGGGTAGCTGTCCATCCCTACAGGTAAAAGCAGTCCTCCTCACTCACAACTTCCAAAGAAGGCAGATCATACTTTTTTCTATTTGTAGTCAATGTTGCCTTAGCACCTCCTGAGTCATCAGTTCTTTCTATTCTAAAAACAATTAGATGATTTTTTTTATTATTATTATTATCAACATAGTACCAACTCCTGAATCACTTGTGACCAGAAAGGCTTCCAAAGTTCAACATATTGGATGGAACCAAGCAGGGATTATCTGCAAATGCTCCTGCAGAACTAGCAAAAGGGTCTAATACAAGGAGACTCCATCTTTCAAAATAAAACTTATAAATTGCAGGTGGCAAATTATTCTAGCTAAGCATGCTGAATTAGAAGATCCAGCTTCTGGTTTCTGGCTCTTCCCACAAATGAGATCTCTGATCTTTCTCCAAGATTATTTAACTGCTTTGGGTCTCAACTGCCATGTTTATAAAACAAAGACAGTGTTGGGTTAGATAGGCTTTAAGGTCACTTTTAACTCTGATATTTTATGTTGCTATGAGGTGGCAAAGTAGATAGAATGTTGGAATTGGAGTCAAAAAATCTGACTTAAATCCTGCCTTAAAACTAGCTGCCAATTAACATCTCTAAACTAAGTTTCCATATCTGTGAAATAAGAGGATTGTACTCTGGCTTTTAAGGACCCATTCACTCTAAATTTATGATCCAGTGAACAAAGGTTCCTATAAAGATAGGAATTCAGACCTTTTGTCAATTTTCCCCCCAGGCAAATATACTTTGAACCACAATCTATTCATTCACAACCATCATTTCTTTAAATTTATTTGTGCCAAACTAGAGGAATATTGTTTCTATATTACAGGAGCCTTTGATTTGTTTAAGATTCATAGACTGCCTTATATTCACCTAAGATTTACAAAAGCAGCGTGGTTTCCTAGCATATCAAACTCCTTAGAATTAGAAGACATGAATTCAAATTCCAGCTTCCCCATATATTATCTATGTCACTTTGGGAAGGTTACATTTTTTTTAAATCTCAGATTTTGCAAAATATTTCATGCCTACCAAGAGTTATAGAAATGTTAGTCATTACTGAATGGACTTCTTACCCAAATTTTTGTCTTACCCTAAAGTTAGACCCCATGGAATCAAACCATCATAGGTACAAAAGAGCATAAAAGTTAGTTATTTCAGGAACTATTTTTCATTTGGTTTCTATTTTTCCACTAAAGTCTTGTTATAAAATGTCTAGCTATGATGATGATAGCGCAACATTTTTGTTACTGAAACTTCTAAAAAAAATTTTTAAAAACAAGCACTTAACAGCATCTTTTGACCAAGTAAACCCTTTAGAAAAAGTAATCTCAAGCTGATGATCTGGAATTTTCCCAGAATCCATTTTTCAAAATAGTGTTTTTTTTTAATTGAGTGCTATTCCCAAAGTGAGCATAACCATTTCATGAAAGAGGCTACTGAGCATTGTGAAACATCCCAAATTATAGATTCAGATTTTTATTTCAGCATAAGGGACATCGATCACTCTCTCATTTCACTTCTGTGGAAGCCATGCCTTCCCAAGAGTCAGTACTTTCTAAATCAAGAAAGGCCTCTTCCCCCCATTCATAAAAGAAAATGGGTGGGGCTTAAGGGATGAGGTAGGGATGCTTGATTAATCAGAGAATCCCAACTCTTAACCCAAGAGAAAGCTGAAATATCCTAGAAAAACAATTGGCACTTTGAAGTGTGGTTAGGAGGTTTTAATGGCTCTCCCTTTTTTCCATATGTCTCCCTGGTGCACTTCGGCCCCAGGCAATAGATACATAAAAAACTGCACACTCCAAATGAGATGAAATGAAGAAAATTCATTCCTAAATCCCTGGTGACTTTACACCATTCTTGTAGTTGGTGAAAACTCCTCAACAGTGATAGCCTATCTACTTATATGAATCTTACTTTCATATTTGTGGATGATAATTAAGTTTAATTAATTAGAATTTCAGCAGAAGTGTTTTTCTTTCCGCCTGTCTATGGTTTATTGTATTGAGGCTCAAGGTAGATTGGATAGAAATTTTAAAACATTAGATAAAAGACATTTGGTTTCATAGTACAAATTAAAAATATATCCAAACTATTTGCCTTTCCCTTGACATGTTTATGTGTTTGTTTGTCATTTGAGAGGTATAATGAATAAAGAAAAAAATAAACTGTTTCTAAAAAGCAAATTTATTATTAGATAGATCTTTTTTTGGTGGCTTTGACAGTTTTCTCATGGAAATTTCTAGGCAGTAGGTAACCATTTGCAAAGACAATCAATTTTAAAATGGATTCTATGATACTAAATCATGCAAACTACTGTGTTACAACACACAAAAAAATTTGACTTGTAATTCATATTTCTGCAAACATGCCAGTCAACTAAGTGAGTTGAGTTAAAATAATTAACTTATTTAGACCATATTCCCTTTAGTATTCAACTTTACAAATTGTAATGCAAATTTAATAACTTTTATAACCTTAGGGGATTACTTTGTTCCACTGTCAGTCAATATTTATATTACATGCATACAACTACCAACTCTATAAAAATATTCTTACAGATTATGTAACACTTTCTCCACACTATCATGTTAATTCCCCAATATATTAAACAAAAGAACTCAACTCCACTGAATGCTAGGAAATGTGATTTTCCATAAAATAGTACTTTACACTTTGCAACTCCAACATCCTGTGAGGTTCACAAGTGTCATTTAGTCCTCTATCCTCTTTCTAGCTCCACAGGGTACAATAACATCTATTCAGGGCTGTAAGAGTGAATAAAATAGAAAGTTAGCAAAATTTCAACCTTGGCAAATCCCCATAGAACCAGCCCACCAGACACACCCTCCAGGAGCTTGCTGATCTCTGCTATCCCTTTACTTATCAAAATCCAATAAACACAGTATTTTTATGCAGGCCAAGGGGCAAATGCCTGATTATCCCAGCTATAATCTGACCTGCTCTTTAGTGCCTGTGGGGCTAGGAAATGAATTCCTCTACTACCATAAACCTTCAAATTTCCCTCTATAGGTTTATGACAACCTAGCTTCCAACATGTAGAGAACCAGGATAAGTAGGAAGGAGCTGTGTGAATAGGTATTATGCTAACATATATTAAAATACAAAGTTTTATTTTTATAATATAGAAAATGGGATTGTACTATAATATCTTTTCTTTTCCTAGTTGTTTCTTTGATGTACTCAATAGGCAAATAGAATTGTTCTATATTTGAAAATGAAAATTAGAAATGAGCAAATGAACTTATATCTAATTTTCCTAAATTTTTTTTTTAGTCAATCTCAGTACCAGCTCATTTCTGCCTATATTTTACCCCCCAATTGGATAGTAGATGCTCCTTTTTATTAATTCTGGTAAACCTAGGCACATCTTTTATTAGTTTGACAAATAAAACAATATTTCATAAAGAAAATTTTTTTAAAAGTCAGATCTGCTCTAAGGTTTCTGAGGAGAAAATTTGTAGGTAGGTTGGGTAAAATGATAGAAAATTAGGATGATTACCTACTTACTTTAGTGGGGATGCAGAAGATTCTTATGCAAAGTTAGTACACATGTCCTGGGGCAGCTAGGTGGTGGGTCCTGGGACAGCAAGTTGTACAGTGGTTAGAACACTGGGTTTGTAATGTAGAACACTCATCTTCTTGAGTTCAAATCAGAACTCATATACGTACTAGCAGTGTGACCCTGTGTAAGTCACTTAACCCTGTTTGCCTCACTCAATTCTTCATTGGTGAAATAAACTGAAGAAGTAAATGGTAAACTACTTCAGTATCTTTGCCAAGAAAACCCCAAAATGGAGTCAAGAAAAGTCAGATGCAACTTAAACAACCAGATGTCCTAAATGTTCTAGATTGAGGTAGCTATCTGGCTAGTTCTATCTTAATTGAATACTTGTGAGACAATTGTTGGAGGTTCCTAATTTCTCCTGGCCTGAATTATATTGCTCATTTACCTAATTAATTCTCTATGAAGTGATAGTTCCTGATTTAGCACATTGGATGAGCAACATTTATTTGTCTTTAATGATTGATTCATATTTTTCTTAAAGGTTATACTTCCTCTGTGAGTATGCATTCTATTTGTTTTCTGGAGCTATACTTAATCTGTGTCCAATCATTACTATCTTCATAATAGCAACTGCTAGCATGTATATGATTCTATAAGATTTATAAAGCACTGTATACAATATAACAATAACTAACATTTACATAGTGATTGCTATGTTCTAGGTCTTTTGAGCCTCACCACAATCCTGGGAGATAGATGCTATTATCCCCATCTAATAGATTAAAAAAACCAAACTTCAGCCAGATTAAGTTACTTGCTCACAAAGGGTCATAGAGCTAGTGTCTGAGATAGAAAGTGAACTCAGATTTTCCTGTTCCCAAATCTGATGCTTTTATTCATTTTATATATAAATATGTGTGTGTGTATAAGGATAGATAGGTAGATAGATAGACAGACAGATAGACAGACAGAGACAGATAGCTGCCTTGGGTTTACAAAGAATTTTACAAATATTATCTTTTTTATTCTCATGGCAGCTCTGGAGGTAGGTGTTATTATTAACAAATAATGTTAAAATTTAATCATTTTAATTAATGATCTATATATGAACTTGATTACTACAGCTATATTTATGAACTTGACTTCATGGTTCATTTTGTATATGAAATATGTGTGTGTCTATACATATGTATGTATAGACACACATATATACAAATACATGTAAACATGCACCTTCACACACATAGAATCACAAGATTATTGAAGGAAAAAAATAATTTTTGCATTTATGTCCCATCTGGCCCATAAGTATAGCTATATTCACTATGTAAAAAGAATTCCTAAATTGTAAATGTAACACAGAATGTTATAATCAAGGGGAAAAAAATCACTGGACAGGGATTCAGAAAAATCTAGATTCTCCTTCCTAACCTGCTACAGATTTTCTGTACTATCTTGGGCAAGTCATAACACATCTAACTTTCTATTTCATCACCTAGAAAATGAACAGGTTGGACAAGAATACCTCAAGCTCTAAGATTCCATAAATTTTCATTTATAAAAATATATTTCTCTATGTCTGGAGAGCCTTTCCCATCAAAGAGACTTAAAAACTCAAAGAGATAAGACAAATATTTCATTCAATAATCCATAAGATCACAAATCATTCTTATCTTCCCATTCTGTGTAAATCTAATGCTTCCTCAAGTTCTCCAAAAGCTCAAAGATATACTTGAACTATTATCTTTTGTTGTTTGTTTTGTTGTTCTTTACCAAGAAAATCAGCCCATCATTTTACTGATAATACTTCCTTATAATCCCTTATTTTGCTACTTGCACCAAAGGGTACACCCTTTGAAGTGATCCTCAACTATCTTCCCTTTTTCAGATGCTGTAATGATCTGTGACCAGAAGTTATACAATATCAATAGAAAATAATTATTTTTTTCAAACAGATCTTTAGGGATCAGGAAGATCCATTTTGATGAGTGACCCTGAGCAAATCATTTAATCTTATATGCCTCAGTTTCCTCATCTGTTAATAAGCAGAATTAGGAAATGGCAAACCTCCAGTATATTTGCCAAGAAAACCCAAGAAGAGGTCATGAAGAGTCAGAAATGACAAAATGACTAAATCAACAATAAATTTGCTTATCCATCAGGATGCTGACATATTGATAAACTACAGGTTCTTAGAGCTTCAAATCATCTTATTCTGATGCAAAAGCAATGCTTTTTATATTGAGATCTATTGTTTTAGAGGCAGTGTGGAATACTGGTTAGAAAACCAGCTTCAGAACCAGGGTAACCTGGTTTCAAATCTGGCTTCTAAAATATAATGATTCTGAGACTCCCATATAATTCATTTCATCCTCAGGGCTCTAGATACTTCTCTAAGACCATAAATTGCAGAGATAGTGCTGCCCTGCATTGATAGAGATTTTTCATCAGAATTTTTTTTATAACAAAGAAATTATGACTACAATCAATCTCTATTTATTACCTTTAGCTATATCCAGTCATTTTTAGGTGTATCCAATTCTTTGTGATCCTATTTGGGGTTTTCTGGGCTAAGATATACCAGAGTGGTTTGTCATTCCTTTTGTTCATTTTATAGATGAAGTAACTGAAGTAAACAGGGTTAAATGACTTGCCTAGATTTTGACGCAGCTAGTAAGTTTTAAGGCCAGATGTGAACTTCTAAAATGAGTCTTTCTGCTTCCAAGTCCTGTGCTCTATCCACTGTGCTACCTAGCTGTAATTCCTATACATACAGTGTGACTCTAAGATCACTAAGGTTAGAGAGTAGGCAAAAAAATAAGCCTCTATTTCCTTATCCTTTATTAATACCAATATGTTCCATATGCAATTATCTTTCTAATATTTCATATCATCAAAATAGCACATACATCTTCATATCTAAATTATCTCTTATATTCATAGAATAAATAATGTACTAGAACAAAATGTTCCTCTCTACATAGTAAACTAATCCATTAATGGACTGAGATGTTGACTCTCATTTCTTGTCTCTTACATAATATGCATTTGGAAGTTACACAATAATGTTTCCTTTATGTTAGTTACTTTGATATATCTTGTGAATGAGTTTTAGCCAACTAACATTCTGCATTTTAGACTCTTAATATACAATAAATCCAGTTACACAGTACAGATCATTCCTAATATGTATTCAGAGCATATTTATAAGAGCTCCTTTGGAACTATTATCCATGTATGTAATGAATGTGTATTAACTGGTGAATAGATTTGCATGTTATGAGTTCATCATATTGAATACATAGTAAAATCTTTATAAAATGTAGTTATGATACTCAGGTACAATATTCCCTTAAATTCTTGAAAGTTTTGCCTTTCTTTAAGGACTATTTTTCAATTTTCTCCAAATACTATTAGTGGGAAACCCTCATTTGCATAGTCTTAGTGTTATATTGTCAACTACTTTTATTTTAAACTAGGTGTTGCCTTTTAGTATCCAAAATAGCATTATCTAGTTAGAATTAATTAATTCTGGTGAGATGATTTTACTATGTTTCCTTTGGGGGGGGGTCTTTATTTTCATTACTCTTACTTTTAAAAAACCCTTTTAAGGATGTGAAGATTCTGGTAACCTTTTGCTAATAACCAACTTAACTAATTTGGAAATGAAATTGAAATTACAGTTATTTCATTTATAAATTCTTTTTATAGTCAGCAAGTAGTTGACAATTATAGATATGATTCTTTGGTTTAAAAAAAATAACCAGGAAAACACCTGTCTAAAAGGGACCCGTAGTACCCAACATTTTTTAGCTTTCTGAGAAATTTCCTAGAAGTCTGTAGTATACAACTGTCATTGCTGGGTCGGTGAAAGGAAGAAAGAATGCATTTCTGAATGATTTTAAACACTCTTGTGGTGTTATAAGGCCATAGGCTGAAATCTGAGTGACTTGAAGCAGTAAAGAAATGAAATAATTCTTTTGAACTACAAAGCTTGTTATGTCTCATTGCTACTCGGAAATGAAATTTCAACATAGTACAAAAGGAAACAGTCAGATTTCTGCATTCAAGGAAGCGTTATTAACATGAATATGGTGGCTTAGACATCACTGGAGTCAGAAGGCTCTGATTGTGTACAATGTTCTAAAGTCATTTCCCAATTGAGATAGTATTGCTTCAGAGACAATAGTCACTGTTCAGAAGTAAACTCATGTGATTAATACAGAATGTCAAGTGTCAGATGTTTATAACTCCATAAGTAAATAGAGTAATTTACTGAGGATAAAATGAAGCTGTCGGAACACCCAAAGTGAAATAAACCTCCTCAGTAGCCTTTTGCTGGAACCCAGACCAACACAAGGACCAGATTACTTTCATTAGGGCATCAATAACAGGCTGACAATCCAGAGAATCATTTAATTAAATGTAAAATGAAGGAATAAGTTAGGAATATTTCAACAATTTTACTTTCTGAAATAAATAACTACCATTACAGCAGCCAAGGGGGTTCTACTAATTTATTGTATTCATATTTTTTAATAAGTTATTCAATGGAAATCCTTTAAAACTGCTATATCTAAATGCATTTTCATCCAGTGTCACTTAGTCAAAACTTTATATATCTGGTTCTCTTAGAATCACTGTAGCAATAATGCATCTACCAATAATAAAATTGAATGGTAAAGATGAAAAAACTTTTTTTAAAAACATTAATGCAATGTGATAATTTTCTAACAGGAATAACACTGGGCCAAATAGAAATTGGGAGACTTTAATGCACATTCTAACTTCATCCCTAACTAGCTACATGACTTCAGGGAACTAAAGCTTGCAACTTTAGTAGAACATTAAAAATTATATGCTTTTTGGTCTGGATCTGTTATTTCTTAGTGACTTCAACCCTTATGGGTAACTCTCTCTCCACTATGCCACCATCCAGATCTATACCTCCCTTGTAATTGATTATAATCTTAGAGAGTTATAGGGGGCATGAGAGATGATTTACCCATGATTTAAGTATCAATGCAGAGTTATGAATCCAGGCCTTCTTGACTTAAAAACAAGCTCTCTATCCCTTAAACAACAATGGTGCAAATACTATATTGTGTCTTTTAATACTGCTCATCTGAATTTTCAAGATTTTTATTTTATACAGAAAAAGTAAAATACAAAAATAAAAATAAAAATGAGAATAATAGATATATACCTGAATTAAAAGTCACCCAGTCCAACCCTCTTCTTTTGAACCTGAAGAAACAGACTGTGAGAGGGCAAATGACTTGGCCACACTAGACAACAAAAGTAAAATTTGAACCCACATCCTCTAATCCTAGAATCATTACTCTTTCTATTATATTATTCCTCATTGCCAACAGCCTCCAATCACTAACTATAAACTTCATGAAGATTTAGCTAAACCTTTCATTAGTAAATGCTTGTTGAAATAATGAATTCTTGCAGACAGAATTGTCCTTCTTGAAAAATAGTAAAAAAAAAAAAAAAAAAAAAAAAGCTATAGAAATGATTGAAATTTGGGTAAGGAAAATCTGGGCATAAATAAAATTTAAGGAAGGATGTTTGGTGCCTCTAGAATACAAGTATCTCAAGGACAGAGAGACTACATGTTGTAGGCCTTTATATAATTCTTTTGTATCACCTAGTATAGCACAATATTGTCTATGAGAGGTATTTAATTAATATTTGTTGAAGCGATTTATGCAACAATGACTAAAAAAGTTGCAACTAGACTGTCATAAGTTAAACATAAATTAACCATGTAGTGTTGTGATTTACAAAGCAGTCATCCAAAAATATTTATTGAGTTCATACTATGAGGAAATCACTCTAGTAGGTAGACACAATGATTAAAATATTATTCCTATCTCAGGAAATTTTTAATCCAATAGATAAAATGGGTATCTTAGGCTTCTCAGACTCATGTCCAAAACTTCATTCATTGTCTTTCTTGCATGCTCACCCTTCTCCTAACTTCCTTGTTCTCCCTAGAGTACTACCATTCTTCCAGTCACACAGATTCACAACTTCAGAAGTCTTCCTCTACTTTTCTCTCTCACTGATTAACTCATATGCAAACAGTTGTCAAGTCTTTTGGATTACAAGATCCCTCATATTTTATCAGAAGCATCTCATTTCCTGCATAATTGCTATAGATTCCTAAATGGTCTCTACATCAACCCTTTTTATTAGGTATCATCTTATAGTAGAAAAATATTATCCCCATTTTAGAAATGAGGAAACTGAGGCAAATGTTGCCCAAATTTGTTGAATTTTCTGAAATTCTGAAAATATTATTGACTTTCACAAGCAGTACAAATTCATTCCAGTACACTATTCTACCCATTGTGAATCTAGCCAGAATCTTGTTTATTCCTCTACAAAAATTTAGATAGTCATACAGCAATTATCTAAGCTTCTATTTTCTTTGACCACACAGGATTGGTTTACATATATGTCTACAATGACTAGGGAATGGTCCTTATGTTCTAACAATAACTGTGCAATGTCAAGATTTACAACAAGTTGAGGGAACTCTTTGTGCTGAACTTGTAGAAGAACATGGATAAGATTTGTCCTAGATCCCCTATTTCCATTTCCATAGTCACTACCCTCCTAACTGGATTATCTCTGTTTTTACTTTCTTCACCCCATTCCCCATCCAGCTGCCCAATGAATATACACAAAGCACTGCAATGACCATGTCATTATCCCATTCAATAAGCTTCAGTGGCTCCCTATTGCCTTTTTGATAAAATACAAACTGCTCTGTTGGTATGTGAAACCTTTCCCAATCTAGATCCAATATGACTTTCCAGGAGAGCTCTATATCTCAGTTAAATTGGAACTACTTATTCTTTTTTTATAGAGAACATTCTACCTCTTTTGTCTTGGGACTCTCAATAAACTGCCTCACATACCTTGAATGATCTGACTTCACTTCCACCTCTTGGAACTGTCTTTAAGACTCAGCTCCTGTCTCCTCCTTTGTTGTTCACTCATTTCAGCTGGGTCTGATTCTTTGTGATCCCATATGGTGTTTTCTTGATATTGGAGTGGTTTTCCATTTCTTTGTCCAACTCATTTTACAACTGAGGAAATTGAGGCAAACAGAGTTGAGTGATTTGCCCAGTGTTATAGCTAGTAAGTATCTGAGGCCAGATTTGAATCCATGAACACAATTCTTTCTAACTAAAGCCCCAACACTACCTAGCTGCTTCCTACATGAAGCATTTTTTTTTATTCCCCCAATGTTACTACTGCCTTCTCTATCCCATTACTTTATATTTGTCCTATACTCACCTTATAGATTGCTTGACAGCTTGGCTAATTCTGTTTTTGTTTTTATATCACCAACATCTAGCCTTAAGAAATGTTTGTTGAATGAATAGATTATGAGAGATAAATGATGCATGAATAAAAGTTCATATAAAATGCTTAGGCTGCTCCAAATCATAGAGAACTTCCAAGAGAATTGTAGGAATTGGAACTGTGATATTCTCAATAGCAACTACATTTTCCCCACCCAATAGCCAGAGGCTGTAGCTCATTCACATTAATACATGTTCAGCAAATGCCTCTCCTGGCACTGACTCATTCCCAAATTGTTCCAGTCTGAGACACAATAGAAAGACAGACCATTGTTCAAGAAAGAACATGGTTATTTCTGCTATTGCTCTTACTTTGTCAAAATTATAGGAATTTGGTCACACTTGAAAACAAACTTTTATTTTATGATATAATTTTTCACATCACACTTAATTCAAAGGTCTTTTGTTATTTTGTACTATTTGTGGGTTTCTGAGTTTGAAGAGAGTCTGATTAATTTGTTGTCTATATAATCATCCAGTAATTAGTAATATAGGCTTTGATTTTCATACATCTTCAATAGCTAGTAGACAGTCCTTATCTTTCGGTGAAAGCCATGAAATGTCAAACCTCTCAGAAAGTTGAGTGGACCCCTTGTGTTGAACTTATAGGATCACGTGTATGGAAGTTGTCCTGGATACACAAGCATGGAAAAGTTGTAAAGTAAAATAAATATACATTGATGAGATCATAGATCCCATATGATACTAGAATTCTTGCAAACAGTATGTGATAGTAATCATCATTATCTATCATTTTTAGTACTTTATGTTTTATAAAATACTTTATCAATCTTATTTCATCTTCTTGGTAATTCTGGAAAGTGTTATCATCCATATTTTACAGGTGAGAAAACTGAGGCAGACAGAGAGTAAGAGACATGCCCAAGGTCACAAATCTAGTGTCTTAGGTTGTCTTTTAATTCAAGTCTCTCTGACTCCAATCCTAGTGCAATGGATAGTCATTCTTCTTCCTGAAGATAAGTTATCATCAAATATACATATATATCTTACTATATCTAAAATTCAGACATAAGTAATTCCATAAAGGTTCAAAAAATTACCTTCTTTACTGATTATCCTTTTCTTTTTCTTACCCCTTTGCTAAAAAATCAAAGAAGACTGGAAAGAGATAACCAGGACTAAGAAACTATTACTCTGAAAGAGCATAAGCTTCCATAAAATAACCTTAGTTCTAATAAGCAGAAAAAATATAAAGAAATACAAAGTGGCCAAGAAAGTAGTCCTTGAAAACTGCTAAGTTGTAGCTTAGAGTAAGAGGTTCTCTTTTTTTTTCCCCCTCAGGATACTAAGAGGAGTAATGTTGTATCTTGATTGGGAGAATATTTAGGTATTAAACTATTGCTGATACCAAATTCCTGAATTATGGACAACTTAAAAGAAGATTCTGTAGATAGGTTCAGTGTATATTTATCTTAATTTATAATGGAGAAAGGGGAAGAGCATTACTTATCTGGATTTTTTTTTTCTTAGATCTCAAGTTTTCTGGTTCTACTAATGTTCCCATCCATTATGGTTAGTTGATTTTGTTGTTATTTATTTATTTTGGGGACACCATAACTCTCTAAATGGAAATATAGTATCTTCTCATAGGTCGAATGCCCACTATTGATTGGGTATCAAAGCTCTATTCTGTACCTCGGTGCTTTTATCCTTCCTTAGATAGCCTTCTGGTGCCATCTTACTCCCAGCATTCACTAGTGGTGTGTCATTTAGTGTAGAAACCAAATCTGTTTAGTCTACTGCAGCTCAAAACTCAAGCTGTAGTTATCTATCACACTCAATATCTCTTAACAGAAATAAGAGGTGTGCACTATAATTATAATATAGTTATTATAGCTTAAACAAAACAAAACACTGGAACTATCCCAATTCAAATACTGTAAACTTTTAAATGGATAGTTGTCTCTCTCTAATTTTTTTTTTTTTTTAAATAGACCACATATCTAATTTCACTTCAATGACTAAAAAAGTTCCTTTGGGTTATAAGTTGAATTCCTTTACTTTTCCTAATTTTTGAAATAGTTAAAACACTTCTGAGGACCAAACAATGTACAATTTTGGGACATGAAGAAACCACTAAGAGTTACCTATCAGGCAAAGCAACTAAGAAATGAGTCTACCCATGCATGAATATTTGAAATTTGTAAAACTGCCTAAGCATAGTAGATAAGTCATACAGCATGTCAACAGACTTCAATAACAATGAAAACAGGGTCTTAGTTAAATAGAGTTGGAATCATAATAATACCTGACTCAGCTGGGAATGATAAGTCTGGCCACAGTTCCTCTGGGTCTTTTGGCAACAGGTAGTGGAATTAATCATTGCATTGTTCTTGGTGATGAATGGTAAAGTGGAAGAACCCATGCTCTTTTTTCTGGAGGAGTTTTCCTTCAAGAATATTAGCATACCCACCCTTATCCACAACAGGGTATTGTAAAACTTCAACACACTTTAATGAAGCTTTTAAAAAGTCTAATTTTGGGACTATTTTATATAATTTCAAGTATTTTGCTTTAATTATGATCTTTAGAGATGGTGGCTTCTTCATTTGCTTTCACATGACTGGATGCTTGCCAGCTTTCTTGGACCTGTCCCACAGCCTTGTTTCAAAGCCAGCTAGCTTCCTATTTTCAGGCCAGATCACTTCAGTCTTTTCACTTAAAGGAAACTATTTATAAACTTAATAACTGAACATCAATAAAAGCCAATTTAATGTCATGTAACTTTTCACTAAGATAAATATTTCAAGAGGAAAAATATCGTAACATCTTCCTCTAACTCTAGACACTTTTGCTAACTCTCAAATGAAGTTAGTCCAGTTCATTCCCATTTACTCTATTCTTATTATACAGCCATAGCTGGTTCTTTAAACCATTAATCAACAAAGAACTAAATAAGTGCTTTCTCTATGTCAGGCACTGTATTAAGCACTAGAAATGCAAAGATAGTTTTTCCCCTCAGGGAGCTTACATTTCAACATGGGAGATAAGGCAAACATGTATAAAACTTTACAGCTATTACCATGGTAGGCTATCTACATTCCAGCCATTTTCCTTATCTCTATCCCATCAAAACATTGGACTCTGGGATGCTAATTTCTGAGAAGTGAACTTCTGCCTAATCTTGCCCAGACTCACACCTCTACTTGATTCCCCATCTTTTGTTATTTTGTTTTTCTTTATTTTGCATTTAAGTTGTAAATATTTTTTTAAAAAAGCTTCTTAAGAAGAAGGACCTTTTTGCTTGGGTGTTTATATTTTAACATAATATTAAGCCATCAATTGTAGTAATGTAGTAAGACATCAATTTTTAAACTTTTGGGTCTTAAGATCACTTTACACTTAAAATTTGAGGACCTTAAAAAGCTTTTGTTTAAGTGGTTTACATCTTGAGGGTAATCTGGCTTTGACATCTGTCACCTTATTTATCTGGATGGCAAGGCAGGTGTCCCCTTCCTCCCTCACCTCTCCATGTATGTCCCTCCTAAAGCTGCACACTCAGTACTAGAGGATGACTTTCTCCAATAGAGGCTTACTATTCTTCTGTCAAGGGTATACATACAAATAGCTGCTATTCCCTGCTGGAAAAAGCTCCCAAGGTCCATAAGTGGGTTACATGTGTTTATATTTACTTTATTATAAATTAAAATAACATTTAAGCAATATCTATTAATTCATTTTTAAATAATAATAAACCCATTATACATTAATATAGCACATTTTATGAAAAAATAATTACATTTCCCAAAATAAAAATAATAGTGAGAAAAATAGAATTGGTTTACATATTTTTGCAATTTTCTTTAATGTCTGGCTTAATAAGACAGATGGGTTTTTGTATCAGCTTCTGCATTCCATCTTTTGCAATATGTTCTTTCAACTGAAGCATATGAAGAAAATCTGTTCTGACACAGATATGTAATTGGTTAAAAAAAAAAAAAGAAAGAAAAGAAAAGAAAAAGGGAAGTATTTGGAAAAGCCAATGACATTTTAGGATTGTTTTGAAAATAGTGTTGTCTTCATGGATACCCTGAGTCTCAGGGGCTCCCTAAGAGTCACAAATTGAGAATCACTGTAGTAAGCACTTAATAAAGACTTTAACATTATCCCTCACCATCATTTATATTTGGAAAAATATATGGAATATATACATAAGAATACAAGATAGTTTGTTAAGGAGAGTCCTAGTAGATTTCCTTGGAAGATCAGAAAAATTTTCACATAGAACAAAGTGCCTGAAATGAATCTTAAGGGAACCCAGGGATTCCAAGAAACAGTGAGAGTTGAAGAAGGAATGTATTTCAAGCATGTATTTCACTTAGTATAAAGGAATATCTGGTTTTGGTTTTGGTTTTTGCTTTGTACTGCTTTTAAAAAGCCACCTTGGATTTTACATTTATCATACTTGTGAATGTTGCCATAATATGTCGTTATATTTGTGTAACACAATATATATAGCCTGATATAGGATATTGAAGTGGCTTTTCCAAAATGTGTAAGTACAATGTCACATAAATCTTTGAATACATAGGTCTCTCTGTAAACCTGTCTGTCTCTGTCTCTATCTGTTTCTGTCTCTATCTGTTTCTCTCTGTCTCTGTCACTCTGTCTCTCTCTGTCACTATGTCTCTGTGTGTCCGTCTCTCTTGTTTGCTCATATGCCTGTGTGTGTTTTTAATCTTTGTCTTTTTCTGTCTCTGACTGACAATGTGCTTAGGGTTCTCTTCTCTCCCTTTCCCCCTCCCCCTTGTCCTTCTGCCTCTCTTTTCTCCTCTTATCCCTCTGTCACTCTCCCTCTCCCTTCCTCTTTCCTGTCCTCCCTCTCTTTTCCTCCCTTCTTCCCTCCATCCCTCTCTTCTTCTTCTTCTTCTTCTTCTTCTTCTTCTTCTTCTTCTTCTTCTTCTTCTTCTTCTTCTTCTTCTTCTTCTTCTTCTTCTTCTTCTTTCTTCTTCTTTCTTCTTCTTCCTTCTCTCTCTCTGTTTCTGTTTCTGTCTCTGTCTCTTGTTTCCCTCTCCCCACCCTCCTAATATGCTTAGGATTTATGCCCAGCAAGATAATTATTGAGTTAAAGAATATATTACTTTTTGTCATTACTTTATAGGCCAAATAATTTTTTTAATTCTACTACTTTATAATTTTATCAGCAATGTTTGAACAGACTTATTCCCCTATAACTTCAGCAACTGGACTTCCTTGTTTTATGCTACTATGGAAGATACAAAGGGCAACTTCAAAGCTGTTTTAATTTATAACTCTTTGGATATTAGTGTGATTTGAGCACTTTCTGGAGTGTTTATTAGTAATTCATGTTCCCTGTTTTATAAACTGTTTATATCTCTTGAAGGTGCCTTTATAAATAAACTCTTCCTAGAGTTTAGACATCATTTTTAAATGTTTCATTTTTTTATATTTTACCTAAACTTATTTTTCTTTATATTTACTATATTGCTTTTGTAACTTACATTTTTATTTCAATGTAATTAAGCACAGCTTGTTTCTAATAATACCTTTTATTTGTATAGAAAAAAGCAATCTGCCTACTGTTTTCTTACATATTTATTATGGTTTTTCTTTTGTTCTTAACAGTAGAATTCAGTAGAATAAATCACGTGAGATGTGGATCTATCTACTATTTCACTGTTTCTAAAATACATTTAAGTGACTAATGTTTCTCCATTTATAGATTTATTAAGCACTAGCTTTTTATATGCATTTAACTGTATGCATGGTATCTCTACTCTGTTTCATTGCTTTATTTCTCTATCATAAGGTAGTTTTCTTAACTATTTTGTTACACATTTTCAGATCTAGGAATTCAAGTACAGCATTATCAAATTAGGTTTTCTTTCCCATAATTTCCTATGATATTCTTTCTTCCTTATTTCTCTATATAAATTTAACTATTAGTTTTTGCAGTTCTATGGAAAAACGTCTTGTTGTATAAAACAAAAATATGAATGCATATATTAGATATATGAATAAAATATGTATCAATGGCATTTTTAACATATTTATTGATCTAAACCATCCAGAAACATCAACTACCACTCCAATTATTTAATCCTTCTAGTTTGTTCACTTTTAGAACAGAATATTTCAATTCTTGTAAGCAACATTTTATTTTTCTTTTAATATAAATTAGGTAGCTAGGTGTCATAGTAAATAGAATTCTGGGTCTGGAGTCAGGATGACCTGAATTCAAATCCAGCCTGGACACTTATTAGCTGTGTAATCCTAAGCACGTTATTTAACCTCTGCCTGCTTCAGTTTCCTCCACTCTAAAATGGGAATAATAATAGCATTTACAGCTTAGAATTGTTGTGAGGAGCAAGTGAGATTACATTTGTAAAGTATCTGGCATATAGAAGGTATTGTGTAAAAATTAGTAGTATTATTATCATTATAAAATATGATTATGCTTTGTGAAATGGATAGACTTCAGAGAAAAGGTTACTGAGTAGCATTAACATTTATTTGAATATTCACCTCCTTAATTATAAAATTTTCTTTAAAATATATTTAATTAGATTCTGCCATTGGTCTGAGTATTAGTGACACAACTTCCATGCCCACTCCACTGACCCCCGCTGGAACTTTCTCCTCTTGCACAACATGATTGGTCCCGACTTCACTGATGCAGCTTCTTGCTCCTGGGGCATAAAAGGCATCAGTCCTAAGGAGTATCTCAGGTCTCTAAGACTTGGCAGGTGAGTGAGGTCACAAGGCTTTCCATATTGATGACTGACTGACTAGACCTGATGGGGACCAGGGAAAGGGCGATGAACAGAGAGGCTAAGTGTCATAGTATTCTTATTGCATATCTTTGCTGTGTCAGGGCAAAGAAAATTTCTACGTATATTAATGTTCAGTGTGATTTGAGTGAGCTTCATTTTGTCCCACCACAGAATCCTCTTTGAGATGGCGCTGATAGTAAAAGCCTCCCTTCCAATAGATTTCTTATTGCTTCATCCTGAAAAGGTGAAGAAATACAGGAAAATAATCACTTTTCATGGTACACTATCTTTGAAACTTTTCTAGCTAATTTCAAAATATGCTCTAATATTCTCATGGGACTGTGATCTTATTTATGTGGCGATTGCCTGAATGATACCCATCATAAAAGATCAATGTTTGCCTCTCCTGTTTGACTTTTGCCCATAGCAACCCACAATAGGTTGCCCAAACATTGAACTCAGGATTTTCCTTTTATTTCCTTACATCACGAAGATACCAATGAAGACTTGGGGGCTGTCATTCCATTATTCCTTGTTCCTACCAAATGACCAGCCCATCTTTTTATTTTATATTTTTATTTACAAGAATTATTTTTTCAAAATAATTATAAAATATTATATTTATACAGAATTTTATAGTTCTAGTACAAAATACTTTACATGTTTGTTCCTCATATTTGTTTGCTCCACCTGAAAACAATCCTTTGAGGTAGAGAATAAAGGCATTCTCATTCTGTAAATGAGGAAACTCATGCACAGAGATTCTAAGGAAAATATTTTGTAAACAGACTATTATATGCAAATAAAAGCTATTGTTATTATTAAATGATTTATTCAGGGGTAAGTAGTATATGGAAGATTTAGGATTTGAACTTGGATCCTATAATTCTAAATCTCTTAGTATACTATAATGTGAACCATGAGCAAAGGACTGTTTGTCTTCTATTATGTCCTGACCAGAGCTATTCAGATTATTTCTCAAATGTTACAGAACAATGTCTGAATGATGAAAAACTAAATAAAAATCCACTCCTAGTCATTCAAAGATCTTTTGGAGTAAATATTTATGTAAAAGAGATGAATGAGAGGCAGCTATGTGGCACAGTGGAGAGAGCACCAGTCCCGAACTCAGAAGTACCAGAGTTCAAATCTGGTCTCAGACACTTAACACTTCCTAGCTGTGTGACCCTAGGCAAGTCACTTAACCCCAATTGCCTTGAGGAAAAAAAAAAGATGAATCAATAATACCTAGCAACTCCTATTCCTTTTGGAATTTAAAAATAAAAATAAACAAACCAATCAAAATCAAATTCACTTAAGGTATAATGGGTAGAATAAACTTTAGATAAGCCAAAATGTCTTAGATGCTAAAAGTATTTGAAAGTAAAGTTAGCTGGGTATCCTGGGATTCAAATATTTAGAAAATAAAATAATCTGGAATAAATTTTATTTGAGGATGGAGGGAACTCCTTGTATATATACTTTTATCTGTACATGCATCTTGCAAATATTAGGAAGGGCCAAATCAAATTGAAGACTAACTAACAGTAGTCTAGCTCAGAAAAAAAAAATAAAATTGCTCAATTTTCATTCTTATCATGATGTCTGAATTGCATGAAATAGGTGTCTGGAATCCAATGAAGAATTCCAAATAATCTATAAGATTGTAGGATAAGGATTATTTTTGTGATTTTATTGAAACAGGAAACATCTACACATGCAGATTAGCATCTTATCAGCCACTTAAAAGTCATAATGAGTTGATTAGATTAAAGGTGCCAGAATTGTGGCCCTACAACATCCCTGAATTAGCATTGGGTAGGAACCAGATTAAAATGTAATTGGGAAATATTTAACAAAATAAATCAAAATATAATCAGATGTAGATAATGTTAACATGTGGTTTTTTGAGTCAATGTATCTCCACAGAAATCATTATATATGGTTGAATGGCCCATGTTTCTATTTGAATTTGACAGTCCTAGCCTAGAAACTTAGAAAGTTATATGACTTCAGCTTGCTATTTATTACTCCACGGCTAAAGAGCTATAGACCACAGGTAATTTAATAATGAAGAAAATGGTAAGAAGGAAGGAGTGTAGGGAGAGAAGAAGACATGGAGATGAGAAAAAGACCTTTGTCTCTCCCTAATGTGTGGAGGATTTCCTTTTCAAAAGAGACTGATGATAACTATTTTTAAGATCTTTAAAATTTGGTTTTGCATATATTGGATTGCTTGCCATCTAGGGGAGGAGGGTAGGGGGGAAGAAGGGGAAAATCTGAAATGCAAAACCATGCAAGGATCAATGTGGAAAAATTATCTATGCGTGTTTTGAAAATTAAAAGCTTTTTTAAAAAGACCAAAAAATTGGTTATAAATTAATCATAACTAATTTTTCTTTGTTATACTTAATAAAAAAATGACACCCACTATTTACAAACTACCTTTATCTTTAAAATGGTTTCCATGGAGGAAAAGAAGGCAGACATTTTATTTATTTTTAAATTTAAACTATGTTAAATTCTGTAAATATCTTAAAGCATAAGGTTTTTGGATTCAGTAACTTGATTTGTATAAAAATGATTTTTATGTAGAATGAAGACCATCATATTATACTATACTCTCTCCCATCCCCCCCAATGTTACAAAAATTCATGATCCATACATTAAAATATTAAAAAATGTATTAAAAATAAGTTCAGTTTCTCCATGTACCTAAAATTATTTTTAATGCCATGTTAAATTGTTTTCTTTTGAGGGAAAGGGACCCATGTGTGCAAAAATATTTGTGGCAGCCCTTTTTTGTACTGGCAAGAAACTGGAAACTGAATGGATGGCCATCAATTGGAGAATGTTTAAATAAATTATGGTATAAGAATGTTATGGAATATTATTGTTCTGTAAGAAATGACCAGCAGGATGATTTCAGAAAGGCCTGGAGAGATTTACATGAACTGATGCTAAGTGAAATGAGCAGAACCAGGAGATCATTATACATGTCAATAACTAGATTATACGATGATCAATTCTGATGGACAGGGCTCTCTTCAACAATGAGATGATTCAAACCAGTTCCAATTGTTTAGTGATGAAGAGAACCTTCTATACCCAGAGAGAGATCTATGGGAATTGAATGTGGTTCACAACATAGCATTTTCACTCTTTTTGTTGTTGTTTGCTTGCATTTTATTTTCTCTTTTTTTTTTTACTAGTTTGATTTATTTTTCTTATGCAGTATAATAATTGTATAAATATGTGTGCATATATTAGATTTAACCTATATTTCTACCATGTTTAGCATATATTGGACTACTTGTCAAGTAAGGGAGGGCATGGTGGAAGGGGAGAGGAAATTGGAACACAAGGTTTTGCAAAGGCAAATGTTGAAGAATTGTCCACGCCTATTTTTTGAAAAATAAAAAGCTTTAATAAAAAAATAATAAATAAATAAATTGTTTCCTTTTTAATTTGCATCATTTTTTGTGATAAGCATACACACACAGGGAATATTTAAGAAATATTAAACAACTAATAAAATACAAAAAAGATAATTAAGATGTCCTAAGTAATATCTAACACAACTTATTATTATTTTTTTTTTTGCTGAGGCAATTGGGGTTAAGTGACTTGCCCAGGGTCACACAGCTAGGACGTGTTTAGTGTCTGAGGTCGGATTTGAACTCAGGTCAGGGCTGTTGCTCTATCCAGTGCGCCACATAGGTGTTCCTAACACAACTTCTTAAACTTAAGTTTACTCAAATGTAAAAATGAGGGGATGAGACAAGGTAGTTTTTGAGGTTACTTCCAGATATGCTTTATATATATATATATATATAATATATATATATATATATATATATATATATATATATATATATATATATATATATATATATATATATATTATATATATATATTATATATATATATATATATATATATATATATATATATATATAAAATGACCCTGTAAGTACTATTTTGTTCAACTTAATATCCAGAAAACTACTTTTTTGTGTATAATTGTGTTTACATAAAAGAACACAAATAACATTTTAGGATTTTTCCATGAAATCTGATTGATGCCATTAAGATGTAATGATGGCTCTGTTGTAGCACATAAACATCAAATTAAATAGTAAAATAAATGATCAATTATATTCTTTCCCTTCTACCTAATATTTTATATATGTAAGATCATAGCTCTAGTAATAAAAGAAAGGGTGGCTATAATCCAACTACTTATTTGACAAATAAGTAAACTGAATCCCCGAGAAACTAAAATTTGTCTATAGTTTCATAACTTGTTGTTCAATCATTTAGTCCCTTCTGTCGTTTTGTGGCACTGTAGATCATAGCACCCCAATAGTATCTGTAAGATTTTCTTAGCAAAGATACTAGAAAAGTTTTCCATTTCCTTCTCCAGTGATTTAGACAAATAGAAGTAAATGACTTGCTAAGGGTCACACAGTCATTATGTATCTTAGGCTGTATTTGAGCCCAGGTCTTCTTGACTCCAGGCCAAAGTGTTCTATCCACTGATAGAATCTGAACTCTAAGATCAGTAATTCCATTTCCTTCACTACACACCCCCAATCTACCTCCCACCATGCTTCTTCATGCATGTATGCTATTTGACAAATGAAACCCTAATGACTGACCAGAAATTTCACTTTTCATACAAATCTTTTAACATCATCAAGATACACCCATTAACTAATAATGTTGTTGGCTAAAAGAAAGGGTTTGGAGTCGTTTGCTTTGTGGTATGAAGATCATATTTAGGCCTGTGATAGTTACCTCTAGCCAGTTTGTTTCTTTCAGCTTTATTTTTTATTGGTTTATAAAGACAGGAAAATGAAACAAAAGGAAAAGGAAGTTTACACTTATATTTTAAGTTACAGTTTATATGAGCATCTAACGTGAGTGTTTTATTTAATTCTGCAGGTTGCTACCTTTCTTGTTTCCTGAAATATAATACCCATTAATCCATGTTTGCAGACACCTTGAAATATTTATTGAATAATACAATACAGATTCTAAAATGTAATCTTCTTTTATGAATACTGGCACAATCTAACCCAGCTCTGTAGAAGATTTAAGAAAAATGGCAGGGCAAGATCAGACACTGTTTACATCTCACCTCCAGCAAGATATAACTTTACTCTTGGCTGACCTTTAAGCAAAGGCAATGGTTATGTAACAGAGTAAGCTAAAAACTAAACAGGAAAAGACAAGAAAGGGGACACATAGCCCAGAATGAACTGCATACTTACAGTATTTGTTAAATTTTGATTTTTATCATTCCTCTCAAAAGGACACTGAAGTTTCCTATAACTGAAAATTTAACATTTTATCCTTCATATCTGAAGGTTTAAATGTAAATATGTCATTGCTTAATTAAAATAATTTATGAGGTCATATGACATTTATAAAATATGTTGGGCATTTCACAGGTTCCTAGTGCTCACCTGCTCACCAACAAATAGTTCTAAATGAACAAGACTCTACCTTAAGATATCCTTCACAGCTGGTGAATATCAATAAAATACAAGATGCAGCCATGATAAAGTTCTATAAACAAATGAATCACTCCGTGTAGTTAAGTTAAAGAATCACAGAAAATAGAATTGGAAATAACTTCTTAATCCATGAAGTCATCCCTAACTTAAGGCAAGAAATTACTTTATAACAGATAGAGATTCATTCATCCCTCCTCTTCTGTGATGAGAAAAATGTATTACTTAACAAACCGACTTTCCCCCTTTTTCACATTTATATTGTGTTTCATTGCTTACAAATTGCTTTCCTCCCAGCAACCAGGTGAAATAGATGTTACAGTTATCCCCATTTCATAGATGAGGAAACTGAGGGTAAGAAAACTTAAGAGTTTTATAGACATAAATTGCTAGAATCAGATTTTTTGACTCTAAGATGAGTATTTGTATTTTTGTCATCATTGTTATAAGGAACTCTAATTGCATTTGTTGTGATCTCTAGTTGAGAGAACTTCTATTAAGCCTCTCTTTAAATGTTATCCATTGTCCTAATGATCCCTTTTGGGTCCAAGTTGAATAAGTCTATCTGTCTTCCATATTTCAGCCCTTCAGACAGTAGATACTTGCCTTTTCCATCTTTTCTTCTTCAGGCTAAATAGCCAGTGTCTGTAATAGATCATTTTATGACAGCCAGCTTGGTCACCTCCCTCTACACATGCTCAAGATCATCCCTGAATACAATACCCCAGATATATTTGCTGACTAACTAAGACCATCTCTAGTCATTCTGAGCTGTATCTGGCCACTGGACCCAGATGGCTCTGGGGAGGGGAGAGTGAGACAAGCAACCTTGAGCAGCCCTCCCTCACTTAAATCCAACTCACATGCATGTCATTCCATCACCTCCCTAATGTCGGGGTCCTCTTCAAGAATCTGTCCCCCATCCCGGGGACCCAACTAAAACTGGTCATAGCCACACAGCTCCTCCTCCTTCTTTCCCCTATCTACACTCACTGCCCCCATATACATCCCACTCTTTTAAAAACAATTCTCAGTACTTTTTGTTTTGTCTACCACATTACAAAGTTGGCTCTTATTGGCTTGCAGTTACCTAAAACATCCATGTCTGCTTTCAAAAATAACACTGTTTTCTTACCTCTTACATCACTGAAATTTTGAGCATAAGTGCAGGATTTGACATTCATTCCCATCAAATTTCATTTTCTTAGATGCCTCCATTAAAGTCCTACTAAACTTTATTATCAGAACATAGAAAAGATTCTGGATTCTTCAAGGCTAAGAGAGAGGAATGCAAACTCTGGCAGCATCTCTCAGGCTCAAGTACTGACCCAAAGATAAACAGGGTGTCCCAAAAGTTTTAGTGCAGTCTTAAGCTTTTAATGCCCCAAAATAATTGTTTACCCAGTATTACATGTGTCTAATCTGTGAAACAGCCTGGCTAAATTTAGAGACACATCATGAGAAAATCATCCACAAGTAAGTGAAAGAGACAGAGACACAGAGAGAGACAGAGAGAAAGAGAGAGAAAGACAGAGAGACAGAGACAGAGACAGACAGACAGACAGACAGAGACAGAGAAACAGAGAGAGACAGAGGGACAGAGACAGAGACAGAGAGAGAGATAGAGAGAAAGACAGAGAGAGAGAAAGACAGAGAGAGAGAGAGAGAGAGAGAGAGAGAGAGAGAGAGAGAGAGAGAGAGAAGGAAGGAGGAAGGGAGACAAAGAGACAGAGAGAAACAGAGATATAAACAGAGAGAGACAAAGACAGAGAGAGAGAGGAAAGAGAGATACTCTGGAGACACATTAAACCTAGCAAAATAGTCCTTGCCTTCAAACACCTTACAATCTAATGGGGAAAGACAGCATATATGAGGGACTTTAGAGGAGGGATATACACCTGACATGACTGAAGAAGTCTGGGAATTACTATGGAGTCCTGGAAGCTAATACCATGGAAGATAATGCCAAACAGACAGACCTATAAAAGCCTATAAAATTTAGAATCTTAAGGGGATACAGCGTCTATTCTTGCACCATATATATTTGTCAACTGTTGACTTTTTTTTAATGAACATAGCCATGGTGTTGCTTTGTAGTAGCACTATACCCCACTTATTTCATGAAACAAGACCTTTTCACATAATTACAACTAGTTTTGTAAAACTTTGATTAAATTACTATGAAAGTAATGCAAACTTACTGAGGAAATAAAGAAGACAAAGAAATATGGGTAATAATTAAGAAGACATAAAAACTTATTATTCAGAAATCTATGTTTACAATGGATTTTTTAGACAACATAAAAATAGATTTTGCTTTTCCTTTCCTAAATTCTATCTTTTTTTAAATGGTAAAAAAAAATGATCTTAAAGGAAATAGATCTTCAATTCACTAAATAATTTAAAATGCATCCTATGTTTAAGGCATGTGCTAGGCACTGATAATACATAGATGAATAATGACAGTTTTCATTCTCCAGGAGCTTAAAATTCTAAGTGGGAAGACAAGACAATTACACAAATAATTATGATAAAACTTAGTTTATGACTGGAGCAAAGAAGAGGTCTAGATAAGGAAATGGGGAAGAGTGTTTCACCATGACTTATTGAAGAAGTTGATACTGTGCTGGGCTTTGAAGGAGAGAAAGTTTTCTACACATACATCTGCAGGAAGTGTGTTTCAGACATGAGCAACATGAACAAGGTCCTACATAAATGCTCAGAAATGGGAGTGCTGGAAGTGTGTTGGCAAGCATCTAGCAGTTCAGTGAAGTTTAAATTTAGATGAAGTGAAATAATATGAAACTAACCTGAAAAGGTAAGTAGAATGAAAGCAATTTGTGGAGTCTTTACATATCTAAAGAATTTATAGTCTGTATAAGATGTCTCAAAAATCTTACTATCACGTTAAGTTTTCATAGCTCTGATAGCTTAAAATTGTTATGAGAGTTTTGGGACAGTCCTACAGACAATAGGGAATCACTCTACACTTTTGTACAGGGAAATGACTTGGTAAGACCTGTGCATTAGAAAGTTTATTTTGACATTTGTGTAAAGTTAAATTATTTAAGGATGGGGAAAAGAGAATAAGGAGAAAAGTTAGAATTTTCAGTTGACCAGGTGACATAAATAGTACTGCTGAATATAAACCATTTTGAGAATTGGCCTTGTTTCATTTTCTGCTTTTTAGAAGAGCAATTAATAGAAAGGACTTAAGAAGTAAAAGGGAAAAAAATAGAAGTCAATGATATGTACACACATCTAGGTCCTGATTAGTTCAAATAAAGCATCTCCTGAAGTGTTTCTGTAATTCAAATTTGAATACATGCAACAATTTCCAAGGAATCAATGAGTCTCACTAATCAAAACCTAACCATAAAAGTAAATATATATATATATATATAAAATTATTTTCTTTTATTTAAATATTAGGTGGTATTGACAACTATTCACCCAAAAGGAATCAGCTCTGAGAATCTGGGTACTGGAGTGTCCAATACTTATGCTGGTACCTTGTCTTAATCTTGGCTGCTTAGAAGTAGTGAGTAAGTATTGTCTCTTTGGCTCTCAGAAAATAAACAACCTTTTGTTCCTCTGTTTTTACTTTTCTTGGCAGAGTTGACTGGCAAGGGGGGTGGTGTACATTGGTGTACTTACCCAATTAGATCTTATCTGGAACTTTCAGTACTTCAATGACCCTGTTTCTGTGACCATGACATAAAAGAGTGAGCTTGCCATATATTGTTTTAACTCTTATTGTAGCAAAATAATAATCCATAACTGACATGTAGTATAATTAAAATAGTTATAAATTGGCCTTATTATTATTGCTCAGTTGTGCCCAACATTATGTGAACCCTATTTAAGGTTTTCTTGACAGAAAGCCATTTTTTTTCTCCAGATCATATTTGTAGATCAGGAAACTAAGGCAATCAGGATTAAGTGAGTTGTCCAGAGTCATACAGCTAATAAGTGTCTAAGGACAGATTTGAACTCAGGAAAATGAGTCTTTCTGGCTCCTCATCCAAAACTGTATCCATGACTCCACCTGGCTGCTTCAAATTGGCTATTTACCCACAACTTTCAGTCTGTCCCAAGAGTTCTAGTAAATTTAGTTTGGATCTGTTTAATTAATTACTGTCTCTCCCCTTTGAGTGAACAAAGGAATTGATTCATATCTCCCATAGGACTGGTTTTTAAGTGAAGAGACAGAACTCCTAAATTACTTACAATATTCCTTAGAGTCTTCATTTTCAGATCTCTTTCAGGAGGTGATGGATGGATTCTTTCAATAGTTATTTTACCCTCTTGTTCTAGAACATCAGGGCAGTTTTCCTTGATAATTTCTTGAATTATGTCTAGGCTCTTTTTTCATCATGATTTTCAGGGAGTCTAAGAATTCTTAGATTGTTTCTCCTGTGTAATGTCCAGGCTAGCTCTCTGGAGGACCTTGGGATCAGCTTGAGTCCTTGGTCTTAGTGGAGAAGTGAAGGAGATAGGACAGCCACCACCAAGCTGGTCAACTATGGAGTCCAGTGTCTAGAATCTGGAGCCTGAAGCTTCTCTCTGTGTCTGTGGCTGAGAGAGCCTTCTGTGTCTGAGATTCCCTTAAATATATCAGTATGATTATATCACTACAACACACTGAGCACATGCAACCATTACATCACGATAAGCACCATGCTGTCCTTGAGTATACCTTCTCAGAGTTCTGGCCCTCCACATACTCTTGGATCTATTTCCAGATCAATTGTTTTTCTGATGACATAATTTACATTTTCTTCTAGTTTTTTCATTTTTTTTTTGTTTTGTTTGACTAATTCTTGATGTCTCATTGAGACATTTGCTTCCATTTGTTCAATTCTAATTTTTAGTGAATTATTTTCTCCAGTTGGTTTTTTTTTATCTCCTTTTACATTTGATCAATTGAATTTTGAAATGAATTATTTTGTTCACTGGATTTCAGAAATTTTGTTTTTCAAGGAGTTAATTTCATTTTCCATTTTGCCAAAAGTGTTATTTAAGGAATAATTTTCTTCAGATAATTTCTGTTTCCCTTTCAAGAGCTGTCATTTCCTTTTCCCATTTTTCTTCTAACTTTCTTTTAAAATTTTGAATTCTAAGAGAGCCTTGTGAGAAAGAGACCAATTTATATTACTCTTTGAGGCTTCATTTGGAGATGTTTTGCCTTTAATGTCCTTAGGGTTTAAGATCTGTTCTCTGTCTCCATAAAAATTATCTATGGTCAGAGCTCCTTTTGGTTTTTTGCTCATTTTAAAAAGTTGAGGTCTGCTCTTAAGGCAAAGGAGAGATTATACCAAGCTTTCTCTACAAGCAACAGCAGCTTCGTGCTGCTCTGAGGTTCTTACTGCTGAACTCCCTCTCGTGCTGGGTTGGCATGGCCAAGTCCCACATTATGTTGAGGTTCAAGGGTTCTCTATTTGCCTTTTACAGTTGTGTTGAAGGTCTCACAAAGAATCTGCTGATCCAGTGGCTTCTGAACCAGGACAGAGTTGCCAATACTGCTGTATTTTGGCTAAGAGTAAGAGGCAAAACTCTTAAAGAAACTCTAGGTGGGAAGTGGAGGGGAGGCAGAGCATATATCGCAGAAAACAGAGCTAGCTCTCTGTGATATCTTCTGACTTTCTCCCAAAACAACAGCAGATTAAGACTCTGAATTGGTTTTAGAGTTACAGAATGCATAAGTATTTGGAGTACAACGCATTTCCAGAAGAAGATATGTTAGAAGAAGTTCAGAACAGCTCTGTTTCAATCTGGCAGAGGGACAGTCTCCCAAACCCAGACCACAGTGTAAGGAGTCCATGGCAGGAGCTGGAATGGGGAGCCAGAGCATTCCATGGGCACAATGAGGAATCTTCTGTGAGATTCTTAGGCTACTTTGTCCTCGTTGCAAGCAAGTGATTAGTAGATTTGTTGTAAAACCCCAAAAGTTAATACAAAAGGCAAATTGAAAGCCATGCAGCCACAATTACCCAGCATTGCAAATCAGTCAGAAACACTGGGCCCAGGGCAAAGTAAAGCAGCTGTCACCCTTTGTTTTAAGAGCAGATCTCAACCCTTAAAAATGAGCAAAAAAGCAAAAAGAGATCTGTCTATAGACAACTTTTATGGAGAGAAAGAACAGATCTCAAACCCTGAGGTTCCTAAAGGCAGTTCAACTCCAGTTGAATCCCCAAATGGAGATATGAGCTGGTTCCCATTTCATAAGGCTTTCTTGGAAGATCTCAAAAATGATCTTAAAAGAGAGAAGAAAAATGGGGAAAGAAAATGAGATCTTTGCAAGAGGGTATAGAAAAGGAAAAACAGAAATTATCTGAAGAAAACTCTTTAAAAAATAGATTTGATAAAATGGGAAAAGCCTATAATTGCCTACAAAATAGATTTGATGAAATGGAAAAAGCATATAACATCTTACAAAATAGATATGAAAAAGATACCAATTTGTTGAAAAACAGAATTTGTGAAATGGAAAAAAATGCAATGAACAAAACAACTCAATTGGCCAAATACAACAGGAAATTCTAGATCTCAGACTCATGAGAAATGGAGTGAGGATGCAAGGATACTCAGGAAAATAAAATTCTCATGACAAATGGTGTTCTTGGTCTCAACTGTCTTGTACTGACAGGAACCTCCAATCTTATCTGGCTTAAGCTTGCTTCTGCTTTCTTACTTCAAGTTGGAGGACATTATTTCACTAAGGAAGTGAAGATTCTCCTCTCATTTCTTCTTGTGGGTGGGTGGAAGAGAGGCCCACAGAGTAAGAGAGAACCAGAAATATACAATAATGCAAGATCATTTGCATTTTTTTTAAAAGCTATAGCCAGCTACTTCTCATGAGGTTCCTCCCATAAATTACTGATCATTTTATTTGTCAATTTTCTAGTTATTTAAAAAATTGGCAACTGAGACTGAAGTCTGGCAATAGATCCTGAAATTCATCTGAGGAACCTGTGAAATTCTAGAGGTAACGTGTTTAATGCACAGTATTTTCTGTTGTCCAAGTTAAAGATGCTTTTTTGGAGGTCAGTTGAAAGGTAGGAAGTTGGAAGATAGTATTTGAAATATTTACAACAAATGTTTTGAGAAAGACAAATATTATTTAAAGGAACAAAATGTTTCCAACTAAATCCTTCACCAAACCATGTTTTATTGATAGAATTCTTTTTCAGCATTTTAGGACACATAATAAATCCAGTTGCCAGAGTAGGATTGTTTGTTTTTTTCTGGTATAATTTTTAATGCTTTCTCTAGTTTTATTTCAAATGACTAAAATGAACCATTTTTCACAGCTTCCTTTACAAAATATTTCATGGATTAATAATTCTAACACAGGAAACTTGCTCACAGTCTGGAGAATAGTTGTTATTGTTGTTATTTCATCAAATCACTTCAAGTATTATACTGAATTTCCCATAGATCTTGCACATTATATATTAAATAGGGTGGTTAATTCCTGATGTTATAGTCCCACAAATATACTTAGGTATATGAAGGAGAACAAAATGATGAAAATAGTTGGACTGGATTAATCAATACTAAAAAAGAAGTCTAGAAGACCTAAATTAGAGCTGGTTTAGGGAACTACCTAGATTGACTGTGCAAAAAAAATCAAGTAAAAAAATCACTATAAACTTAGACAAAAGCATTATATGTATTATAATTTATTCAAGAATTACTCGGACTGAATGACCAATTTAGCACGTAAGAGTAATATTAATTATTTTGGGGAAGTTGTTCCTGAAATTAGATTGACCCACTGTATTAAATAGTTAAGTATGCCTCACATACTTTTAAACTTAATACCCATTATTAATATTTTAAGATTAGACTGTCAACAAAACAATAAATTAAGATCTAATTTGTAATGATTGGGAATTTCTGAGGTGTAAATGTACTCAAGATTTGACTAACTGGCTCCAGCTGGCACAGCTGGCACTAGACTACCATCAATCCAGTCTAGCAGAAGCCACTGAGGGTACAATAACTTGCAAAAGTCTACAACACTAGAGTTAGTTTATGTATGGCATAATTGAATTACAACACAGGGATTGCACTTCTGTATGTTAGCAATACCTACTGCTATCTGGTAACCATTCAAGATGGGGTAGAAATGAATGGGGGGGAGGGGAAGAATCAATGATGCATGATGGATCTAGTTCCAGACTTGGAATCCTGTCTTTCACCCTTACTACATTTGTATTCAAAAGCAAGCCATTTAATTTCACTGAGTCTCAATTTCCTTATGTACAAAATGGGAATAATGATACTTTTGCATACTTTATATGATTGTTAGAAGTTTCAGGTAATAAAATATTTGTCATGATGCAGTGCAAATTTAAAAGTGCTATATGAATATCAATTCTTATGAAGAAAGTGTTGGAAAGGATTTTAAAATTTTTGTTTTGTTTTGTTTTTACTAAAGCTTTTCATTTAAAAAACACATGCATGGGTAATTTTTCAACATTAGCCTTGCAAAACCTTGTGTTGCAAATTTTCCCCTCCTTCCCCCCACCTCCTCCTCAGATGGCAGGTAACCCAGTACATGTTAAATATGTTAAAATATATGTTAAATCCTATATATGTATACACATTTATATGGTTATCTTGCTGCACAAGAAAAGTAGGATCAAGAAAGGAAAAAAGTGAGAAAGAAAACAAAATGCAAGCAAATAACAACAGAAAAAGTGAAAATGCTATTTTGTAGTCCACACTCAGTTCCCACAGTCCTCTCTCTGGGTGTAGATGGCTCACTTCATCACAAGATTATTGGACTGATCTTAATCACCTCATTGTTGGAAGGAGGTACTTCCATCAGAATTGATCATTGTATAATCTTGTTGCCATGTACAATGATCTCTTGATTCTACTTATTTCACTTAGCATCAGTTCATGTAAGTCTCCCCAGGTCTCTCTAAAATCATCTTGCTGATCATTTCTTATAGAACAATAATATTCCATAATATTCATATACCATAATTTATCCAGCCATTCTCCAAATGATGGACAGCCACTCAGTTTTCAGTTTTTTGCCACTACAAAAAGGGCTGCCACAAGCATTTTTGCACATGTGGATCCTGGAAAGGATTTTTTTTTTAAGGCTGTTCTCTAGTTAGTTTTTAAAAAGTAATTTGTGGACTTGACTTGAATTCTTGAGGCTCTCACTTTAAGGAAGCTCTCATGCAAATTTCTCATTTCCATTTCATAGGCCCTCATTAGTGACATTTTGGATAGAGCATGAAACATGGAGTCAGGGAGAATGGTTTTAAATCTTACCCTGTACATTCATTTGCTGGGTAATCTTGGGCAAGTCAATTGACTTGCCTAAGATTCAGTTTCCTCAACTGTAAAATGGGGATAATAATAACACTTATTCATTATGAAGCTCAAATAAGATAATATATATATATATATATATATATATATCAAAACTTTGAAAATTATAAAGTGCTATATAAATGCTAGCTCAATGTGTGGGTCATACTCCCTCCAGACTCCATCTGTCTTTCTGAAATTTCTTTCCAAGCTAGGATCATGTTTTGCAGACTTCTAGAAATGATGGGACACACCCCTCTGATTATATGCTCCGATATAACTCCTTGGAAAGAATTGCTTTTCTTTTTTTTTCAAATTAGAAGCTTAGATTTTTTTTCCTCTTAAAAACTACACCAAACAAGGATATTATTTAAATTAGAATTTGTAGTTCATCAGCATACTGTATAGAAACTAATTTCTTCATATAATTTTGAGTTAAGAACTCTATGTAAAGAAACAAGCAGAAATAACACCTATTCCAGTTACCCCTTTTTGTTATCAGAATCAAGTCAGAGATGGTACAGAAAAGGGCTTTGAAGAGCTTAAAGTGTCATGTAGAGGTAAGGTATTATTATTTCAGTATAATACCCTAGATAGATAGTCCAAAACCAGACTAATTAGAATATTGAGAGAAAGCTTGGGGGTGGAGTAGGGAGGTTAGGGGACAGTTGATTGCCTTTTCAAGTTAACCGAAGGCAAAACCTGTAATTTTTCTTTCTCATGCTTGGAGTAGTACACTAAAATGCTGGATTTGCAGTTTGAGAATCTGAGTAAAATCTTAGCTCTGCCACTTATCAGTGAGATCTTGGGAAAGTCATTTTAAACTTTCTTCATCTCTAAAGCAAGTATTGCTCTAGTGATTTCTAAGATCCCAATTCTAAATTTGCAATCATGAATATTAGTCTACAATTTACTTGCATCCTTTTGAGCAAAGCAACTAAACCATAAATGCAGAAAATTATATTTGCTTAACTTTTTTTTTCTAGGTATCACTCTGAGGGAATTTTTTTATTGGGAAAAAAGTATTGTGAGGATCTCCAAACAATATTGTTTCATAAATGTTAAAAGTATATATTTACTCTAGAAAAGATACAAAAAGTAAAAAAGACTAAAGGAAAAGGATAAAGAAATCCAAAGAGAAATTATAGTAAGTTTCATCATTCAATTGAAAACTATTTTTTAAAAAATAGCCAGATATTTGTGGGCACTGGGGGAAAGAAGTCCTACCATAAAAGCCAGCTAGGGCACAGACAAACAATCTAGAAAGTTTCCAGCATAGACTAAAGATGTTCCAGGGAAAATTGAAGATTTAATTACTCAGCACACAGTGTGCTCCAGAGTGGTACACACAGAAACACAAGGGAACAAATTTTTAAATTTGGAGTACATATAAATGTGGGAGATATATGTGGAGGTATGTAGGGAACACATGTGATGAGTAGACATGAAGTGGTAAACACCAGTACTCCATGTATTCAGTTCCAAACTCTGGAGAATATACTCACCAGGGCAATTCATACCTCCAAATCTGAAGAAATGTTGATCTCTGTTGATGTCATCATGCTGCTCTCTGTTGGCTGTTATCTTGTCTCTCTAGAGAGACTCTTCTCTTTTATATTTAAAGCCCTTCACAGTCACACTCCCATCTAGCTTTCTGGGATGATCATATATCATTTCCCTTAACTCTACTTTTAACAGTTACAAGACACATTAGTTCAAAATTCATTAGAGTAGCTTATGAGTAGCTGGTTTTGGAGGGGTACTGATCTAAGGAGTACCTCAAACATGAGATTAATATTCTAGGGACTCACAGGTATGACAGGATGCTAAAGGATTACATATAATATGATTGTATTTGATATTCAGAATAACTCTTTGAGGTAAGCAACACGGATATTACTTTTCTTTCTAGTCACACTGGCCTTTTAACTATTACCAGTATAAATATATTCTATCTCCTGCCTCTCCCTCTTTGAATAAGTTGTCTCCCATGCCTGTCATGTTCTTCTGCCTCCAGTCTTTAAACATGTTATATCCAATCAGATGAATATAAGATACTCATGGATAGGAACTCTCATTTTGTGAGTGTGTGTTTGTGTGGGCATATCTCTAGCACCAAGAACAGTGTTCTAGACACAGAATAGACATTGTTGAATGATATATTGATTTATCTCCTAGTGGCTGAATATTTTTTTTTTTCTGGGCAACAGACTAGTATTCATATCCACAAGGTTTCCTGCTGGCTTTCTTAGCTTTTGTTTTCTAAGATGCAATGGCTGAAAAGTCTCTTCTTGATAGGGACCAACTAAAGATCTTTAATTATAGATTAAGTTATAAGTCACTTCAGCTAAGAACTGGAGACAAAAATTAATAAAATTGATAACTTCACTAGTTAGTCTGATTTAAAAAAAAAAAAAGATAGAAAAAAAAATAAATTGCTTACAATCCAAGCAAAACAAGCAGATCTTGCAGTCAGTCCTCCAAAGACATAATCCAAGGAAGCAAATCTATATAAATGCAACCTGGCAAATGCTTCTTTGGGAGCTGTATTCTTTACTTCTTCAACAAACACAGCTATTAAATACACAAGAAAGAAAATATTTGGCTATCAAATGGTACATCATTTTTAAAAATATGATTTTGTCAAAAAAAAGATACTAAAGAAAGATGCATAACTATCGACTTTGTTGCTGTACTCTCAATATTGAGACTTTTCACTTGACTTGTAGATGAAATCTCTCTTATATGTTGCTTTCTCCTTAAAGAATGTCTTAAGACCAGAACTATTTCTGCTTTTCTATTTATGCTTGAAGTACTTAGCACAATATTTTGTACATAAGAGCTTAATAAATGTTTTTTCACTTATTCATTCAATATCAAAAATGGAAAAGGAAAATGTAAAAGAAATGAAGAGCTAGCCAAGACTTTAAAGGCCACTTCATTGAGAATATTGAATCTAACAATGAATACATGACTTCTTCAAGGTCATGTAAGTAGTAATTGACAGCTGCAATATTTGAACTCAAGACTCCTGATAACAAACCCAGTGCTAGATTTTTTTTTTTTAAAGTGAACAATAAATATTTTCTTTTTCAAGTATGCAACAGGAACTGGCCTTTAAATGAATTTGAATTTCTTGTTTTGTAATCTACATCAGTGTACTATTTGATTATAAGGAAAAATGTGCTTTTTGTAAAATAGTCAGTCAAATACGCAAGTAGTATGTAGGACTCAAGGTGGCAATGTGAAAAAAAAATCCCAGTGGAAAGCAGATTAAGAAGTTCAAAAATATTTGATGAGGATCTTTATATTTTTATAGTATTCAACTTTGAAAGTAGAGAAACTCAGTAATAGATTTTATTGGATTGCATTTTATAGTCTGAAAATAAGAAGTTTGGATATGATGGTTTCAAGCATTCCCCATAGTATTTACTCTCCACACTTAGGAGATCTGCCAGCAAAATGGTTTCATGTTTACTCAATTATTTAGAAAATGTGTAACATTTAGCTTACATTATAAAGAAGCATAGCCAGACCTGCAATATTATACTTTCAGCAACTGAGTTATTCCTGTTATCTCTCTGCTAGAGGGGAAAGAGAATAAGGGAGAGAAATAATCTTTGTCTTACTAGAAGTCCTGGAATAGCTGGCAGAATTCCAAAGAATGCACTCAAAAGGGAATGAGGGAAAATTCTTTACAGATCTTTTTATAACCTACAGAAGAATATTATGTTATATTATATTATTATATCTATCATATCATATCATGTCATGTTATGTTATGTTACATTATATTATATCATATTATATTATATATGCTGTTAATTATATTATATATTTAATATATCTGTTTTATTTAATATATTTATTACATATATTATATTGTTTATATTATATATAATATATGTTACATTATACATGGGTCTGCTCCCAGTGATGTTTAGTGATCAACCCCAGTAACAATTAGAAATTGTGTTTAGTTCCAAGTCACAGAAGATGTCATTTAACAAAAGATTAATAAGACATCCAATTCTAAGGTTCATCCCTAATATCCATAGAGTTCTCATATTCTAGCCCATTTACTCCAACTTTCTGGAAAACATCAAAGCCTGACAGTAGAGAAGGGGTAGGGGAAAGAGTCAAATAAGTCACCTTAAAGAAATTAAGGATTCAAAGGAATGAGAGATGAAAATGGAGTAGAAAAGCTGTAATATATAATTTAGTAGAAAGCGTGGACCTGGAATCAGAAGGCACCCACATGAATCATCAGCATTTCTATATATTACTGACAAAGCCCATCAAGACATAGAAAGAGAAATTCTATTTAAAATAACTATAGACAAAATAAAATGTTTGGGTGTCTATCTGCCAAGACAAACCCAAGAAAACTATACTAACACAATTGCAAAACACTTCTCACACAAATAATGTGAGATTTATACAACTGGAAAAGTATCAATTGCTCATGGGTAGACCAATCTAATATAATAAAAATGACAATTCTACCTAAATAGATCTATTTATTCAGTGCCATACCAATCAAACTGCCAAAATATTATTTTATAGAACTAGAAAAATGATAACAAAATTTATCTGGAAAAAACAAAAGGTCAAGAATATCAAGGGAATGAATGAAAAAATACAAAGGATAGTGGCTTACCAGTACCAGGCCTAAAACTATATTATAAAGCAGCAGTCATTAAAACCATTTGTTACAAGCTAAGAAATAGAGTGGTAGATCAGTAGAATAGATTAGATATACTCAATAACATAATCAAGGCCTAAAGTAATCTAGTATTTGATTAAACCCCCAAACTCTAGCTTCTGGAATAAGAACTTACTATTTGACAAAAATTGCTTGGAAAACTGGAAAATAATGTGACAGAAACTCAGCATAGACTTACATCTCACACCACATAACTAAAATAAAGTTAAAATGGATACATGCTTTGAGCATAAAGGAGGATACCATAAACAAATTAGGAGAACAAGTGATAATTTACCTGTCAGATCTTTGGAGAAGCTAGGAATTTATGACCAAAGAAGAATTAAAGAACATTATGAAAGGCAAAATGGACTTTGATTACATTAAATTAAAAAGGTTTTGCAGAAATTAGATTAAAAGAGAAGTACAGAGCTGAGAAAAAATCTTTATAGGCAATGTTTCTGATGAAGGTGTCATTTCAAAAATATATAAAGAAAGAACTATGTCAAATTTGTAAGAATACAAGTCATTCCCCAATTGATAAATGGTCAAAGGATATGAACAGACAATTTTCAGATGATGAAATTAAAGCCAACTGCAGTCATATAAAAAGAAATGCTCTAAATTACTATTGATCAGAGAAATGCAAATTAAAACAACTCTGAGATACCACCTCACATCTCTCAGACTGGCTAAGATGACAGGAAAGGATGATGATAAATGTTGAAGGGATGTGGGACACTAATGCATTGTTGGTGTAATTGTGAAATGATCCATGCACTCTGGAGAGCCATCTACAACTAAGTCAAAGGCTATAAAACTATGCATACTCTTTGACTCAGCAGTACCATTACTGAGTTTGGATACCAAGGAAATCATAAAGAAGGGAAAAGGGCCCACCTGTGCAAAAATGGTTGTAGCAGCTCTTTTTTGTGGTAACAAAGAATTGGGAATTGAGTAGATGCCCATCAGCTGGGGAATGGCTGGATAAGTTGTGGTATATGAAGATAATGGAATATTATTGTTCTATAAAAAATGATGAACAAGGTGATTATAGAGAAGCCTGGAAAGATTTGCACAAACTGATGCTAAATGAAGCAGGCAGAACCAGGAATATATTGTACACAATAACAAAAGAATGTGTGATGAACAACTATGAAATACTTGGTTCTCAGTGGTTCAGTGATCCAAAGCAATCGCATTAAACTTTGGACAGAAAATTCCATCTGCATCCGGAAAAAAACAAAAAACCTATGGAAATTGGAATTAGAAGGCTTGGCTCTATCATATATTAACTATGTGAACTTAAGCAAGTAATTTAAGTGTATAGGCTCAGAAGACTGCAATGAGAGAATGGTTGATGATAGTCCAGTCCTCTGAATATATACAAGGTACCTTGTCTAGTTCCAAGATTTGTGGAAACTTGGTAAGCCTGGGTGTGTGTGTGTGTGTGTGTGTGTGTGTGTGTGTGTGTGTATGAAAAGCCCTTTCTATCTATCTATCTATCTATCTATCTATCATTCAGGTAGTCCCTGAAGACTCTCCTCTTCAATTGAGAAGTGAACCCAGAGGGTCTACTAGAGAATCATGAAACGTTAAAGCAGGAAAGGAAGTAAAAAATCTCCAAGTTGAATCCTCACATCTATCTATCAATCTATCTATTTATTGCCCTTTACTCCCTAGCAAAATATGCCCAAATATCCTCTGACTGTTTTTTGTCAGATTATTCTGTGATGATGAAAAGCTTTTTCATTGGCTCAAGGGAGTGACTCATCCATCAGCTTTGCCTTGCCTTAATGTGAACTTGGTGGGGATTCTTTAAAGAGATAAAAGGATTCCCAGAAACTGTGTTGGAGAACAAGGGGGAGAAAAAGTACTTAAGTTTGAGAACAATCTCCCAAAGGAATGATGATGCACAGAACAAAGCTTATGTCTGTTCTGTTTTTCTTTTGTTGTTGTTTAAGGGGAAGGGGTGTGGGGAGATATTTTTTTATACTTTCCCATATTTTTTGCTATATTTCCCCATATTTTTAATATATGTGATCAAGCCAATTAATGTCAACTGGTTAATTGATATTATTCAGTCATTTTAGTTATATCCAACTCTTTATGACTCCATTTGGGGTTTTCTTGACAAAGACACTAGAGTGGTTTGCCATTTCCTTCTTCAGATCATTTTACAGATGAGGAAACTGAGGCAAAAAAGATTAAAAGACCTGCCCAGATTTACACAGCTAGTAAGTGTCTAAGACTGGATTTGAACTCTGGAATATGAGTCTTCCTGACTCCAGGCCTGGCACTCTATTCACGGTGCTACCTAGCTGCCCTCAATTGATAGTGAGGAGATATCAATTTGCTAATAAATATTCAGGGGAGTACATCAGTTGGAAGGCTCTAAGCAATAGTGCTGGCATCTCTAACTCTGTTCCTAGAACTCTGAGACAAGGAGAATTCAGGTGGTCCCTGGAGACTCACCCCATCAATTTGAGAGGTAATTGAGAAGTGAACCCAGAGGGTCTACTAGAGAATCATGAAATGTTAAAGCAGGAAAGGAAGTAAAAAAATCTCCTAGTTAAATCCCCACATTTTACCATCGAAAAAGCAGACATTTAGAGAAGAGGCAAGATATGCCCAAGGTAACACAGCTAGTAAATTGCAGAGCTGGGCTAAAACTCAGCTTTTCTTAATCCAAATCCAGCCTCTGCTACTACTCCACTCTGTCAGTTTCTGCATTTGTTAGATGAGAATAGTAATATTCCTAGTAAGACACTGTTGTTACTGACATAGAAATGCAAAATAGGCTTAACTACACAATGGAGTATGAAGTACAGGGACAGGATTAAAAGGATGTCTCCAATGGACAAACTTTTTAAGTTGTGTCTCTCCCTTCTTTAAGTATAAGCATATGATAGAAAGATCAGAGATTTAGAACTGAAAAGAACCTTACAAGTCATCTAATCTAACCCTTTCATTTTTCAGATAAGGAAACTGAGGTCCAGAGAAATTAAATGATATTCATAGGATCACACAAACAGCAAATGGCAGAGACAGGATTTAAAACCTAGTCCTCTGACCCAATATTCAATAGCTTTTCCTCTGTAGTCATCATCTTGTATAGAAGTGACACCATTATAAATTAGGAACATAAGTTGGCTGGTACAACAATTCTCACAATCAGGTGATTTGAGTGTTACTTTTGTAAAATCATCATTAAAACAAATAATGAATGTTCACTTTATGGTTTCTAAAGTGCTTGTCGAACAACAATTCCATTTCATACCTGATGGAATTGTGCCTCATAGAAGTTAAATGGCTTATATACAGTGTTTTGCAACTTATTTTAAGGTTCTGACACTACACTTCATTCTGGTTCTTTTGACTCTATGTTATTCTTTTTCTACTGGATTGAACTGATTTTCTACCTCTGATTTTTGGATGCTCCACTGAAAATGATAAAATATAAAAATGTAGAGACAGTGTAAAGTTGAAGTTGTATGTGCAAGCATCACATGTAGGTGTGAGTAACACTAAATTAAAAACTTATTTTGGGGAAAGGGGGAAGTATTCACTAAAAGGAGGAAATGGAGGGCTGTCTTCTTGCGGGTTTTGCTCTGGGCTTTCCCTAAGTCCTAGGTTCCCAGAAGAGCTATAAAGAATATTTCTTTCTCTCCTAAACTCTAAAATAAAATGTAGGTATAGTTCCTGTGCAAGGTCACCCCAAAAGGAATTAGCACAGTTCCTTCAAGAAAAAATACTCACTGTATAAGGCAGATACCAGTAGAATAAACTATCTATTTCCTGCATAAAAGAAAGGTTTAAAACACAAATGACCCATAACAGTGCCATGATAACTATTTAATAAAAAACAATGACTTATAGCATTAATTATCTTTCCCAGGAGGTAATGTTGCTTATGGTACTGTTTAATAGAAGTATATGTGTATATGTAGTTTTTTTGTATATGTCTACACACACACACACACATATATATATGTATAGATATATGTATATATATATATATATGTATTTCTCATTCACTTTGGATATTGCTTGAATATTCTATCAATTTTCAAAATCCAAATCTCCTGACCAACAAATCAGGACCCATACTCAGTTCAGGTTCAAAATGATCCTATCTGTAGTCATCACAACCTCTGAAGAGAGGAGGAAGAGTAGAAGGAAGCATTTTCTACTAGGCAGCCAGCCATGACTCTGAAGTCCAGAACCCTTGAGGTAGTCCCTAAAAGTTGAAATCATCTATTTATCAGGCTTACCATTTATTGACTTGTGCTAAGGGAAACAAACACAGAGCCAAAGAGGCAGCCAAATAGGTCCAAATCCAAAATTACTTTGGCAACCTTATTTTCTCACTGTTTCTGCCTATTATCTCCTTTCTTTGCTTTGGGGTGGGAAGGACAGGAGGAGAAAGAAATTACCTCCCTAAATTATTCCATGATCTAACAGAACCCCAAGATATGCTCCAGAGACAGAAGTGAAACATTTCCAAAGCTCTTAAAGCATGCTACAAGGGGAAGATCCTCCCCATGAGATTTGGTAGCCAATCTTTTCATACAACCCTCAATCAAATAGAGACACACAAAGAATAATCCAGAAAGACTGTCATCTCCACTGAGTTATTTATGTGTGATAGTGATCACAGTACAGATAAACTCTAAGCAAGAAAGGAGCTTGGAACTCTAAGTCCTTGGCCCAAAGTCAGGGAAACAGATCCAAAGCCATAGGCAGAGACAGCACAAAGCTATTCCCACATATAGTAATGATTTCACTTTTTTCCTGTTGCAAGAAGAAAGAGAAGTCCCCAAAACTTAGCTTCTGGCTATGAAATGCATTGATGAAGAGGTCAAGGTTCTTTAAGGTATAAACCATCATTTTCCCTTTCAAAAAAAAAAAAAGAAACAAAAAAGAAAAGGAAGGAAGGAAGGAGAGAGGGAGAGAGGCAGGCAGGGAGGGAGGAAGAGAGGGAAGGAAGGAAGGAAGGAAGGAAAGAAGGAAGGAAGGAAGGAAGGAAAGAAGGAAGGAAGGAAGGAAGGAAGGAAGGAAGGAAGGAAGGAAGGAAGGAAGGAAGGAAGGGGAGAGAAAAGAGAAGCGAATTCTTTAAGATCAAGGAATAAGGAATTTGGATCTGTTTCTCTAGCACATAAAGTGGGGAATACCATTAAGTCTTGATTGATTATCTTCCTCTCCCTACATTAATGATTCTACCCCATAACATATTTTAAATTAAAGTGCTTGGAGATTAGAGAAGCAGTGGGTCATAGTGGTATAAAAGCACTGGAAGCAGAGTCAAAGAACTTAAGATGGGCTAATGGTTCATTTACTGTCTCTTATGACATTGGACAAATCATTTAACATTACCAAGCCTCAGTTTTCTGGTCTATAAGATGAGTGAGTTAAACTAAATGATTTTTAAGACCCTTTCTAGCTCCTGAAGCCAAATTTAAATAAATTATGTCTAATTTCTTAAAATGCTGAATTCAGTTTTAAAAATATGCCCAGTTACTCTACCAGGAAGAGACAGTAGTCTCTAGTCAGATACTATGCCCAATAATATGGATTATGCAAAATACTGGCACTTCCACTATACAGTATCATTTAGAAACCAGCAAGTTTTACATAGTTCTACTATCTTTTTTGAACCAGACATTGGAGTATATACTCTGGTAATTTTATTTTATTGATTTTAAACCCTCAGATCTACATAATTGTGAAAGTCTTCATATTCATGTAAACATCAGAAATGTTCTCAGTCTTTTTTACATACACACTGTGCCATCCATATACATGCTGTATAATTTGTCAGTAGATGCTATGGGTAAGATTATAATGAGCAAAGTTCTGTGAGTAATTATAATTGTTTTTAGCTGATCATTTTGTGCTTTTAATGACTCTTCATCTTATATGATTTGAGTTGTGTGTCCATCAAGTGGGAAATGACAGAACAAATTGTGGAATGTAAATATGATCACATATCATTTCATCATAAGAAATGATAAATAGCAAGGAATTCAGAAAAATATGGAAAGACTTGTATAAATTGATGCAAAGTAAACAAACCGAGAACATTGTATGCAAAGATATGGTTGTTCTTCAATCTTTCAGTCATGTCTGACTCTTTATGATGTACACCAACTGTCCCTGGGTTTTCTTGGCAGAGAATGGAATGGTTTGCCATTTCCTTCTCCATTTTTATGCAGGCAGGTGCTAAGTGACTTAGCCAAGGTCATACATCTAGTAAGAGTCTAAGACCAGATTTGAATTCTGATCTATTTCCTCACTCAGAATCATATCCATTGCATCACCTATGCAAAGACTACAAGTTATAAATGAAAACAACTCTAAAAGATAATCATATTCAGATTTTACCTGGAGAAAAAAAAATGGCTCCCTCGAAGGAAAAGAGGAATTATGGGGACAAAATACTGCATATGCTGCCAGATGAACTGAATTATTTCTAGCAGTGTCTTAACTTTGTATAAGGTGTAGTTCCATGAAACAGGGGCATAACTGAGAAATGACTGATATGAAATTAAAAGGCATTAGTAAAATAAAAAACACAATTATACCTTAAATAATATTTAATTCAGTGACTATATAAAAACTGGAATTTTTGACTCATTTCTACAATTCATCATAATTGTGGAACAGAATATTTGAAAAGAAAAATGTTTATATGGTGGAAGGAATGCTACATTTGGACTTAGAGGACTTTGGTTCAGTTCCTAGCTCTGTAATTTACTACTTGTATTATCTCAGGTGACATAATAATATTAATAATAAAATTAATGTTTACATAAATAAGAATAATAATGGCCAGCATTTATATTGAGCTTACTATATTTTGGGTCACTGTGCTAAACACTTTAGAATTGTTATCTCATTTGATCCTCACAACAGTCTTGGGAAGTAGATGCTATTATTATTCCCATTTTATATTTGAAGAAACCGAGATAAAGTGAGTTACTGAGGTTCATACAGTTAGTAAGGTGTCTGAGACAGTTGAATTCAGTTTTTCTCTTCTCCAGGTCCTGCTTTTTATCTACTGAACCACCTCGGTGCTATCTGGGTCTCAATTTTCTCAGCTATAAAATGAGGGAGTCAGATTAAATTACTTCCACAGCCTTTTACAGCTCTAAATCCATGATTCTACAATTCATAAAATCCAGGATATTAGACTAAAATCTTATTTTATCATTTTTAATTTAAATTCAACCTATTTTAGGCTTGTTTTTTAAAATTTAGAACTTATTTTTAAAACAATACGTTTTAATTCAAATTATCCCAGTTCCAGGAACTGGCAATATTCAAAAACAAATTTCTTGATATACTATCTGGAATATTCTGTATGAAGATACAGATTTTTAAAAAGCATTAAAGCAAACGAAAACCAAGTTAGTGTTGAATTAATGACAAACTATTTTTAAAATGGATTACATGCCTATTTTAAACCCAATAGAAGCCCTGAACACACACACACGTACATATATGTGTGTATCTGTGAGTCTATCTATGTGTGTGTATATATGTATGAATGTAACCCAGGGCTCAAGTCCATTTATATAAAGCTAAATGAAGGGTAGTATGGACAAGAGCTTGAGAAAGGAAAGATCCTGGTTCTTCTGGCTCCCCATTTCAAGAAAAGAGGCATGCCCTTGCCTGGGCAAAGGGAGAGAAATACTCCAGGAAGAAGCTAACATGTAAACAGATTGGTCCTATCTAATTATAAAATAAAGTCTATTTAGAAATTTTAAAATGGGAGTTAGTTTTAAAATACTTTATCTCTAATGACTTGAAATTTTTCAGTTAAAAAGGGTCAGCAAGTTTATCAGTATAAAATTATTTTTATTTTTAAATCACTGTCTACAAATGTTTTCATTAACTTATTTCTTAAACTGTTAAATCTGTTTTATTGTACCTTTTAATATTTATATCTTTTGAGATTCAAATGAATATTTTCTTGAACATTTAGATAGCTTCCATCTGAAGATTTGCAGATAGGCTCATTTCCACAAATTTTTTATAATATGTGCAAAAGAATAATAAATAACAGTTTCCTGAAAAAGGAAGAATTGGCTCGTTCATTCATTTGTTCAACAAACATTTATTGAACACATTTTTTCTTGGTTTGTGTAATTTTTCTCAGGAAGCAGAGGTGGCCATATAGTAGAAAAAAAGAGAAGCTTCAGTATGAGGACAAAGGCCCAGCTTATCTGCATAAAGATTAGAATCTGTCAAGATATTGGACATTTGAAGGAAATAAAGGTAAATCAGGCACAATTACTTTCTCAAAGAATCAGCACTCTATTCGAGAAGATAAACAAGTTCAACAATAACTGTATCTCCTCTATTGCTAACAAGGAGGAATTGGATGTCATGGTAAAAATGAGGATAGAGTTCAAAATGAGAGCTCTATTCATCAATAGAAGAAACAGGAAAAGTATAAATGTTATTAATAAAAATTCTCCAACTGGGTCCAATGTCCTGGGTGTTTTAAGTATGGTAATAACTAGAAGTTCAAGTAGCAAGAAGTCAATGAAGATTTAAGAAAATAAGGTTGAAGAGGCAGCTAGGTGGCTCAGTGGATAGAGAACTATCTCTGAAGTCAGGAAGACCTGAGTTCAAATTTCGCCTCAGACACTTAACACTTATTAGCTGTATGACCTTGGGCGAGTCACTTAACCCCAAATGCCTTAGCAAAAAACAAAAATAGGGTTCAGTGGGAAAGGGGTAATCTGGACACAACTCAGGGGATAAAATCAGCATATAATTTTCTAACCCCAACCACAAAAACAGAAGATCATAAATTTAAACGTTGGAATATACTTCTGAGGCCAAAAAGTTCAATCTGTACCTTTAATAGATGAGACAGTTGAGGTCCAGAGAGGTCAAGTGATACCCAAGGTCTTATAATTGATAATTAATCTAGCCTGGAAGTATCTGGTTTTATGACTCCAAGATCAATGTCCTTTCAACTATACAATTCAGATAGAAAAGGTTGAAGAATAGACATACAGGAATTAAGATTTCAGCAAGTAAGGTCATTTAATTAGAAGATCTGGGGTAGCAAGTAAGAAACTGATGAGCTGATCTAAGGTACAAGGAAGAGAACTTGGCTATTAAGAAACCAGGAGGTGACATAGTAATAGTAATCATAATAACCTAGTTTTTAATAACCTCAAAACTCCTGCTTCTGGTATAAGAACTCACTATTTCACAGAAAGTATTGGGAAAATTAGAAAATAATATTTTAGAAACTCAACAAACACTTGCATCTCACACCCCATACCAAAATAATGTCAAAATGGATACATGATTTAGGCATAAAGTGCAATACTACAAACAAATTAGGAGAACAAGGGGTAGTTTACTTATCAGATCTTTGGAAAAGGGAGGAATTTGTGGCCAAAGAAAAACTAGAACACATTATGAAATGCAAAATGGACAACTTTGATTACATGAAGTTAAAAAGATTTTGTACAAACAAAACCAACACACAGCCAAGATTAGAAGAGAAGCAGAAAGCTGGGGGGGAAAAATTTATAGCCGATGTTCCTGATAAAGATCTCATTTCTAAAATACATAAAGAACTCAGTCAAATTTATAAGAATACAGATCAACCCCAATTGATAAATCAAAGGAAATGAACAGACAATTTTCAGATGAAAAAATTAAAAGCAACTATAGTCATGTAAAAAATGCTCTAAATCACTATTTATTAGAAAAATGCAACTTAAAACAACTTTGAGGTATCACTTCCCACCTTTTAAATTGACTCAGAGGACAGGAAAAAATACTGATAAATTGGAGGGAAAGTGGAAAAACTGGGACACTGATGCATTGTTGGTAGAATTGTCAAATGATCTAAATGTTCTGAAGAACAATTTGGAACTATTAAAGGGCTATAAAACTGTACTTACCTTTTAACCCAACAATGCCAATACTGGGTCTGTATCCCAGTTGAAATATCCCAAAGAACCTGTAAAAGAGAGAAAAGGATCCACATGTGCAATAAAAGTTTATAGTAGCTCTTTTCTGTGGTTTCTCTTTTTTTTATGATAGAAAATGTAAAAATGCTTATCAATTGGGGACTGCTGAATAGGTTATAGCATATGAAAGCAATGGAATATGATTGCTCTCTTAAAAAAAGTGATGAACAGGCTGGTTTCAGAAAGTCCAGGAAAGATTTACATGAACTGATGCTGGACAAAACAAGCAGAATCAGGAAAACATTGTTCAAAGCAACAACAAGATTGTGTGGTGATCAACTATGACAAACTTGGTTCTTCTCAGCTGTTTAGCAATCTCAATAAACTTCAGGTGGAAAACACTATCCATATCCAGAAAGAAAACTATGGAGACTAAATGTAAATCAACATATGCTTATGTTTACATTTTTTTCTTTTTCTTCTGTCTTTTTTTTCTCTTGTGGTTTTTCTTTTTTGTTCTGATTTTCTCTCCCAATATGATTCATAAGGAAATATTTTTAAAATGTAAAAATCTTGTTTTTTACATATAACTGGGGAAATAAATATTAAGAAAGAAAGAAAGAAAGAAAGAAAATGAAGGAAGGAAGGGAGGGAGGGAGGAAGGAAAGAAGGAAGGAAGGAAGGAAGGAAGGAAGGAAGGAAGGAAGGAAGGAAGGAAGGAGGGAAGGAGGGAAGGAGGAAGGAAGGAAAGAAGGAAGAAGGAAGAAAGGAAAGGAAGGAAGGAAGGAAGGAAGGAAGGAAGGAAGGAAGGAAGGAAGGAAGGAAGAAAGGAAGAAGGAAAGGAGGAAGGAAGGAAGGAAGGAAGGAAGGAAGGAAGGAAGGAAGGAAGGAAGGAAGGAAGGAAAGGAAAGGAAGGAAGGAAGGAAAGGAAGGAAGGAAGAAGGAAGGAAAGGAAGGAAGGAAGGAAGGAAGGAAGGAAGGAAGGAAGGAAGGAAAGGAGGGAAGGAAGGAAAGGAAGGAAAGGAAGGAAGGAAAGGAGAGAAGAAGGAAGGGAGAGAAGGAGGAAGGGAGGAGAGAGGGAGGAAAGAAGAGAGGGAGGGAAGGAGGTAAGGAGGAAAGGAGGAAGAGAGGGAGGTAGGAAGGAAAGAAGGAGGAAGGAAGGAAGGAAGGAAGGAAGGAAGGAAGGAAGGAAGGAAGGAAGGAAGGAAGGAAGGAAGGGAGGGAAGAAGAGCCTGAAGATAAGTTTGGCACCAGAGTTTGAGGTCGGCTTGCATTATTGGGTAGCTGAAACTGTAAAGTTTAAGACAGAGCAAGAGCCAAGTACCTCATAACAGAACCCCAGTTTTAAAGTGAAACAAAGTAGAAAGAAAGGGGAAGTTGAAGAATGTGAGTCTATAAATATACGAAGAGGAAGTAGATATAGTATGGTATAGTTTGTTTGTTTTTTTTTTCATTAATCATAGGCTTAGTTTATGTTTCTGTGTTCACTGAGGCAGGTTTATTGTTCTAAAAAGTGCTGGAACTAAATAACTATCAAGTGCTGTTTCCGTTTCTGGTTGTTTAATTCTTCAAACGTGAAATAAAAAATGTGAGAAACAACTTTAGTATTAAAACACAGACATAACACCTTCTGTAGCTGGAATCATAAAAAGAAGTCTCCATCTCCTGTTTATATACCTGCCAAAAAAGGGGAGGGGGAACCCTCAACCACCTGAAAGATTATTTTCTGCCTGAGGAATTTTGTATCTATAATCTGACATTGATAAAATCTCTGTGAGATATATGTTTATTGTAGCTAGTGACTAGAATAGAAAACTTGGGCCTTTGGCTGAGCTACTGCTACAGAGATGATGAATGCCTAGGCAGCAGAAGTGTCCATTAAACTAGTAATAGTTGACATCATGTTCCTCCCCACAATGTTTGACGCTTACATCCATGCTACTAAAGTGATTATGCACTCAATGGTGAGTCCATCCTGACAAATCAACTTATCAGAGATGAAAAGGGAATTTGTTGAGGTTGCTAACCTATGCATGCTTAAAAGATGAAATAGGTTATGTTGTTGTTAAAATTAAGGTCATTTTTGGAGCTGTGCCTTGATAAATAAAGCTATAGGCATGCCCATTTGGTATCAGTCTGGCGAGCAGTATTGAAATCAAATCAAATTTCAAAGCTACTTATAATCCACTTGATACTCAAAGAACATTTCACTGACCCCATGATTTTGCCATTTAAGGTAGCTGCATTAGTCACATTTCAGACATGGTAAATGACAATGCCAAGACTGGTTGACTTGGCAATCAAGCAACAAGAAATATAAGGGTTGTCAGGTTTCCTGAAGAACAGAAAGCAGTGATTTATCCTTTAAAGTTCACATGCGACTTTCTCTACTTGGATACAATCGCAGCTCTACATTCAGCTCTCATGTGTTGGTATTGACATTCCCCAACAGCAGCTAAGGCACTTTCTTTTTTTTTTTTCAGACACAACCATCAATATTTGACACTTTAAAAAGAGGTAAGTGGAACTTCTCTTAGATAGTAGAAATGGATGGCAGCAGTAAAAGAGATAACAATCTTATATTTGCCCAACAAGAGGAAAAGAATCCAGAAGGGGACTGTGAAATTCCGTCAAGAGAAGGAGTCCCATTGTCCCAACATAGGTTGACTCTGATTATGCTTTAACATTTTAAATGCCTCTGGGAGAAAATACCATATATAAAAACATTGCAGAAACCTAGAGTTGTCCAAAAGAATATAATGTTCTATTGTTCCTTTCAGGAGTATTAAGTTCAAAGTTGCCTCTTTCTTTTCTTATCCTTTAAATTCTCCTTAGCTTTTCAGTTTAGTAGAGTTCATGTATTTAGTGAAAAATAAAAGGATGTATAGTAGATTTTTGATTAAGTGGCAGGCTATTCACATCAAAGATTTTCCTAACTTTCTTCTTCTTCTTCAATTCCTTATTGCTCCCATAGTATGTCACAGATATTTTTGTTACAATATCTCCATTAAGTAAAACAAGGCAAAAACTGTGAAACAGATAAAAGTTTACCTTTGGTGTTTCCCACTTCCCTTTTTCACCTATCCTCATCAAAGAGCCAATGGTCACCTACTGATCATGGCAGAATGAGTTAATGAACGGAGCATTGGGTTTGGAGTCAGGAAGACTTACATTCAAATATTGTCTCCAATACTTATTAACTCCCTGACCCTGGAGGAATCATTTAACCATCTCATCTCTAAAATGAGGGAACAGGAATCCTTGACCTCTTTCTGTTCTATCTCAAATCTGTATCTCTATGATCCTATGAGGTACCCCTGTCTTTCAGAGTCAAGATATTTAACTATCTAATTTATACTATGGTTTCAATATCATATGAGTCTTCCTGGGATTTGTATTTTTAGAGTTTGTCAATGTGTAACTCAAAGAAATAATACAAAGAAATTTGCATCTGAGTAGGCAAGATATCTTAGGAGAAGGTAGAGAAGGTATTTCCAATGCCTCTTATATAGCACAGTAAATAAATGACAAGGTGTACCTAGACCTGGACATCACAGGAATGGCAAAGGAACTTTAATAAGATGAATTGAAAGCAGTCCTAAGGGAAGACTCAGAAACAAAAAGCTGTTAGCCAAGGATACCCCAGTGCTGCTTGTGTTTGGACATATATGTGTGTGAATGTTTATATATAACATATATATGGATATATCATGGATATACATATACATATTATTATTGTATATATAACTTCTTCACTCTGACAGCAAATTGATCATATTCCAGCATATCCCTAGTTTCTTCCACCTTAATCACAGATAAATGCTTATTGATAGGTTAGGAACCTGCCTTCAATGGGTATATGAATAAACCTATATATATATATATATATATATATATATATATATATATATGATACTTTGTATACTAGGGTGACTTAAGTGATAGAGAGTAAAGAAAGATATATACAGTATCCAAAATAAGCTCTACCTGGAATCAAGAAGAGTTTAAATTCAGTATAGCTATGTGATCCTGAGTAAGTTACCTAACTGCTGCCAACCTCAATTTCCTCTTCTGTAAAATGGCATAACAATAGCAGCTAACTTATAGCATTGGTGTAAGGATAAAAGGAGATATTTATAAAATAAAATGTTTGTAAACTTTTAAGTGCTATTTAAACACTAGCTATTGTCATATTATTAAACTTACATAAAGGGAGAAGCCCAGAAATGGCTGCAGTTTGGGGATCTCCTTCAGTTCCCTGGAGACTGTGAGATGATGTCTGCCCAACTCAGACTCAGAGGATATCTAATATTGGTAATAATAATAATAATAATAATAATAATGAAAATAATGATAACAAATAGCATTTGCATGCTCTTTAAGGTGTGTGAAGCACTGGACAAATATATAAACACTACTTATAATAATATTATTTTTTTATTTAATTCACACACATGTAGAAGCAGAGGGAATTATCTTAGAACAACTGTAGTTTGAGGTCTCCTTCAAGTCACTGGTTTGAAGAGAACATAATGTGTTCCCTATCTAACTCAGTGTTCCTAACAATAATAATAATAATAACAGTGATGATGATAATAAATAGCATTCACATATCAATTAAGATTCATAAAGCACTATACAAAAATTATCTCATTTGATCCTCACAGCAACTCTGTGGGTTTGGTGCTATTGTTATCCTCATTTCACAGATAGGTTTTTGCCTACTATAAAGCTTACCCTGGAATAACAGGATGAGTATTCATAGATCAATAGATCACTAGCTTTTTTTTTTGAACTTTGATCCTTTGGTTTATTATTTGGTTTGCACAAAAGAGAAGTAGTACAGAAAAGAAGTCTATACAACTATTCTGTATAGGATGATAACCATAGGTAAGGTTGTTGCACTGAGTACATAGACACTTTCTCTACAGATTGACTGCTTGGTTATAGGTTGAGAATGATATGCTTCCCCATCATAACTTCTTTATTTTTTTATTGTCTTTTACTCCTCTGGAGTATTGTTCTTGACGCTTATATGCTAACTCTAGGGGCCAATTTCTTTCTTATCAACTACCAAAGTCAAGTCTATCATTTCTAGACATATTCTGAACTCCAACCTCAAAAAGAGTGATTGAAGGGATGCCAGTTCATTTCAAGTGGCTCCTTCTGGCTAGAGGGTCCTTTTTAGCTCTGCATCTCCAGCACCTAATAGAATGCCTTGTACATACATAGTACTTTATATGTGTGTATGTGTGTGTGTGTGTGTGTGTGTGTGTGTGTGTTTCTTTTATGGAATTGAACTGGTAATGTGAAAGGACTGGCTCCCTTTTCAACCACATATTTATTGGTGGGATTTTGAGCAAGTCATTGTACTTCTTAAGCATCTGTATGTCTTCCTTTCTAAAATATTAGGTTTAAATTAGAGTATTACTAAGGCTCCTTCTCCCAGCTTAAAACTATATTAAGATTTTTATACATTTGAAGTTACTCTGATGGAAAAATTTGCATTTTTAACTGAGGTGATTATAGTATCATTCATTTGAGAATTTAATTTTAGCAAAAGAAAAAATAACTCACAGAGCAATCATCTATAAGACATTCCATATTTTTATTTTGCCACGTACAACAGGAGAAATATTATATTTATTCGAATAGATTTGAGATCAAGCATATTTATGCCAATATACTTTTAAAATCAAATATATTTACTTTTAGTATATATTTTGAGATCAGAAGTATTTATTGCTATATGTGTTTCAAGATCAAATGTTTTTAATAGGTTCAGTATGTATAATGGTGCCTAATCATTGGCACTCACATTCATGCTATTTCAAGGTGCAGAGCTCCAGATAATTACATGCTGACACATTCATATATCATACCCGGTAAGAGATTTTCAAATACTTATAATTTTGTTGATATTAACATCTTCAAGCATATATGCCCATTTTTTTCATTATTCAGTATAAAATCCATTGTAAGTACAGATTTTGAAGACTAAACCTTTTGGAGTTACTATAGTTTAGGTCAGTTAGAAATAGTGACCTCTCAATCAACTCTCTCTCCCCCTCAAAAAAGATATTCTTTTGACGGTTTAGGATAGCTAAGTATTCCAGAATCAGTTCCTCTCTTTTTAGCTGTCTGGGTAAGGTCAAGTTCAACAATTATAATTCAAAGAGGAATAAAGGTCATTCCCTCAGCTTCTTCATCTGTAAAACAAGAGGGTGGACTAGATGTCCCCTAAGTTTCATTTTAGTTCTAAGACTCTGTGATCTCTGAAATATTTTTTCCTTCAACATTAATTGGATATTTGCTGCATTTCTTCCATTTGACTTGGTTGTGAAGTCTATCTTTTTGTCAGGTTTACCTGACCATTGGGAGAAAAATGAATTCTAAAGAGTTTATGCAAAATGCTTATTTTTTCCCAGAAGGTTGGATGATTTAAGTAAATAATTTAGCATAAAAATTCTGAAATATTCTGATAGAACTAACATGGGTCATTACTTTTCTTTTACTATGAATAATCAGATACAGAATAGAAGCTCTTTCTGATTGAGGACTATTGGTTTAATTTTTGCCTTTTATCTCCAGTATCTAGCAAAATGCTTTATACTTGTGGAAATGAATTGACTGAATACAGAATTAATACTGATTTCTTAAAGCCTTGCTAACCCCTTTGCACCTTCCTCACAGTATGAGGAAAAAGTGCCTTTTTTTTTTTTTTTTTTTGGCTTATCCTTGTTTCATCATAGAAAAACTTTCAATTAGTTCTTCCTGGGCTGTTTCTATTGGTATATTTTGGTTTGGTGGTAGTATTTTATTTTCTAATTATATGTAAAGATAGCTTTCAACATTCATTTTTGTAAGACTTTGAGTTCCAAATTTTTCTCCTTCCTTCTTTCACCTTCCTCCTCCCCAAGATTACAAGAATCCATTATAGATTACACAGGTATATATTTTTTGACATATTAGTCACATTCCAGCACATCAACTTGCTGTAGAGTTTCTCATTTATAAAAAAAAAAAAAAAAAAAAAACATCAAAACCATCTATTGGAGTGATTGTGACTGACAGTGCTTGTCACTTTCCATTTTGTTTTTTACTTTACCTTTTTTTTTTTACCAGAAAGGAAGAATGTGTACTTTAAGTTTAATAATTTGGAACCAGCATTATCCATTGTTTTTAGATTTGTAGATTTGTTGCCTTTTGGCATTGTTTTCATTTACATTGTTGAAGTCACTGTGTATATTATTTTTTTTTAATTCTATTTTCTTTACTCTGTATCATCTCATGCAAGTCTTTCTGTCATTCTGAATTGTTCATAGTTGTCATTTCTTTCAGAGAAATAATATCTGATTACATTAACATACTACAATTTGTTGAACCATTCTCTAACCATTGAATTCATAGATTTTTCTTACACTTTTGTTTTTTGTTTTTTCGCTATTGCAAATAGTGCTGATGTGTACTTTGGTACATATGGGTCTTTTCTTTCTATCATCAACTTCCTTGAAGTATACACCAAAGAGTAGGTATTGGATCAAAAAACATAAAGAATTTAGTAACTTTTTCCCCATGATTCCAATTTTTTTTCCCCAGATTGGCAAGACCAACACTTAGTTCTACCATCAGTTAACAATTAGTGTCTTGTCCACACTGCTCCCTCTATTTAATTTATTTGTCATTTTTGTAGTCTCTGTATTTTCATGCCAGATAGAAATCATATTATCCTTAGACAAAAGTTTCTGTCATCCAACTATACAAATAATCATGTTAGGAGAATAACACAATTTTGAAATGCCTACTGACATTTCTTTTCTGTAATTATCACAGAACTATGCAGTCATGTACATGTATATGTGCATACACATGTGCACAAAGTACAAATAGAGAAGGAAACATTGAAATGAAACAAGTATTTGTTAAGTTATTGCTATTATATACCAGGCACACATAGATTAAATATGTGCTAATACTAAGTGCTTTACACATATTATCTCACTAGATCTTTACAATAACCCTAGGACATAGGTGCTATTATTATCTTTATTTTTGTACATGAAAATACTGAGGTAGACAGAGATTAAATGACTTACTTAGGGTAACACAGTTAAGCATCTGAGGCTAGATTTAAGCTCAGATATTGCATACTTCAGGCCCAGTGTTCTGTAGAACTATGTCACCAGGATGATTTCAGAAAGGCCTGGAAAGACTTACATGAACTGATGCTAAGTGAAGTGAGTGGAACTAGATGAACATTGTACACAGCAACAAGATTATGTGGCTATCAACTCTGATGGATGTGGCTATTTTCAACAAGGAGGTGATTCAGGCTAATTCTAAGTAGACTTGTGATGGAGAGAGTCATCTGCATCCAAAAAGAGGACTACAGGGATTGAAAATAGATCAAAACAAAGTATTTTCACCTTTTTTGTTTGCTTGGGTTTTTTCTTTTTCATTTTTTTCCTTTTTGATCTAGTTTTTCCTATGAAGCATGATAAATGTGGGAAAATGTTTAGAAGAATTGCACATGTTTAATTATATTGGATTACTTAAAGTTTAGAGAAGGGAAGTGGGGGGGGAAAGGAGAGAGAAAATCTTGGGACACAAGGTTTTACAAGGGTAAATGTTGAAAACTATCTTTGCATGGACTTTGAAAATAAAAACTATTATTTAAGAAAAAGAGAAGAGAGTGGACAAAGGGTAGTAATATGACAGAATGAAGCAGATTGAGAAGGTTTTAATACCAACCTAAAAAGATTGCATTTAATTCCAAAGTCAACAGGATCCAGTAAAGATTCTTGAGCAGTGTGGGGTTAGAGTCAGCCCTTTGTTTTGGGAGCCTTATAGAAGATAAATTGGAAAGGAAGAGAGACTGGAAGTAGCATATATGTACTGATTATAGGCTATAAACTCCATTAAGCTCTATACTAAGAAAAATTGTAGAGATCAGTTTTCAGTGTTTCAGAATCGCCAAAGGTACTAATGAACTATTCTAGCTATTAATGATAATCTAAATAAAAAAATGATAAGAGCTTCCAGTAAACTTTCCTACCATGTAAAACAATAAATCAACTATCATATAGCCCTCTTTAAAAAATGTCAGCCTTCTTACACATTCTACTTCCCTAGAGAATCTCACGGAAGCCAGACTTCATCTTACCAAGCAATGTGTACTATTCTTTAAAGACCATTTCATATTTTCCTATCTGAAACCGTTAAATTGGGGTGAGATGAAATATTCACATGGCATACTGAAGCTACTTTGGCTGGGGTTTCTGATTTCTTTGCCAAAGGAAGCAGAAAAAGTCTTCTAGGATTGGGAGGGGGAGATAGGGGGTGGAGAGATACTGAATAAGACTCACCAGCATCTTGAAATCCTTCTTTTATTTAGTTTCTAAACAGACCAAAGTGAAATGTGAACTGCAGCTTTAAGATGTCTTCCTGAATTAATAAGCTCCAGGTGTATTGAAAACCATTAATTGCATCTGAAGGGAGCAACAGGAGCTTTCTCCAAAAGCCTGTTATTTGGAGGAAAGATCCTAAGCTGAATGTTTGCTGCCTCAGTGAGTTCCTATGGCAAAGATATTCACGCAGTGCTCCAACTATGAAGTTTGAAAGGAATAACATAGGCGTAGAACTTTGTTGTAGTAAGATGATGCACTGAAGGCCCTATAAAGACAGTTGTTTGAATTGCATGTATGTTAAACAGTTTCCAGAGAACTGTTTCCATTTGAGGTTCTTGCACAATAAAACCTAAATTGCACTTTTGCCTATTGAGATGAATCTTTTAACTTGCTTTTTTTCAAAAATAATAAATCCCCCTAATGATGACTGTGCAGCACTGTCACACTCTGACATAGTCAATTTCCTCAACCGTGTGTCATTAAAAGATGCAACTTACTTATTTATGATGATTAATAAGAATGAAATATGGATGAAGAAATGAATTATACAATGCTATGTGGTACATAACAGGGAAGGATACAGATTGCTAGATTCTGATTACCTGCAATCCACTACAAACAATGGGTAACATAACATTTATTTTCAGTTGATTATCTGTCTGGATCTTCATGGGGAGGGCAGGATGTGAGAAAGTTTTGAGAATCATTTTGACATCTAGGTATTCTTTTTTTTTTTTAATTGTAGTTTTGTAAAATTAGACTTTCTTTCCCCCCAGATTTCACTGTTGCCTTCACATCACATTATTTTAGGCAGGGTACAACACCTCAGCCAATGCAGTCTGACACGATGTGTCAAATACTTTTGTCTCAGCTGACACAGAAATCCTAAATACCCTTCTGGTGCTTTTCTTAAATATCCATAACTTAACATTCAGGATTTGTATGCTGAACAAGGTAAATGAATGAATGGCTCCTGTAGTAAACAGTGCAAGTGGATGTGAAATGGGGTCAGGATGATCAGGAGGTTATTGGTTTTCAAAGTTTTAGGTTTATCAAATTTCATTAATGGGAGTTTTTAATTAATTGCTCCTTGTGCTGCAAAATAGTCTGATTTCTGTGTTTTCATTAAGAATATGTATATACGATGAAAAGTATTTTGGACAGCCAACTCCAAGAATCCCTCTGTGATCTTGGACAAAATATTTAATCTTCTTGGGTAAGTTTCCTTGTCATGAAAATAAGGGTCTTAGAGAATTGAGATATTTGAGATACCTTTCAATTCTCAATCAATGATTCCCATTTGGGACATAGAAAGGAATATAGGGGAGGAAATTTGGTTTTTATCAAAAGCTTATTGATTTGACTCTACTTCCCAAATGGAAGGAATTCCCAGTGAGAAGCTCCCTTGATTGAACAGCAATAACACAATTTACTTTATTAGAGTGTTCCCTGAGGCACTGAGAGGTTAAAAACTTACTCAGGGCCACTCAGTTACTTAGTGCTAGTAAAACTGTAGCCAAGTCACTTAACCTTTGTAAACCTTAGTTTCCTAGTGTGGAAAATAAGGAGGTTTGATTTGAAAATCTAATAGGTTCTTTCTAGCTCTGTAATCCTGTGAACTCTACTTGCCATAGTTTGAATCTGTATGTTCCTCACTCTGAGATTAAACTGCTCTATGGTGCCTCCTTACATATGACAAATATTTGATTTTTTTAAAAAATATATTAAATAAATCAAGTTTTTAGCATTTGAAAATGAGTTCATTTTGAACTAAATTATAAGCTCCAGAAGACAACCCAAAAGTTTTCACAAGTTTCTTACTATAAAGTGGAGCATACCCCAAACAATCAAACATAAAAAGATCACCTTCAGATTTTAGAGGATGTAGGTCACTAGTTTCTGAAAAGACTGTTTATGATTATATTCCCTTTAAAGAAATCAAAAGGAAATTCTCTTTTTAAAATAGCCCATAACCAGAGAAACCATCATGTTCTCCAGCAGGATCTATGTACTTGTTAGAATGTTCAACCAATGAAACCCACCTAAAAGATATCACCATTTTTGAACCACAACACTGATTGCTCATGCCCTCAGGGTATGCTGATGTTTTTAAGCTATTTCCAAAGTCTTTTTCTAATTAATTCTTTCATAAATGTCATGTACACTACAGATGTTGATGCACATAAATTACATAACAGAGACTTAGACATGAAAGTATTAGGGCTGAAACATTAAGTTGAAGTAAAACAAAAGATAAAGCATGCAATCATTTGGTTCTGTCATTGAAAACTTGATGGTTCTACTAGGCTCATATTCTTCAGATACAGATTTTATAAAAATCTGGCAAAACTTCCTGTTCTATTCCAGGAAAGCCTAGCAATGTTTTCTCATGAGGTATAATCTATGAAAAGAAAGCTTCTAGGTTTCACTTTGCCCTTCCCTTGAGAATTGGGTTATAGTGAACTCCTATATCTACACTTGTATTTTCAGTGATAAAAACAAGGTCAAAGTATACTTTACCCCACAAGGGAATTACTGAGAGGAAAGAACCTTAAAGATCAGCTTTGGAATAAGGAAGACATAGGGTGGTCTTGCTTTTGACAAATATTGTCTGTGAGAGTCTGGGCACGTCATTTACCCTCTCAATGCTTTCAGACAACTCTAAAAGTATGTTATAAACTAGTTGTTGAACTGCATCCTTTGAAGAAGTTTCCACACCAGGCATTCTCTACACCAATAAAATCACAAGTCCAGAACAAGAGAGACAAAGAGAATTACCAAGATTACTGATGTATTATATCTGCATTCATCAGATGAAATATTATTTTAATATTAATTAATATTTTTTTGAGTTGCAGTGACCAAATAGTTCATTAGTTGGCAACCATAATATTGGTGACAAGTCTCGCTGTACTTGGTTAGATTATTTTTTATATAACCGTTATGATACCCATATCTAGATCTAAATTAGGTAAAAATTACTAGAACTTAAGTGAGCCTACAATAAACTAGATTCGTCTTTTATCACTGGTGACCCTTATAGGAGCCTCTATATAATTCATTTTATTTTAGAGACAACATAATATAATAGACGGGATACTAGATTTGAAGTCAGGAAGATCTGGGTTCAGATCTCACCTCAAAAGTACCATTGTTCTGAAACAGAACTGGATCATGGGCTTATGCCTCTGGTCTAAACCAGTCCTACTAACTTAGTGGCCCAAAGACTAGAGCCAGCACCTATCTGCTATATACCCAGCAAGCATACACTACATTACCTAGACACAAACAAGACTCTAGAACCTAGGAAATTCATGAAAGCATCAATCAACTATATCCAATCTTTTAGGTCCTGTTGAAAATTTAAAGACATTGGCCCAAGGCACCCCTATGATCCTTGAAAAACACAGAATTTAATACAGAGAGAAAACAACATCAGAAACTAAAGAATTAAAGTAATAATCAAACAAGGTCATGACATACATTCCAGAAATATATAGATCCTGGCACTAACACAAAATCTCAATTCAGGAAGCAAAGTTAGAAGAATGAATAAACAAAAAAACAAAAAAGATTTCCATCATAAAGAGTTATTATAGTACTAAAATCCAGTCATACTAGCATGGCTAGTATCTAGAATTTGGTTCATTATAAAAATCATCAAACAAAAATTATGCTTGCATACCTATAATAACTGATTCAAAAAGACTTTTTTACTCTAGATTTGATAGGGTTTTTGTCATTAATGTGTATGAGATTACTAGATATAATTCTCACTCTTCTTAATAGAAGTTATACTCATAAATTCTAGCCCAATAATATATTTTAAAAATTTTCCTAGATATTTATTTCTGTAATGTGCAATGCAACAGCCAAATAACAGCACATAATTCTAGATACCATACATTTAAAAAATCTAGTTGCTTCCTTATTAAATGTTATGCAACCTGTCTGTCTTCATAATAGGACACAAATCCAGAAGAGAAGTAGGACTTCCCTAAACTTATAAATAAAAAACAAAAAGCAAAACAAATCCCACAGCTTTGTTACAGGATAAATTATAATCCCTAGAAGAAATTAAGCAAAAGAGGTGTTTTTAAGTAAAAAATAATTTTACAAATGAAATGAGAGTACTAGAAGAAAGAATTGGGAAAGAAATGAAAGCTATGGAGTAAACACTTATAAATGGAATTAACAGATTAGGAAAATAGCAACAAAGCTTGAACTTGAAAATTAAAACAAACAAAAGTTAATGACTCTACAAAATAATACTAAATAATAACAAAAGGTTAAAGATGAAACCAAAAATATTTTTAAATGGTTTTTTTAGTGAAATAAAGGATTTCTAAAAATTCTTGACAAAAAGCTGAGTAGGAACATTGAAATACTGCATAAACACTATAAAATCAAGAGAAACATAAAAAGTAAATATGTAAGCAATGAGAAAGAACTAGACAAAGATGAAATGTTTACATTCTCATAGGATTGCAATTTATACCGATGCAAAAAAAATTAAAGAACATATTAGCTGAGGCTACAGCAATATATCAGAAAGATTACGTACTAATCTGGATTTATACCAGGAATCCAGGGCTGTTTTATCTTTAGAAACCTATATACTTAATTGATCATATTGAAAAAAAGAAGAAAAAATTCAAATAATTAAATCAATAGATGCAGAAAAAGTTTTTGGCAAAAATCAATTATTTCTGTTTTCTTTTAAAAAAAACACATTAATTCAAAGAATTCTCTCCTTTAATATGATAAATATATCTATCTAAAACCAAGAAACAGCATTGTTTGGATAATGGGGATTGATAGATAGCCTGTCCAATAAGAACAGGAGAAAAGTGAAGATATCTTCTATAACCATTATTTTATAAAGCAATGGAAATGCTAGTTATAGCAATTAGACCAGAAAAAAAATTGAAGGAATAAGTTAAGCATATGCAAAGAAGAAACAAAATTATCACTTGTTGCAGATATGATAGCTTACTCAGAGAACCCTAGAGAGTCTGCTATAAATTAATTGAAATAACTTGAACAAAGTTGAGGGATATAAAATAAAAACAAATAAATCATCGTGTTTGTATATTACTGACAAAGTCCTAAAAGAATAAAAAGAAAAATGTCATTTAGAATAACTTCAGAATATATAAAATACTTGGGAGTCTACTAACTAAGACACACAAAAGAGCTATATGAATACAATTACAAAATATTCAATGCAATAATGGTGCCAGGCTTAAATAATTGGAAAAGTATTAACTGATCATGAGAATGTCAATATGATAAAAATTATAATATTGCCTAAATCATTGTTTTTATTTAGGACCACAGCAAATGAAAAATGTACTTTTTATAGAGCAATAGAAAAAACAAAATAAATTTATCTGAAGAAAAAAGTAAATCTCAAGGGGAATAATTTTTTGGTTTTTTTTTTAAGTGGACAGGAAAATAACCTAATAGCACTAGATTTCAAATTATACCAGAAGACAGCAATTTTCAAAATAATTTAGTACTGGTTAAAAAAAAAACAACAACTGAGAGATTAATCAATGGGACTGATTTAATAAATGGCATATAGAAGAAAATGAAATTAATAGCTTAGTGTTCAATAAATCCTAAAATCACAATTATTAGATAAATACTCGCTATTTGACAAAAACTACTTGGAAAACCCAGAACTGGAATGGCGAAAATAAGATTTAGACCAACACCTCACACCATGCACCAAAATAACTTCTAAATGGTGCATGACTTAGATGTTAAAGAACACATTAGAAAGAAGTTAGCAGAACAAGGAAGAAATTATCTCAGATCTATGGCTAGGACAGAGTACATGAAGATCACAGAGCATAAAATTTTAAAGTATTTGCACCAAAAAAATATTGCAACTAAGATTAGAAGGGAAAAAAAAAAACCTTTCCACAAGTTTCTCTGATAAATTTCATTTCCAAGATGTAGCTTGATTTCCGCTTCTGTTTATTTTACTATGTACATGACTATGGCCAAATTACTTTTTCTCTGTGGTTCTCAGTTTCTTTATTTATAAAAAAAAGACAGAGTTTTATGAGTTATAAGATACCTTCTAACTAGAAGTCTATGAATCTATAAAAATAAAAATTTTATGTAAAGATACAAAACCTGTTATGTGACTACTTTTTTGCCACTAACCAAATGCTGTGCTTGGAATAGGTTCAAAGTAATTATTTGTTGAATTGGCCATTTTTTTTTTTTAGTATTGTTATTATCATCTTAAGATTTGCTTTTATTTTTAAAGACCTGCTAATGCCTTATTCTTTTTGAAATCCTAAGCCACAACTCAAAATAATTCTATGACTACTCAAAACCCAATTCAGATACTTAGATTAACAATTCTTCTTCACATGTTATGGTAATAGAAATTCTTTCTTTCAGGACTTGATGACATTTCAGAGGTGAATTTATCAAGATAGCAGAAACACTACAAGCAGGTTCCCCTTCCCACCCCTAAAGTCAGAATAAATTGTGGAGCCTGGAGACACAAGCAGGGTCCTGAAGGCTGACAGCTGTGTTTACAGAGAAATCAATTCCCTTTACAAAGAGCTGCCCCCAGTTGAGTTTGTCACACCTGTCAATCAGTTCCAGCTATTAGCCAATCTGAGAGCATGCACAGAAGCCTAGCTAATGAACCTAAGGAAAACAAAAATAGAAACTAATCAAACTGGTTTGGCCATAGTGGCAAGGGTACTGAGAAGGTAGCAAACCAAATTTCCCATTCCTGTAGAAAGGCTCTGTTTCTAGAGAGATTGGAGTCTCATGCAACAGCATTGTTCATTCAATTTGAATTGTGAGAGCTCTTGTCATTGCTTATTCTACCCTTGCTCATTTATCATCTACGTTTCAGAAGCAGCTTTCTTGCTACCTCAAAACAAGAACCAATCCTAAGGCAACCAATCAGTGTCAAATAGATGGCTATTAAACTCTATAAAGTAAAATATAAAGTATTCCAATTATTCCCATTGTTAAACTTGACTTTATACAAAAGTTGATATACTTAAATAAACCTAATTTTTACACCCGTGTATTTGTGTATTTACTTTGAATATTTTGTATTTAAATATTATAGAAACAGAAAAGTTAAGTAGGTAGAATATTTTTTGTAAATTCTTATTTTAAATGAGTAAAAATAAAATGTGTTAAAAGTAGCATCTTTTGGCACAATTGTAAGGTAGCAGAGTTCTATATATATAATCTTTCCTTTATGAGCCTTTTCTCCCCCTTTTCAAGGATTCTTCTCTTCATTTCTTGGGCTACATTTCTGATCCACCCAAAGACTTTTCTGGAGGGAAAAAGATCTGGTACTTCCAGGCAACTAGGTAGCTCAATGGATAGAGCACTAGTCCTGAAGAAGGAAGATCTAAGTTAAATATGATCTCAAATACTTACTAGGCAAGGCAAGTCTATTAATCCAATTTGCTTCAGTTTCTTTTCTCTGAAATAATAGAAAATGGCAAACCACTCAAGTACCTTAGCCAAGAAAACCCCAAATAGTGTCAAAATAACTGAAACCATTGAACAATCAAAAAAAAAACCCCACCATCCTCCAGTATGCTTATATTTTAGAACAAAAGTTAAGAAGTTTGTTCTTTTTTTAATATTTTTATTTGCATGAATTGATTCTGCTATTTCTTCTCTCTTTTATTGATTAATATGTTTAGAGACATAAATTTTTTCATAAGTATTGCTATGGTTCCACAAATTTTGCAGTGTTGTCTCATTGTTGTCATTCTATTTAATGAAGTTATTGATTGTTTTTCTGAATTGTTCTTTATCCCATTCATTCTTTAGAAATAGATTATTTTAGATTTAAGTTACTTTCTATCTATCTTTCCATAGGTCTTTATTCAATGTAATTTTCAGCATTATGTTCTTAAATGCTCAGCTTTCTGCATTTTTTGTGCACAGTTGTAAACTTTTATGTCCTAATATGTGATTAATTTTTGTGAAAGTATTATATAGGGCTGAGAAAAGGGTACATTCCTTTCTATTTCCTTTCAGTTTTTCTACAGAGGTTAATCATTTCTAACTTTTTTAAGATTTTCATCTCTTTTACTTCTCTCTTATTTATTGTATAGTTAGATTTATCTAGTTCTGAGAGGAGAAAATTGAAGTCCCTGACTAATATAATTTTACTATCCATTTCTTCCTATAATTTATTTAATTTGTTCTTAAAGAATTTGAATGCTATATATCATTTGGTGCCATATATGGTTAGTATAGATATTACTTCATTTTTGATGGTTCTTTTTGGTAAGATATAATTATCCCTTTAATGAGGCTCATTTTTGCTTTTGTTTTATCTGAGACTGTGATTATCTTTCTAATTGTAAGCTCTTCCCCAGCACTGTATTTTAAATCTGTGTGCATCTTTCTCTTTCAAGTGTGTGTTTTTTGTAAGCAATATATTGTTGAATGTTGATTTCTAATCCATTCTTCTACCCACTTCCATTTTATGTTAGTTAATTCCATTCATATTCAGTTATGATTACTAACTTTCCATTTTCCCTGTTTAACTTTTTTTATCTCTTTATCCTGTTTCTCCTCTAAAATCTGTTTTGCTTCTGACCATAGTCTTCTTTTATCTATCTTCCTCCCCACCATCTTCTACCTCATTTTTTACCTTATACCCTTAGCCCTCCTCTTAATTTCTAACAGAGTAAGATATATTTCAATTACCAAATGAACACACACACTCTCACTCACTCACTCACATATGTATATATCACTCTTTAAATCAATTTAGATGTAAGTGAGATTCAAGGATTGATCCATTACCACCACCATTTTCCTTTCCACTGTAAAAGCTCTTTCTTGTGCACCTCTTTTATGTGAGATAATTTTCCTCATTCTTCCCCTTCTTTCCCTCTTCTCCCAGTGCATCCTTTTTCTCACCTATACATTTTTAAATATCATCACAGGATAATTAACTCATTCCCATTCCTTCTTTCTATGTAGAATCCTTCTAATTATTCTAATAAAGATAAAGTTCTTAGAAGTTACATGTATCATCTTCCCATTTAAAGAAAAATAGTTTTACTTTATTGAGTCCTTTATGATTCTTTTTATGCTTCTCTTGAGTCTTCTATTTGAAAGTCAAATTATTTATTTAACTCTGTTTGTTTCATCAGAAATGTTTGAAAGTCCTCTAATTAAATATCAATTTTTTCCTCTTAAAGAATTATTCTCAGTTTTGCTGGGTAGATTATTCTTAGTCGTAATCTTAGCTCTCTTTTATAGTCCAAATCTTCTGTTTCTTTAATGTGGTAGCTGCTAAATCTTGTCTTGACTTTGTTTCCATGGTATTTGAATAGTCTCTTTCTAGCTGCTTGAATTATTTTATTACTGATTTGGGAGCTCTAGAATTTGAGTATAATATTCCTTCTGTTTTTCATTTTCAGATCTCTTTCAAATGGTGGAGAATTTACCTTCTCATTGTAAGATATCAGTAAGGCAGTTTTCCTTGATAATTTCTTAAAATATGATGTCTACTTTTTATTATTGCTTTCAGGTAGTCCTATAATTTCCAAATTATTCCTCTTCAATCCATTTTCCAAAGTAGTTGTTTTTCTGATTAGATATTTCCTTTTTTCCCCATATTTTCTTCTATTTTGTTAATCTTTTTACTTTTTTTTTTGTTTCTTCTCAATTCTAATTTTAAGGAATGATTTTCTTCAATGAACTTTTGTAGCTCCATTGTACTTTCCATTTAGCCAATTGTACTTTTTAAGGAGTTATTTTTATCAGTGAATTTTTGTATCTCTTTTTTCCATTTAGCCAATTTTGGTTTTTTTAAGGAGTTCTTTCTTCAGTAATTAAATTTTCTTCTTTTGTTTTTCTTTCTTTCCTGAATTTTCCTCTACCACTTATATTTGATTATCAAATCATTTTTTTAGCTCTTCCATAAATTCTTATTGGGCTTGTATCCAATTCACATCCCCTTCCTCCCACTTTGAGGCTTGTAACTGTTTTGATTTATTGTCTTCTTCTGAATTTGTATCTTTATCTTTCTTGTCACCATAGAAGCTTTTCAGGTGAACATTAAGACTTTATTCTGAACTTTATGTTAAAAAAGGCTCCATTTTTGACACTGGGAGTGAAGGGCAGTATATCAAGCTTCAGGATGTGGGACTTTTGGTTTTTGGGGGGTTGGGGACAAGGCTGTTTTCTGAGGTAGTTCTAGGATTTTGAAAGTTTTCAGTCCTTCCAAGATGATGTGATCTGGGAAGAGGTGTGGTCACATTTGTGGGGAGGGGACTCTATACCCTGGTTCTTTCCCAACAAAGGCCCCTGATCCCTTGGGATTACAATCAAGATTGCTACTTGGGCTTTTGATCCTTTGGGTTTGGAAGTAATATTAATCCCCAGGGTCCCTAATCCTTTGGAATAAGAAATGATACTGCCCCTTCAGGGCTCCTATCCCCTCTTGACAAATGTGCTCCTCAATGTCCTTGAATTAGGACCCAGAAGTGATTCTAGGTAATGGAGTTATTAAATAGCATCTGGTCCTACATCCAGGCTAGCACAGACATCCCTTATAGTTTCTTTCTAAACAGTTGCCTAGACCCTTTATTATCTCTGGCTTTTAAGCCTTCCCAAAACTGCTGCTCCTTCTACCCACCACTACCTGATCCCACTATTGCTAGATCATTTATGTGGATATTGGGACAGCGTCCACCCTCATGACACAGATTTCCTTTTCTGACCCCTTAAGTTGTTTTGAGCTGTGAAAAATTGTCTCATTCTGACCTTTTGTAGGCTCTGCCCCTCTAGAATTTGATTTAAGTTGTTATTTTAGTTATTTGAAGGCAAATTTTGGGAGAGCTCAGCTAAGTGCCTTTTCTACTCCATCATCATGGTTCTGCCCCTGCACTTACATTAAAAAAAAAATTTGTCCTTATAAGGTCATTATACCCCATGAGACAATGTCCAGGAAATTTTAGGACAAGCCTTTGTATGAGATAATGAAAAAGTTTTCAGACAGCAAGAAAAATATTCAGGTATTTATTAGACTACTTGAAATGAAACTACTAAGAAGAGTTATTAGCCTTCAATTTTAGCCCCATAGATTTTGAAACAGAGTCCACTTTCCCTCTATTATCAGAGTCCCAGTTCAGTTTTCCCCCAACTGGTTATTTCTCTTCTGCTTCAGATTTGGAATAGACATAATCCAACTTGCCTGATAGGACTTGGAGATGTTGATAAGAATAATTAATATAATAACTAATTACTCTAATAGATTAATGAGCATAATACTTCCTCAAACATTCTTTTTTCATTAGCAATAACATTAATGTCAGGTTTTTTTAAATAATTTCTCTGTAATGTTTCCAAATGAGCATTTAGTAATGTCATCATCCAAACTTTGATACATCAGCAGTAACATCTGTATAACACTTAACTATTCATACAATACTTTCCCCTCCATATTAAATATCACTTAATTCTCACAATTTTGTGAGCTAAATAAAACAGATATTATTATTATTATTATTCCTTCAATATAAATGAAGGCCCTGAGACTCAGAGAGATAAAAATGACTTGTCTTGGGTTACAAATCCTAAAAGAAGTAGACTCAAATATGCTATTAATGGAACCTTGATCTATACCTATATTTATGAATATAGAATTCATAGGATTATAGATTTGGAGATTAAAAGGACTTTAGAGGACATCTCATCCAAATCCTTTATTCACCAATGAAGAAACAGAGTTCTAGAGAGGTCACATGACATTAACTGGCTAAGGACAAAAGAAAAGAGGGAAAAAAATCATTTTTTCATAAAGCACTATAGAAAGGGAAAGACTAATTCATATTTGAAGTCTTAAACTTTACCATTTTTTTTTCAACTCTTCAAGACTTCTTTCTGAGAGTTCTGTTCAATATGGAGTCAGTGTTGCAAAAAAAAATATTGACCTGGAAATCATAAGACCTATTTTGTTGTTCCCCCTCTGCTACTAAATAACCAAATTACTTCTGGCAATTGTTTAATGTTTCTAAATATCAGTTAATTTTTAAAGTGGGAAAATCAAAATGGGTAATTTCTAAAGTCCCTTCTAAAATAATACTAAATTTTATGTTTAGGTATGTCTAATTTTATGTAGTACATTTATCAAATACACATTGTTTAAAATAAATAAAATTCTCCCCCACTAATTTGCATTATAAATGCAGTGAATATTGACCTTTAGTTGGCAATGGTTTTTAACACTTGCTCATTAAGTTTCCTTGCCCCCAGTGGGTTCTGATACATAGATAATGTTCTTTAACAAATATTTATAATAATAAACTCACTAAGGCCCAAAGAAGTTAAATGACTTTTTTAAGATCACACAGGGGCTAAGTGGTTATTTCCATCTCATTACTTAAGGTCATTAGGGAAACCAATTAGTTATTGGAACTCTTTGTATAGGCAAGAATCCATTGATAATATGAGTTTTCTCCCTGTAACTTATCTGTTTTGTCTATTTCTACTTCCGTAGATTAGGTTTTCTTATAGCAAGGCACACCTAGAGTTCACTTTAAAATGATTTAACTTTCCTTAATAACAATTCATATTAAACCAAATATAGTTGTTCCAACGTGAATGTTTCATATTTGTTCAAAGTAATGAAGGCCTGTTGTTATTACACAAGTGTTATAATTAACCTTTCTCTTAACAAAAAGTTAAATTAATATGATAATTAATGCACTTTATCTTTTTTTTTACTTTGTCACAAAAGTCTAGACTCCTACAATCCATTGTATATGTGTACATCTATAGACAAACTGAGAAGTCCCTAAAGAAAATTAGGACACCCAATATGCTTTTACTTGATAAAAATAGCATCCAAAAAACTTCAGAGCAAGAAGCACTTAACATAATCTCCAAATATTCAGAAAGCTAGTTTGGAAGCATTGCCTTAGAGTTCCTACACACAGATCACTTGGCATATTCTTCAAATATCAGAAGAAGATATGTCAGCAAATAGCTCCCCAAATACAAGATATCTTTGTAGTTAAATATTTCTTTTCTGCATGAGTGGTTGTGAACATCTATGGATTTCAAGCATTCGTAGCCCATATAACAGAAGAATTTGTGAGTACTTTCCACAAGTAAAATTGAATACGATAGATAAAGTAGATGAGAATCATAGGAGAAATTATCAACAGGCTTAAAACTCTACGTGTTAATTTTTATTATGTGCAGTAGAACTCTAGAAGACAGCTCTCAAAAATGTTAGCATTTACATTTTTTTTCAGGAATAGAGAGAATATTTCTTTTTCAAAAATCTGATTTTATAAGTATGCTTTGGGGAAATAAAGCTTATCCCTAAAATATGTTTTTTTCCAACATGATTTAACCTTGAATTCAGTGGTACTACTTTCATGGTGACTTCATACATCCATCTTTATTACTGCTCTCCCATCTGTTACCATTTCTCCCTCTTTGGTCTTATGGAAAAAAATAAAAAGTAAAAAATCTTAATTATTACAATGCCCTCATTTATTCACTTCCCAAAACACCTGTGAAAGGGTTAACTGTGTGACTGTCAAAAGTCTTTGGCTCAGCTGATTTACTCAGTTTCACTAGTGGTTATTCCCCAAGTTGGTTCAAGCTACTGCTGGGCTGACATAGAGCTCACCTGGCAGGGGTACAGCTTCCTGTCGGGAAAACTAGACAATCTCAGGCCTGTCTAGAATTTACTCAGCATAAGCCTTGGAAGCACATACTAAATCATAAGCTATCTTTGCCTGATTACACTCCAGGAGTGCTAGTTTTCTCTATATAGAAGGTTCACAACGAAATAACAGTATCACAGAAGCCAAACAGAACAAATCTAATCCCTTCTTCATGTGATGGCCCTACAAATACTTGAACACAACTTTAATGACCCACCCCACCCTCCCATCTCCCAGGCTAAATATCAAAGTTCCTTCAGTTTTCATATTTTATGGATTCAAGGTCTTTCCTTATTCAATTTGCCCCCTCTCTACTTATTTTTGTCCTCCTTAAACGGTGGTGACCACCCAACACTCTAAATATGGTCTCACAAGAGCAGAGTATGATGGGATTATCATATTTACTTTTTTAATCCAGACCTTTTTGGTCTTTATACTTTATTGATTTTATAGTATATCTAATTCCTTTGACCTCAGCTCATCATGCTAGGAGTCTGACAGCCCCTGACTTTTTTCTTTTTTTTAACATTTCAGGAAAAGCAATTTCAACAATATGGAAATCTCTGCAGGTTAGCTATCCCTTCCACATCATGACTTTCTCCATTACAGTTATGATATATCACAGGTTGGCTATAAAAATTAAGTGGAAATTTAGGGGAGTTTTGCAGAAGTTGCAGATCACACATGAAGATCAGCAGACTACCCAAGACCGATGATTAAATACTTAACCTGAATTTTACAATAAGGTACTATAAATACCCCATAAAAGAAAAAGAAAAAAAAAATAATCAGACTTCTTATCTTATAGGAAGGGAGGGTCAAAAAGTTTTACTCGGATTTTCCAGATTGCAGGAACAAGAAGGGATTACTGTATTTCTGTAATTCATAATTTTAGAGAGTAGTCTCAGGATTTGAGAGATTAAGGGGCTCTCCACCTGGCAAATAGTTGACATGTGTTAGTAGCATTTGAAATCAGGTCTTCTGTTGGAATCTTTTACAAGCTGTTAAGCCATTAGAGTTGATTTAATCTTAGAAAGAGTTATTTTGGGCCAGAACTTGAAACAAGGTACTAAGTGGAACTGATTGAACAATGCTTGTGTTCACACCTTTAGAGAACTCATAAGTATCTAAGTACTCAATGGAGTTCACACGTTTGGGAGAATTCAGGGCTGGCTTAGTGTGAATTCACACCTCCCTTGAAGTTCTTAGGACCAGAGAGCACTCTGGGAGATAACCCATAATCCCTGCCTCAAGAAGGAGGAGTTAACCTTTGGGAGATGATACATATGGAGGAAGCTCTTAGAGCTAAGAGAGAATTTTCTCTGGAACATCGAAGGGGTCGGAGACAGGACACTCTGGAAGAAAGCCTCCAAGCCCTATCTTTGAGGCAAGAGAGATTCCTTGGATCTTCTACCTTGGTGCTGGCTGGAGGCTGAAGAAAGCAGAGGCAGAAGCCAAGGACAAAGCTGCAAGATCTCTTGGAGCCAGGCAGAGAGATAGGCCTCAACTAACCGGGCTAATTTGGAAGGAGAAATAAACATTTGCATTTTTACCAGCTGGCTGCGATTTTGGAGTAATTATTTATTTCAACTGAGACTAAGGCTGCCTCCAGAAAACCTCCACAGTCTTCCTGACTCCAAGATCTGTTTTTTTATCTATAATACCATAAAATTTCTTATATTGAGAAGCAGTGGCTCTAGCCTCAAAGAACCTTCACAAAATTTCATCTCTGATGCTGACATGCCATATGATCTTGAGTTGATCAAAACTTTCTAGGTCTCTGTATTCTTAAATGTACACTGAATGAGTGGGACTCAACCTCTGGAGTCACTTCTAGTTTTATGAACTAGATTTATGTATCTATAATTAATTTACTTAATTCTCAAGATTTCCTTCTGAAATAGAGGACCATACTCCAATTCTCTTACTTTATTTTACTTTCCAATTACCAAGTGTTTTTTCTCCTCCCTGATTTAAGAGAAAACAGAAAACAAAAAAACATAATAAATATGCAAGTGAAATAAATTCCTACATTATTAATGTTCAAAACCACAAAATCTCATTTTTCATTCTGAATCCCATTACGCCTGTGTAAGGTAATTTTTTTTATTATAGATCCTCTGGAATCATGATTGGTCAATGTACTGAACAGAGTTCTTAGGTATTTCTTTTTCTCACAATGTTATTTTATTGTATAAATTGTTTCCTAGTTCTACTTACTTCACTCTCTATCAGTTCATACAAGCCTTCCCAGGTTTCTCTAAAACTTTCTTTTTTGGCATTTCTTGTGGCACAAGAATATTTCACTGCATTTATATACCATAATTTGTTCATCTATTCCCCAACTTATCAGTACACCCAACCCTTTTGTTTTAGAGATGAATTAAAATTTTAACTAAATTAAAAAGAGAGTTAAATTGTATAACTCACAGTTACACAAATAATAAGCAGTAAAGCCAGTTGTTGAACCCACTTTTTTCTCACTCCAAATCTATTACCATTTTCACTATACTTTGATTAAATTCTATGAGAGTAGATTTTGAGATGGGGATAGATTGTAGAGAGAACTTGAGGACATTGGATACTTTGTTCTATCAGGAAGGTGAAAAAATAACTGGAGGGACTATTTTAGAGTAAGAAAAGATGCAGAAAGAGGAGAGTGATACTTCTGAAGACAAACTTGGCTTATTTCACAGCCATAAACTATATAATGCTTTTGAGGATCATAACAAAGAATAAGTTTCTAACCATCAGGAAAAAGCCTGAACCTGTGATTTCATTGGTACAAGGAATCCCAGAATTAGTCATCCCAGAAGTTAGTAAACTTCTATGAATGGAGCTTGGCACATTCTCTGCAACCCATAGTCTTAGAAAGTTGCCTAAAACAATGAAAATTAATTTAAGTGACTTGCCTAGTGTCTCATAGATAGTATGTGCCAAGAGCAGGACCTAAACTAACACCTTCCTTAACACCTACACTACTCTACTTATTTTTCTGTTAATTATTGAAATTCCTTATACACTAAAAAGAAATCCATCTCAAGGATAAAATCACTGTATTAAAGGTGTCTTTTCCTTTTTTTTTTTTTTTAAGCTAAGGCAAGACTGAATATCCAATTTAATGAATGTTTATTAAGCACCTGCTATGTGTTGAACCTAGTATCCAAGACATTTAAATAGAGCTTTGCCTCCCAACAATCAATGTTATAAGTTACATAGCAAAAATAATGTCTCCAATGTGTCAAGAAAGAAGATGGGGCTCACAGAACTTGAAAGCTTTGCTCATGGTCTCATATTAAATCTTGAAATCAGAAAATTAACTATTATTTATGTACTACTTTAAGATTTGAAAAATACTTAACACATTATCTCATTGACTCCTCATTGCAAATTTAAGACAGATGCTATTATTATCCCCAGTTTTCACTTGAGGAAACTGAGGCAGATAATGATTAAGTGAATTGACTAGGTCATACAACATAGTAAATATATGAGAAAGGACTTAAATCCAAGTTCACTGTGCCAACCAGCTGTCCCTATAAAACATGGCTCCACGTCAATGGCTTTTCCCGCTACGTTGTGACATTGCGTTGCTTGATCCTTTTTTTTTTTTTTTTTTTCAAATTAAATTTCCTGGTATCTTGAAAAGAGCACTGAATTTCAAATTAGGGGATGCTGACTCTTCCACTTAATAGTGGTATGACATTGGCCAAGTCAATTAACCTCTCTAAGGATCAGCTTTCTCACCTACAAATTAGAGATTTGGACTAGACAAATCTCTAATGTCTTTTCCATTGTCATCTGTGCTCCTATGATTCCCTTGAACATGATAAGCATTGAATTATTTTCATTTTCTTGCACTTTTTTACTGGTGTCTTTTGATTTTACATTACCTATATTTGCCAATATGTTCTTTCTCCTCCCCTTTCAAAGTGAGCTGTCAGCTTTAAGGAAATATTTTTAAAGATGAAAAGCGAATTATTTCTTAAAAACTAACCAAAAAATTTTAAAAGTCTATTATACCCATTAGTCTGTTATGTTTCATACCCATATCTCTCACTTCTATAAAGAAGAGAGAGGGGGAAGGTTTAGGTATAGAATTCTCAAAATAAACCCAATCAAATAACATTTAAATCATTAGATTGCCTTAAGAGAGTAGAGTTAGCCACAATCCTAGTTTCTGTTCTGAGTCAAGGATGTAGCATATTGTAGCTGTATTCAAATTTATTTCCCCTTATTTTCCTTAATTGAGAACCAATTCAATGCAACAAATATTTATTAAGCACTTATTATGTGCCAGCATTTAAACTATACAGACTTACTAATGGAATTTGCAGGGCAGAATATTAAAAGCCAAGAATCCAAGGTCAATTATTCAAAAACACAAACCAATAAGCAAAGAACATATTTCAGTATAAATAGTAAAGATGAAGTATAAAGCAGGGGCTGGGCCAGGAGCTGCCTAGATATAATGGGGAAGCTTTGTTGAGTATTGGCAAAAGACAAAATATAATCTGATCATAAATATAGAGTCCTCAGAGGCCATCTAGAATCATTTCATATTACAGAGAAAACTGAGACCCAGTGAAATGAAGTGATTTGCCCCAAATCATATGACTATATGTGTAGTAATCAGCAAAGGTCAGGTAATATAGGTTTTCTGTCTCCAGACTCATTAGTTATGATACAGAACCATTTCCAATCAAAATCCATGGTTAGTTTTTAAGAAATAATTCATATCCAAAGTGCCAAAGTACTTAGTTAAGAAATACTGATATATATCTATATATACATATATATATACATATGCACACATATGCATGAATGTGTATGTGTGTATTGAAGCTAGTTTCATAAGATATAGAAATAATCGATTTCAAGGAGCAATTGATCAGTGGTATAGTAAGGTTAAGGGAGGCTTGTATAGGTCCTTATTGGTAAAGGGGCTATTGGGAAGTATATATTTTTTCCAGTTGAAATGAAAAATTGAAGAATCCTGGATCATAGAGGCAGAAGTTACATTACATAAGGATAACCCATGAATTTTTGGAACTCTGTGGGACAGATTCATAACAGACTAATTTTAAGCAAAGAGGACCACTACTCCCAAAATTGAATATAATAATGAGCAATTGAAGCATTGCTTCTATTGCTTACCTACCTAGAGAAAATATCCTGTCACACTAGGACCATAAAAATTTATTCCCTTTCCTCTTCCTTCCTAATTCTACTTTAATACCATCGATTGAACTGGTGTTGCTTACTCTCAGGAGCTTTCTGATCTCCTTAATTCTTACTTATATTCTCTCTGTACTTTTAGAATGGGTTTTGTCCACAGATTTAAAATTTTTGATTTTTATTTCGTGTTTAGTGAGTGTTTCCAAAAAATTACTAGGCCACACAATGGAGAAGTACAGAGGTAAATCCCTGGACAATAGACTTAACTATGGTCTTATATTCAGAAACTTTCACTTCCTCTCCCCATTCTCCTTTCCTCTCCCCTCTCTTTTTTCCCCTCTCTCTCATTCTTTCTTTCCTTCCCTTTTCCCCTCTCTGTCCTTTTCTCCTTTCTCTTTTGCTTCCCACCTTTTCTCTCCTTCCCCTTCTCTGACTTTTTCTATATCTCTCTGTGTTTTTCTCTTTTTCCCTTTCCTCTTTCCCTATCCCCCACAACCTTCACCAAGAAAAACAGAAAATTCTTGAAGATTAAATTAGAGATGCATTCAGAAGCACCATAAGCAAGAGTTAAGACACCTTCTCAGTCAGTTCTGCTTTTTTTGGCCTGTTACCAAAAGTCAACTTCAAAATCATATTACAAAAGATCATAAATGACTCTTAAATTCTTTGTCACTGATATTTAACTAATACTTCATTACAAAGTGTCACTTCTCATCAAATAGGCAATATATTCTTTCCCTCGGATTTGCATATTGCCAAGAAGACCCCATCTTTTAGGAATGTTTTAAATTTTTCAAGCACAAATTGATATAAGTGGAGGATGTGAATGGTATTTTCTGTCATTTTTTTATATAGATAAATTTTTTAAAATTTCCTCCCATGTCTTCAGTATCTATCCACATTTTAGAGACAGAATTATGATCCTCTGTGTATGCTGGGCATAATGCAATTGTTTTTCTAATTTTTTTTCTTCATTGTCATTTCCACTTTCTATATAAGCTCATCTGGAATGATAATATTAGAATCCAATTTTTAAAGCTAGAAAAATCAATGAATGAACAAACCCAAAATAATCACAAAAGAGGAGATCTTGAAAATTAGAGAAGAAATAAAATGTGGAAAACAAAAAAGTAAAAGATTTGATTTTTTTAATAAAAAGGCAGGAAAAAATTAACCAAAAAAGAAAAAAAGAATAAAGTCTATTTACCAAAATTAAACAAAGTGAAATCAAAACAATGAGAATTTTAAATTTTGCCACAATTTTTTAAAGTGTAATTATACATACTCATACACTCAAATTAAATGCCTATAATGGAACATGAAACAGAACTCTTAACCAAATTAATATCAGAAAATTAAATTGAAGAAACCATAAATGCTCTCCCAAAGGAAAAACTCATTTATAACATTAGAAGAATTGTCATATTGAAGTGAAACTAACTATTCATAATCTTTTACCACTATGCTCCATAAGATTTTAAAAATTTATATTCTAAATCATATTGTTCTTGCCCTCAATATAATATTTTCCTATTTGGCAAGCAGTTTAAATGGTGGCTAACTAAAGTGGTTTTAATTTCTTTTTATCTGCTAGTAATGGTAATTGATTTATATTGGTTAGTTCTGTATAAAATTGTTATAGTTGATTTCAATGTACTTTCCTATAATCAATTTCCCTTTTGGGGGACGTATTTAGATTAGGATGAAGCTATTTCAATTGAAAGATATATTTTTGTTATATTTTTGCATATTTGAAGCATTTTTCTCATTTTCATCTACTCTATATTTTTCATTGACAAAATTTAAGTGTAACAAAAAAAATTGCATACAAAACTGCAAATCTACTATATATAACTTGCTATTCCTTTCAAATACATGATAAAATTATCATGTACATTTCTTTTTTTTTCTTCCCTCCCTTTCCCATGAATAGAGATAGCTGTTCCATCCTAGAGATGGCTACCATTAGACACCAATATGGCCATACACGTGTATACATACATATAAATATGGGACATTCCCATCTTTTCTACCACAAGGAAAACTGCTTTAACCATTTTAGAACATAGGTTCTTTTCCTTTTTCTCTGATCATCTTTGGAAAGAGACCAAGATCATCTCTCCTTTTAATAATTTTGGCTTTTTCTCTCAAGTTTATGGAATGACTACACCATTAGCTATTTGAAGAATGAATATTTTATCAGTAACAAGTTCGTCACTGTTAAAATATTATTCTTTTTATTCTTCATGACAATATTGGGAGTTCACCATGTCTAGGATTTTCTGATTCTTTTCTCAAAGAAAGTATTCATATTGCTTAGACTCCTGCATGGCCTTTCTCATTCTTACTCTTGAACAATATTTTCCAATATCTTTTCCCATCCTAATGTGTGACCATATTTACATTAAAATCATTAATTATCCAAGCATATGTTTATTTAATTTTGAGGGTCTTGTTATGTTCTAGAATTTCTTTACTTCTTCATTCTTTGAAACTGATGTTGATTCCTAAGCTATGTCCATTTTCATAATAATCTTTTATTTTAGAAAGAGCACCACAATTATCCTATGAAATTATGTCTCTTTTTGGTTTGGGATGTCCAATAAACTCTGAGGGTAGTTAGATGGCATGATGAATAGAGTAACAGCCTTAAGTTTGGAGGATCTGATTTCAAATGCAGCATTAAGTATTTAACACTTACTAACTGTGTGATCCTTGTCCTTCTTCCCCCTCCCCCCAAAAAACTCAATTCTGATATTATTTTTATCTAAGAAAAACCTGTAAATTCAGAGTTTCAATGATTTGTCCAGAATCACACAACTCTTAAATATCTCCAGCTGGATTTGAATGCAGTTCTTCCATTATTCCAGCCTTATACCATGTTGCTGCCCTGTATAATAATTATTACAGGTTCTAAAACTATAGAAGAGAAAGAAGGCTTCACAGAATTAATGGCCATTTTGCATTATTCTTTGTTTCATAGGTTGTCCTAACCAAATAATTTCTCTCCAAGTAGCTAGTATCCTGGTGATGAGCTTCTCTATACTTAGCTCATTCTTATAAAATTGAATTTCAAATCCATGACCCCTTCTGTTAAGTGCACTAATTCTATCAGGTTATTCATTTGCTCAGAGTTAGCAAAAAGGTCAAATTATTTCAAACCACTTCACTCAACTTTCAAAAATCATCACATCCAGGAAGATTCTTTGAATGTAAGCTCTAAATAACCTCTAATATATTCAATAGTTTATTTCAATATTTCCAAGGAATAGACATATGTTATTTTCCATTCCCTCATTAGCATGTTTTTATGAAAAACTTTAGTGATATGAATGCCAGCCAATGGCTAAATTCTTCCCATAAGAATAATTAGGGAAAATTCCTCCTTCAGAGTCTAAAATAACTCCTTCCATTAGGAGTTGCACAGTTGGACCCAGAAACCCCAATTTCAATAAACAGATATTAAAGTATTGTGGTATCTATCCACATTTTAGAGACCTCAGAATTATGATCCTCTGTGTATGCAGTATTAAAGTATTAAAAAAATTTTTTTTGAATGAATTGAAATGTTATGTCTACAACCAATTTATTGTGATAAAATGACTATGACTTTGGTGTAGTCTGTATCACAACATAATTATTCACATATTCTTAGGACATAGCTTCAATAATATGACTTTATCAACAATCTATACTCATCAATGAGATCCTTTTCAATTTTTTTTTCCTTTTCAAAACTTTTTTATCCCCTATTTATTGACCACATGCTTAGAATCATCTAAGATTATATCCATTCATTCCATGAGTGCCAGGGATATTTGTGGGAAAGTATAACACAGTTTTCTGAGAGAAATGATTTGTAAAAACAAATTTTATTATCCCATTTTAGAAAAAAAACAAAAACAATAAACAAAACCTTGCTTTAAAAAATAACTTATTTTTTTCTTCAGTCTTTTCAGTCATGTCCACTGCTTTGTGACTCTATTTGGGATTTTCTTGGCAAGATATTAAAGTGGTTTGCCTTTCCTTCTCCAGTTCTTTTTATAGGTGAGGAACTGAAGCAAACAGGGTGAAGTGACTTGCCCAGGGACATACAGCTAGTAAGCATTTGAGACCAGATTTGAATTTACAAAGATGAGATTTCCTGACTGTAGGTTATGTATTCATCTACCTTTCCCATGACTGAAAAATAAAGTTGAAAAAGAATCTCTCCCAAACTGGATTATGCTAAATGTAAAAGAGAAACTCATTAAGAGTTTCCAAACAAAAGCTTCTAAACAAAATTCATCTCAGACCAGCTTCTCTTCTAAAGACAGCCGCTGCCAACTCAGAAACACCAAGGATAGTCAATTAACATGGGACTGCTGGGAAGCAAATTTAAAGAATGTCCTTTGATAGAACCTTTGGTGCATCTATATGTCTATGGGACCTAAGCATTTGTTTTGTAAAGTATTTTTCTTCTTTTTCTCTAATGGTGATAAAATCTAAAAAAGATATCTTGGCTCCAGGGAGATAGTAGAGGCTGGAATGTGCCTAAGTAGGAGGAAGATAATGATTTTGCCAGCCTTGCTTAGTTTTGTGTCTATGCTACCATGGATTAGTCTGGTTGGGAAGAGGGAAGAGGCTTTGGAACTGAGAAACGGGAACCCTTGGCCCTGGAAGCCTTTAGCAATTTGCTGTAAGGTACCTCTGGAGAAGATGTTAATTAAGTAAAGTCTAGCTACAAGAGATTAAACAAGTGTGAAGAATTTTTACCTAGAGATACTGAAATCTTAGACAGAGATGCAAGCCCCATTGACAAAAAATACTAATATAAGAACTTCTGAAATATTATTCTAAAAAAAAGATTAAACCTGAGGACATTGGCTAGTTGCAAGTAACCTTGTGACAAAGAATACCCTTCTGAAAATGAAAAGGTTATTTTAAAGGAACACACAGAACACTGAGGGGGAAAAAAGGTGCTAAGGTCTGGGTCTCTCCAAAGAAGGAATCTTCCTTATCCTCATGGTTCCAAAATGTTAAAGGATGCTGCTTTCTAAAAGAACTTTAAAGTGGTCCATGGTCTTTAAACTAAAAAAGGATTACAGAACTTACCCTTCTCAGAAGGAAAAACTAACTGAAACTGTACAACTCCTGTTGTACATGAACTAATGCAAGTGAGCAGAATCAGACTACTATACACAGTAATAGCAATTTCTATATGATAATCAGCTATTTGTATTATTACATGCTCAATGAAGATTATTCTCAATATGGTTAGTGGTGACCATAAAACCAGAAAAGACTATTTCTTCAGCTGAGATTCTGTATTCTATGTGCTCTATGCTGTTTAAACTCTATTAGATGTCTTCTAGGATAGTGGAGAGCACCAATGGCAGCTTGATATTTCGCTGTTTTATGCTTTGCTTGATATTAAATAAAACTATTAAGTCAGAATGTCCTTGAATAGCATTTCTATGGTTGTATATATCAAAAAAGTTTGTAATCATTTATGCATTAGAGCCTTATTGTTGGAGAAGAGCTTTTAAAGCTGTATTTTGCTCGAGTTGTATGCAACAATAAAACAACAGGATATCATATTCTTTACATCTTTTGGTCAATTGTGTGATTACAAAGATGTAATATACTATAGAAAATAATTTGTGAAAGTTTATCTGTTCCATTGCCATACTTTCATAAAGGACACTCTTTATAGATGTATATATTATTCTCATAAAGATTCTTCAAGCATAAACGGTACAGGTTAGTAAGTATTGATATTCTCTCAAATACCTCTTGGGTTAAGGAAAGAAAAGGGAATAAGTTTTTAGTAAGTATCTACTATATTCCAGATAGTTTACAAATATTATATATATTATATATAGTGATAATAAAGAAATACTATTTTAATTTTTCCCTTTATTTTATCTTCTCTTCTGTGATATAAAATTATTCCTCATTATTTTTATCTTTGCATTGCTTCCGATATAGATTGCTTCTTATTATCTCCTTGGTGGTCTTTTTGCTTTTGCTCAAGCATTGTAAGTCAGAGGACAAAGTATCAAAAAAAAAAAAAAAAAAAAAAAAAAAAAAAAAAAAGCTGTGTCATGTAATGGAAAAAGCTTTAGATCTAGCTCTAGAGGACCTGGATTCAAATTTTTCTTCTGCTATTTAATACTTGTATGATACTGGTCAAAACATTTTACTTCTATGAGACTTCATTTCCTTATTCATAAACGGAACTAGATGGAGGTTGATGATTCAGTAGATTTAAAAAAAAAAAAACACTCGACTGGAGTTAGGAAGATCTAGTTCAAATCCATCTTCAGAACTTACTATTTGTGTGACCCTGGAAAGTCACTTAAACTCAGCCTGCCTCAATTGCCTCAATTGTAAAATGAGACTAATAACAGCACCTATCTAGTAGAGCTGTGGTGAGGATCAAATGAATATATTTTTAATTTTTTTCCCCAATAACATGTAAAAAACCCACCAGTTTTTAGCATTCATTTCCAAAAAAAAAAGTAGCAATTAATACTTTTTCAATTGTTTAGATTTGACTTTATTAAGTGTGAAAAGTATTTTGAAATTATGCTCATATAGTTCCTGGGTTTGTATCACCAGGTAGACTCAAAAGTATTTTATATTTTTTATAGTAATATTAAATGGAATTTCTCTTTCTCACAGCTGGACTTAGTTGAGTTCCAAATTCTTTTATTTCCCACCCCCCCCATCCATACCCACCCCCGCATCCTCCCAACATAAGATGGGAAGTAAATTTGATATAGATAATACATATGAAGTCATGAAAAACCATATTAGTTATGTGAAAGAAAACCCCCCCCAAAAAAAGGAAAATTTTAAGAAAAAAAGTATGTTTTGATCTATATTCAGACAACATCAATTCTTTCTCTTGATGTGGATAGCATTTTTTTCATCATAAATCCTTCAGGATTATATTAGATCTTTCTCTAGCTCAGAATAGCTAAGTCCTTCACAGCTGACTATCATATAGAATTGCTGCTGCTATGTGTAGTAGTCTGATTCTGCTCACTTGCATTAGTTCAAGTAATTCATTCCAGGTTTTTCTGAAATAATTATGATAATCATTTCTTAAAGCACAATAACATCACAATCATATACCACAACTTTTTCAGCCATTCCCTGTTTGGTGGGCATTCCTCCAATTTCCAAATCATTGCAACCATAAAAAGAGTTGCTATAGGGGTAGCTAGGTGATCCAGTGGATAGAGCACCAGCCTGAAGTCAGGAGGACCTGAGTTCAAATTTAGTCTCAGATACTTAACACTTCATAGCTCTGTGACCCTGGGCAAGTCACTTGGCCTCAATTGCCTCAACAACAACAACAACAAAAATTATAAGCCTCCAGACATAGTTTCAAATTGCTCTCCAAATGGCTGAATCACTGCACAACAACAACATTAATGTCCTAATTTTCCTAATCCCTCTAACATTTGCCCATTTTAGCCAAAGTATAAAATGATATCTCAGTTGCTTTAATATGAATTTCTCTAGTTGATAGAGCATTTTTATGACTATAGATAACTTTGATTTCATCTGAAAACTGCCTGCTCATAACCTTTTACCATTATCAATTGGAGAATGACTCATATTTTTATATAAATTTGATTCTATTCTCTATATATTTGAGAAATGAGGCTTTTGTCAGAGAAATTTGCTGTAAAAGATTTCTCTCCAGTATTCTGCTTTCCTTCTAATCTTAATGGCATTATAGTTTTGTTTGTGCAAATACTTTTAAATTTTATACATCATTCACATTTTTAAAAATTAATTCCCTTAATATTCTTGACCTTTTATTCTTCCAGATGAATTTTATTATTTTTTTCTAGCTTTAAAATAATTTTGGGGTGCAGCTAGATGGTGCAGTGAATAGAGCACCAGCCCTGAAGTTGGGAGGACTTGAACTCACATCTGGTCTCAGACACTTAATGCTTCCTTAAGCAAATCATTTAACCCAATTGCTTCAGCAAAAAATAATTAATAATAATAATAATAATTTTTAGTAGTTTGATTGGTATGGAAGTGAGTAAGTAAATTGATTTAGGTAGAATTATCATTTCTATTATATTTATTTAGGCTATCCAGCAGCAATTAATAATTTTTCAATTGTTTAGATTTGACTTTATTAGTGTGAAAAGTGTTTTGAAATTGTGCTCATATAGTTCCTGGGTTTATATTACCAGGTAGACCCATAAGTATTTTATATTTTTTATAGAAATATTAAATGGAATTTCTCTTTCTCACAGCTGGACTTAGTTGATAATATATAGAAATTCTGATGATTTTTGTGGCTTTATTTTATATCTGAAACTTTGCTGAAGTTGTTGATTATTTCAATTAGATTTTTAGTAGATCCTCTAAGAATGTGTATGTATACCATCATAGCATTTACAAAAAATGAGAGTTTTATTTAATCACTGATTATTCTAATTTTTTATTTCTTTTCCTTCCCTTATTGCTATAGCTAACACTTCTAATACAATATTGAATAACAATGGTGATAATGAGCATCCTTGTTTCATTCCTGATTTAATAGAGATTTCTAGTTTATCCCTATTACAAATGATACTTACTCATAATTTTATATAGATTTTACTTGTCATTTTAAGGAAAACTATTTATTCCTATGTTCTCTAGTGTTTTTAATAGAAATGAGTATTGTATAGAATCAAAAGCTTTTTATGGATCTATTGAGATAATTACATGATTGTTGATGTGGTCAATTATGCTGATATTTTTCTTAATATTTCACCAGCCCTGCATTGCTGATACAAATTCTACCTTCTTATATGTTCTTTATGATATGTTGCTGTAATCCCCTTGATAGCATTTTATTGAAAATGTTTGCATTAATATTCTTTTGGAAAATAGATCTATAGCTTTCTTTCTCTGAGTTACTCTCCCTGGTTTGGGTAATAGAACCATATCTGTGTTTTAAGAGGAGAATACTCCTTCTTTGACTATTTTTTTTTTCAAATAGTTTACGTAGCATTAGAATTAATTGTTCTTTAAATGTCTAGGATAAATCACTTGTAAATTCATCTGAGGGATGTTTTTCTTACAAAGCTCATTGATAGCTTGTTCAATTCCTTTTTTCTAAGATGAAGTTATTATTTAAGTATTCTATTTTCTCTTCTGTTAATCTGTGCAATCTATGTTTTAGCAAATATTCATCCATTTCACTTTAATTGTCAGATTTATTGGTATGTAATTGGTCAAAATATGTCTTAATTGCTTTAATTTTCTGTCCATTGATGGTAAATTCACCTTTTCACCTTTGATACTGGTAATTTGGTTTTATTCCTTTCTTAAAAATCAAATTAACAATTGGTTTATCTATTTTATTATTTTTTTCCATAAAGTCAGCTCCTGGTTTTATTTATTAATTCAAGGGTTTTCTTACTTTGAGTTATATTCAATGCTTTTCTGCATTTAGTTGTGAGGTTTTTTTATGGAGCTTTAATTAATTTTTGTGGAGTTTTCATATACTTCTGAGAAAAAGATATATTCTTTCTATTTCCATGCAATTTATGGAATAGATCATATCTAACTTTTTTAATGATAGCTTTTTATTTTCAAAATACATGGAAAGATAGTTTTCAACATTCACCTTTGCAAAAACTTGGATTCCAAATTTTTCTCCCTCATTTCCCCTCACTCCCATTCTCTAGAGAGCAAGTAATCCAATATAGGTTAAATATGTGCTATTCTTCTAAACATATTTCCACATTTATCATGCTGCATAAGAAAAATCAAATCAAAAAGGAAAATATGAGAAAGGGAAAAAAACAAGCAAACCAAAAATGGTGAAAATACTATGTTGTGATCCACATTCAGTCCCCATAGTCCTCTCTGGATGCAGATGGCTTTTTGCATCACAAATTTATTGAAACTGGCATGAATTAGCTCATTGTTGAAAAGAGCCAAGTCCATCAGAGTTGATTATTACATAATCTTGTTTCAGTATACATTGTTCTCTTGGTTCTACTCAGAGCTTCACTTAGCATCAGTTCATGTAAGTTTCTCTAGGTCTTTCTGAAATTATCCTGTCATTTCTTATAGAACAATAATATTCCATAACCTTCATATACCATAACTTATTTGGGTATTCCCCAACTAAGGACATACACTCAGTTTCTAGTTCCTTGCCACTAGAAAAAGGACTGCTACAAACATTTTTGTCCATGTAGGTACTTTCTCTTTTTTTTTATGATCTCTTTGGGATAAAACCCCATAGAGACATTGCTGGATCAAAGAGGATGGAATGTTAGATAGCCCTTTGGGCATAGTTCTAAATTGCACTCCAGAATGGTTGGATCAGTTCACAATTCCACCAACAATCACATTTAACTTTTAAAAAATTCTGTTCATCTCCTCAACTTTTCTCTTGTTATTTTTTTTGGTTAGGCATTTCTATTTCTGGGAAGGGAAAATTGAGATTCCCCCATTATTATCATTTTACTATTTCCTTCTATAACTTATTTGTCTTTTCCTTTAAGAATTTGGGTATTCCCTGCATTTTTGATTTCCTTCACAAGCTAATTGTACAATATTTCAGAGTCTGATTCTTTTTGTACAGCAAAATAACGGTTTGGTCATGTATACTTATTGTGTATCTAATTTATATTTTAATATATTTAACATCTACTGGTCATCCTGCCATCTAGGGGAAGGGGTGGGGGGTAAGAGGTGAAAAATTGGAACAAGAGGTTTGGCAATTGTTAATGCTGTAAAGTTACCCATGCATATAACCTGTAAATAAAAGGCTATTAAATTAAAAAAAAAAAAGAATTTGGGTGTTCTATCATTTATTGCGCATTTATCTGTGTTTTTTTTTCATTGTCTATGGCACATTTTAGCTAGATCTAATTTTCTTGCTTATCTTTTAAAATTAAACCTATTTTTTTACTTTGACATCATGATTGCTACCTCTGGTTTCTTTTTCTTCAACTGAAGAATAATAGATTCTCCCCCAGCCTCTTACATTTACTCTGGATGTGCCTTTCTGTTTTTAATGTGTTTCTTATAAACAATGTATTGTAGGAATGTGGTTTTTAATCCACTCTGCTATCCTTTTCCTTTTAGGTAGTGAAGTCATCCCATTCACATTCAGCAATGATTACTGTGTATTGCCCTCCATCCTATTCCCCCCCCCTTATCTTCCTTTTTCTTTGTCTCTGTCTCTGTCTCTCTCTCTGTGTTTTTGTTTCATTCTGTTTCTCCTTTCACCCTGCCCCTCCTCAAAAGTGTATTGCTTTTGCATAACTTCTCCCAATTCACTCTCCCTTCTATCAGCTCCCCCTTCTCTTTTCCCATTTTCCTTCTACTACTTTTGGAGATAAGAGAGATTTCTATGGCCAACTGAGAGTGTAGGTCATTCCCTCTTCAACCAGTTTCAATGAAGTGTTACCTGATACTTCTCCCTCACCCTACAGTCTTCCCTTCCACTGTAAAAGTTCTTTCATGCCTCTTTTTGTGAGGTAATTTACCTCACATTCTTCCCCTTCTCCCAGTGCATCCTTTTTTCTTACTCCTTCATTTTATTATTTTGGATATCATCCCATCATAGTTGACTTACATCCATGTCCTCTATATATGTATAATTATTTTAACAGCCCTAATAATAATAAAATTCTTAAGAGGTCAAAGTATCATCTTCCCATGTAGGAATGTAAACAATTTAATCTTATTGAATTCCTTACACTTTCTCATTCTTATTTACCTTTTTTATGCTACTCTTGAATCTTATATTTGAAAATTAGATTTTCTGTTTTGTTCTGGTTCAGGAATGCTTGAAATTAATTAAATATTTTTCCACTGAAGGATTATACACAGTTTTTCTGGGAAGATGATTCTTGTTTTTAAAACTAGTTCCTTTGTCCTCTAGAATATGATGTTGCAAACCCAATGATAATTTAATGTAGAGGTTGTTAAATGATGTGTTATCCTTATTGTAGTTCCATGATATTTGTTTCTTTATATCTACTTGTAGTATTTTCTACTTGACCTAGGATCTCTGAAAATTGTATATTATATTACTAGGAGTTTTCATTTTTGATCAGTGAATTCTTGCAGTTTCCTTAACCCTACCCTATAGTTCTGAGTTTCAGTGTTCCAGTGTTCTTCCTGTCCCTGGAACTACTACCCAGGACTGCTTCTAGGATCCTTATATGGATAATGCAACAGAGTCCTTCAGCCAGTGCCAGCAAAGGGTCTTCTATAATCTTCTTCTGACCTACTTCCTTGTTCCTACTTCTTGTCCTACTCTTTTACTGTCTGTGGACTGAAAGTTCCACAAGTCACTTTGGCTGATTGAGTTGCCCCAAGGCTTGTTGCTGGATTCTCTGGGAATGCAGAGCTGGACCATTACTGGATAGCACTTATTCTCCCTGTAGTAAGATAGACCTTTCCTGTCTACCCTCTCGGTTGTCTTGGAATGGAAAATTGTTTCACCCCATGCTTATGTGACTTCTGCTGCTCCAGAATTTGTTTTGAAATATTATTTTAAAGTTTTATGGAGAGGAATTTAGGAAGGCTCAGGGAGTCCCTTTATTCTGCCATCTTGGCTCTGCCTTCATGAAAAAAATTTTTTAAAGTGCTTAGCATAGTGCCTGGAAAATAGCAAGCAATATTTTAAAATGGTTATTCACTTTTTTTCCCTTCCACTTAAGTGATTTGTAAGGTTTCTTCCAGATCTAAATCTATGATCTTATAAAAATCATAGCTAACCTTTACATAATGCCTTCAAATTTACCAAATATTTTATACACATTTTCTCATTTGATCCTTACAGCAGCTCTGTAAAATAACTGTTATTATTACCCCCATTTTACAGAAGAGAAAATCAAGGGTGAGAAAGGATGGTAATTTACCCAGGGTTACACATCTAGTGTCTGAAACTGAGTGAAAACTCAGGTCTTCATGACTCCAGATATAGCATTTTAGCTATTATGCTATCTTATTTTGAAATTGTGTTTTTTTAATGGTCATTTGATGTATCATCTGATCTTATCTAAAATCTGAACACTATCCTTAGGGACAAAATAGTATAAAAAAATGGAATTGGTCCTGAAGTAATGGTTCTCAAAGAGGATCATGCTATGAGGGAGACAATGCCATGACCTACAAGTGAATTAGATTTCAATGAAGGAGGTCTGTGCAAGGTCTCTTGCTTCACTTTCCCCTCCAAAGCCATCTGGGTCCAATGGCAAAATATAGATCAAGACAACTGGAAATGGCTCTGTATTTTATGCATTGGGAGACTTTGGCCTTTTAAGGAAGGTCTTCAACTGGTATCAGGTTGTTTGAGGTTGCAACCATTAAGTGATTGAGGCTAGATAGCAACTGAGGTAAAGAATCTCCTCTTTCCCTTAGTTCCCCCCACCAAAAAAAAAAAAAAAACTAAATGAATCTGGGTAGGGGAAGACTCTTAGGGCTTTTGGGCAAAGCAGAAATGATTATTTGCATTAAATCTGAGTCAATCAGGACTCAAAGGATGACCATATGGGGCTTGGCCTGGGATCAGATTGGTTAACACATAGTGACAGTATTTGGAAAGCTACTACAGCAGTGAGAATTAAAGAACTTTTAAAACTGGAATTACTTTAGTATATTAGTAAAGATGGAAGGGTTTGAAAATATTTTAGTTTTACAGTAAATATTATCATATCACCCAGTCATTAAGACAAGAGCGTGTAAGTGGTATAGTAGATAGAATATTGGAGAATTCAAATCCAGCCTCAGATAGTTGTTATCTATGTAACTCCAGACAAGTCACTTAATCCATTTGCCTCAGTTTCCTCATTTTAAAATAAGCTGGAGAAGAAGAGGGCAGAGCCCTCTAGTATCATTGTCAATAAAACTCCATATAAGGTCATAAAAATCATATCCTACTGAACAACCATAACAGTAGAGATTAGGGTGGCGAAATTATTGTGAAATGATTCACATTCCTTTATCTCTTAAAAGAAAAGCGAGATAGTAGAATAGCAGGACAATATTAGAACTGGAAAAGATTTTTAAAAAATAGTTTGCTAGGGACATAGGATTGGAAAGAGATAAAGTCAAGTTTTAAAACACCAAATTCTAGTGCCCTTTCCATTATACCATGGTATGTATTATAGCATTTAGGCTGAAATAGCTTAAAACCACACCAAGAATTATGCGTCATTCCATTTCAAATACTTAAAATTACATGAAAATTGAAGAATCTGAATTACTGGCTAGGTGAAAAATATATTCAAAATGCTATTTAGAGTTTACCTATCAGATCTATGGAGAAGGCAAGAGATAGATGACATGAAATACAAAATTGATAATTTTGATTACATTGAATTTAAAAGGTTATGCACAAACAAAGGCAATACAACCAAAATTAGAAGAAATGCAGAAGCTAAAGAACAATTTTTACAGAGTTTCTGATAAAGTCCTCATTTCTAAAATATATAGAGAATTGAGTTAAATTTATAAGAAGACAAGTAATTTTCCAATTCTTTGATCAGTAAAAGATGAAAGGATATGAACAAGCAGTTTTCAGACAAAATCAAAACTACTTATAGTGATATAAAAAAATGCTATAAATTACTGTTGACTAGTAAAATGGAAATTAAAATCACTCTGAGGTACCACCTTATATCTATCATAATATCCATTAACATGAGAGAAAAGTAAAATGGTGAGTGTTGGAGGGAAATTGAAACACTAATGCATTGCTGGTGAAATAGTGAACTGATCAACCATTTTGAAGAGCAATTTGGAACTATGCCCAAAAGGCTATAAAACGTCAGCATTACAACTACTAGGTCCAAGTCCCAAAGAGATCATAAAAAAGGGAAAAGGACATACATATACAAAAATATTTGCAATAACTCTTTTTGTGGTGGCAAAGAAAAAGAAATTGGGGCAATTGTCAACAAATGGGGAATGGCTGACAGAGTTGTGGTATATGATTTAATGGAATACTATCGTTCTATAAGAGGCAATGAGCAAGTAAATTCAGAAAAATGTGGAAAGACTTACATGAATTTATGCTGAGTGAAATAAGTAGAACCAAGAGAACCTTGTACATAGTAATAGCAACATTGTATGATGATCAACTATGACAGACAGTCCTTTTCAGCAATATAGTGATCCAAGAATTCAAAAAGACTCATGATAGAAGTTGCCATTCACATCCAGAGAAGAACTATGGAGTCTAACTGCAGGTCAAAGAATACTATTTTTTCTTTTTTGTGTTTTTTACTTTTTGTTCCGATTCTTCTTTCACAACATGACTAATGTGGAAATATATTTAATATGCTTGTACATGTATTTGCTGTCTTGGAATTGGAAGAGGAGCAGGACAAAAAATTTGGAACTTAAAATCTTATAAAGTGAATGTTGAAAATTAGCTTTACATATAATTGCAAAGAAATAAAATACTATTAAGTGGGGGGAATATAACAATAGCTAACACTTTTTAAAAATGAAATAAATTGCTACTTAGTACTGTTACATTTAAAATTCCATATTTTTTGTGCCTAAAAAGGGGTAATAGAATTCCAGAAGTGATATTCAAATCTAAATAATTATCTCACAGCTGGCTATATAACCTGAAGGTTCATTTCACTTTCTCTGAAGTTTCATCCAACTTTCATCTCTGAAGTAGCAACAATCTTTCAGAAGTGGAGTAACAAGTTAATGAACCCACTTCTTGTGTGTGGGGAATGGATATATTCTTAGTAGGCAAATGCAGTCCAAAAGTTGTTTTTTTTAAATAAAAGTATCATCCTCATACATCAATCCAATTAAATCTGCATTTGAGAATTTTCATTTAAAATACAAATATCCTATTTGGAGTTAATATTATGAGTCATTAATGACTGGGTGTGAGTTATTTCAATCATGCCATTAGATTGCATTCCTCATTATTGTCACTATGGAGCTAAAGAAATAGAAATGTAGGTTGAGAAGGGAATGAGAGCTGTATTAGGCTTTTTTTTAAAATATGGTAGCAGGACAGAGACAAGTAGAAGATGCAGCAAGGGTTTCGGGACATCCAGAGGGGAAGGGAATATTTACCTAGGGTAGGAAAGCTGAGGAGAAGGGCTTCTTACAAATCAAAGGATGCACAAATTATACAAAACCGACTGTGCAATTTGTCACAGAACCACAACGGTGGCAATTACTCAGATGCATTGAAAATAATTGTCCATTTCACCTTTGGCAATCAATTGATCACATCTGTAGTGGAGGTAGATTGTTGAGAGAATATGCAAATCCTATGGTGCTTGTTTAGAGAAACAATTTCTCTGAGAGATCTTATAGCCTTCCCGTTAACAATTTCCCAGTCCCCTTTTTTAAATAGTCATCTCTGTGATGCCAAAATTTTACAAGTTCAGTTTTTCACAGAATTTTGGAGCTGAAAGGGAATTTTTAAGTTATTTAGTTCTATCTCCTTCATTTTTACAGAAGAGGAAACTTCTTTTACCTCTAAGTAATCATTACTAACCACACAGTTAGCAAGTAGCAGAGCCAAGATTTTCACTCAAGTCATTTGATACCAAGTCAAATGGTATAAGCATTTATTTTGTTTATGACAAACCAAAAAAATTGCTTTGAATCTTGTTTTTATTGGATAGAATGAATGAAATAATTTGAGTATCTTTGGGGTAAAGACAATATCAGTTTGAGTCTTTAAAAGGATGGTTGGTTTGCTAGAAATTCAGGCATCAGTTTGTAGGGATATCTCTTCTCCAATGGGGGTAGGAAACATTTATAACAGATAAATGATTACCAAGATTCATAAGTAGTTGCATAACTCACAAGTTAATGAATATTCAAGTATCTTCAAGGGACAGTAAATCATTGGTCTGAGGGCCTACATGGGGCTTAATCAGAATTAATGAAACTATGAGAATCATCTAATAATATGTTCAGAATACTGATACAGTACATCCAAGTTATTTCAATTCAAAATTGGGATTCCCTGTGGATTATATGAAGTCATGCTACTTTGGCCTCCTATCTGACCCAGTCTGTCCACTAAGTACATGCAAGTATGCTATGCCATAATTTAGAAACTTTCATGAACCACCAAATTCTGTGAGAAAAAAAAATTTCCTCTGGATCAGAAATAAAATAGAGGTCACCATTCCCAGCCTAGTGAAAATTATCTTTGAAAGAGAACAAAGGTTCTCAGTTGGTACTTTCTGACTTGAGCTGGTTAGACTATAAATCAACAAGTATTTATTAAGATGCTAGGATGTTCCAAGTCCTCTGCTAGGAATCAGGGATAAGCCAAAGTGAAATTAATGCTTTGCCCTTGAGGAGCTTGCAAATTAGCCAAGTATATGCAGTCTGTGTCTCTGAAAACCTACACCAACACTTTTTTTTCTGAAGTTTGCAGCCTCCTGAGCTTTGGCATCCTACAATAGTCTTAAATCCTATCCCAATAAGACACAGCATATTGAAAAACACCGTGTATCAGATTTCTCTCATCTGTGAAATTTGAAAGATCCGAGTTTTAATACAGAAATGTAACATTTCATGCACTGAGCAATAATTTTTGTATCCTTTGAAAAATTATAAAGACATAGGAAAAATTAGAGTACTTTTATCATTGCTCTGATAATGTATTGATTAATGTTTTGATGTTTCTTTTAGTGTTTTCTTTTCCTTTTCTTGCACAAACTTCTTCCTCTCAAAGGAAGAATCATGTCTACTTATTAATTTCTAAATCACATTATAACAATGTGAAACTGAAGTGCCAGCATGGTATAGTGGATAGGAACTTGAAGTCAGCAGAGACCTCAATCCTAATCTTGCCTCACACATCTAATTGAGCTATGAACAAGCCATTTAAAATCTCAGAAGTTCATTCTCCTCATTTGTAAAAACAGACTGATGGGTGCTTCCCCGTTGGAACTAGCTGAAGGCATGGTAGAGTGCTGGCCAGGAGTCAGGATTCCCTGAATTTGGCAAATATAAGCTGCAACCCTCAGCAAGTCATATAACCACTATCTGCCTCAGTTTACCCAACTGCAAAATGAGAATAATAAGGACATCTTCCTTGCAAGTTTTTGTGAGAATCAACAAAAATAATATTTGTTTGTTTTTTTAAAAAATCTTACCAAAATGCCTGACACATAAGCGCTACATAGATATAAATAATATTTGTTTGTTTTTTTATATAAAAATGCATATTAATATTATTTCTATCCCCTTCATTAGAATTCTTCAGGCAAAAGCTGAATGATAAATCCTTGGGATATGTTGCTGCTTTAGCATTCTTAGCGTCAGGGTCAGCTGTCTTAATTGGTGATTGAAAGCAAACTAGCCCACTGTCCCTAGCTGACCCCAGATTCCAGTAGACTCTGCCCCACTTCCTATTAATCCCCAAGGACTTTCCATATTTTGCAACTAGGTGATGTATTGCATAGAATTCTAGATTTAGAGCCAAGAAGAACCAAGTTCAAATCTAGTTTCAAACACTTATGAGCTCTGTGACTCAGCAACTCTTTAAACCTGTATCAGACTTGGTTTCCTTAATTGTAAATTGAGAATAACAATACTATCTATCTCCCAGGGAGTTTGTGAGGATTAAATGAGATAATGTTTGAAAAGCATTTACTCTAATACCTGGAGTAGATGCCTAATAAATGCTTGTTTCCTTCTTTCTTGTTTTGGACACTGCATTTTTTAAATAATATTTTATTTTTCCCAATGACATAAAACCAATTTTAAACATTCCTTTTTTTTAAATTTTGACTTCTAAATTCTTTCTCTCCTCTCTTCCAAATATAATATTGTTCTGGGCACTTGAATCAATAATATTCTTGCATCTACAAAAATGTATCAGTTAACTTGCCCTCTTTATCAATTTACCATTCTTGTGACTTTCAGATTAAAGTTTTGTCCTGGCCACAACTCCCATAAAGCCAGCTTTCCCCCCCATTAGGATATAAGCTACTTGAAGGAAGGGATTATCTCTCTTTATATATGTATGTAGTGCCTAGCATACATTACATAATAAATGACTTTTTTCAGTCATTCATTCAACATTCATTTATTTTCAGTTATGAGTTAGACTAGATGGTGGCTAAAGTCTTTCCTAACCATAAAACACTATGATCATGTACTAATATACTTTCTATCTCACAGGTTTCTGAGAAAAATTATGATATAAGTATGTTATTAATAAAATCAGGAGAGGCAATGTGGCAAAGTGGGAAGCTTACAGACAAAAAAGATGATAGATCATAGATTTTTAAAGTGACCACAGAGTTTTCTTGGCCAACCCCCTCCTTTTAAAGAAGAAAAAAACTTATTTCATCCTCCCCCAAAAAAATTACTCTTTTTTCCTAATTTCCCTATTTCTATGAAAGGTACTACCATTATTCCAATTACTCAGGTTTGAAACCTCAGTTATCCTTGATTCAATCTTCTTCCAACACCTCAACCTCTCCAGATCCAACAACTGCTAAATCCCATTTATTCTACCACCATATCCACTCACATCCATCTCTTTTTTTCCACTTAGAGTTAACATACTGAGGCCCTCATCATCCTTCATCTGTATTATTTCAGTGGCTTTATAAATACCATCTCAATCTCATTTCCCCTTGTTCTGACCATTCCCCCACACAGCTGCTTAATTGGTATTCCTAAATCCCTGAGTATGTCACAAATCCTAGCTATAGTGATTCCCTGTTACCTCCAGGGTAAAAGTCAAACCTCATCCTTCGATGCATCTCTATTGTAGGATAGAGGGTTTTTGCATAATATTCTCTGTTTCACTCAAAATTCTAAGGACATTGACCTGTTTGGGGTTCTTCCTATACTACACTCCATCTTCTCTCACTATGCCTTTGAAGAGATTGTTGCCTCCAATCCTAAACAAAATATTGCTTCATTGTTACACTTTGATTCAAATCCTAAAATCCAGTTTGTAACTATAGTATAATTCCCTGTCACAAAGTTACTTGGTGATTAACCTCATAGCCATATTTTAAGTAAAATGTTATGTCAGTTATAAAATAACTATTATTAAGTGACTGATATTTGACAAATACTAAGCTATATAATATAGTAATACCTATAAAATATTTCAAGAGACATAATCTGAACCATATAAAGCTGAATCTTGTTAATAATATACCACATTATAAAAGTGTCCTAATAAATAAGTTTTTAGTCTCCATATTTTGCTTGTGTATATGTATACATACATAAATGTGTGTCTATATATATATATATATATATAGACACACATGTATCAATATCCATAATGAGCATTTTCCCTACCCACTTAGAAAACGTCCTGATATGAAGCTTTCAGAGTTACAGACACAAGAAGAGTAGAAAAGGAGAAGAGGGGGGGGGGAAACCCAAATGCAAGAGGAACAGGGACAAAAGGTACAAGAAGAGCTGAGATTAGAATCTAGAAGATAACAGGAATTGAGCTAACAGGAAGTTTTTCCAGCTGTTTTACTAGTAGTCTTGCTCATTGGAAAAGAGGTGATGGTCCACTGAGAGCTATGTGGCTCATTGAAAAAGATGTAAATCCCTTTGCTGTGTGGAGAACTACCTAAATTTACTACTTTCTGAAGTCATCTACAGCATGAGAGTGAAACCTCTCAGAAATTATTTCTACTGCCCTCTAATTTAAGAGAAATATAGGCTTCAAATCCCACCTCCCCCCCATAAGACTTTGTTTGACTTTGTGGAGAGCTGATTGGACAAAGCAGAATCTCTTGCTATTTGAAGAACTGACTGGAGGAAGATCAGGTTAACCTATTACTTGAGAGGTGGAAGCTCATTAGAGCCCCAAGCAGATATGGCTTAAGTGAAATTCTTGTCACTGAAGGAACATAAAACTTTTTTCATAATCTACTAATGCTGGCTATGTGCTAAAAGAATTTGTCACTTCTTCAGTGGCAAACTGAGAGTTGTAGTAAAGCAATTTTGACCACCAGCTTTGACCATCAAGGGATCAGAGAGGACAGCTATTGTTAGTCCTATCTGTTATGTGTGTTGTATACTGTTCTCTAAAAAGACCCAAAATATCAGTGTCTGTTGCTGTTGGCTTCCCTGGGCACTTGGGTTTCCCTCTTTATGTAGCTCATTGTTAAATGTGTGTGTGTGGCCATTTTTCCTCATGGAACCCATGTATATTTGTAGGAGAAAAATGCAGCTACTCAGAAAGTATTATGAATTTTTTTATTTGCCTTATTATGAGATAATTGTTTCATGTTTATGAGTCAGAGGTGTCTTGGCGACTGTTGTGTGTAAATAAGAAACATACCATTTGGAGGAGAGTCATGAACTACACTGGAAGTGGTAGTACAACACACACACACACATCAGAGTTACTCCCAACTCCCTGAGGGGAAGTTTACATTTTTGCTAAGGTAATCAAATGACTGTCCACACCTTCCATCTCTCAACATGCTGTCCTGCCTGAAAAAGGAAACTCAGAACTTCCAGCATCAGTACAGGTTGGAATGAGTGAGTCATATGAAAGAGAGAGAGAAAAAGAGACAGAGACATAGAGAAAAGGGGTGGGGGTTCACATCAGATACCATACACTTAGATGATAGTTCCCATGTCAGTGGGCTGGGCATCATGCCTTTTACAGATGGTCCATTTATAACTGAGTTTAATTCAGTTCATTGGGCATTTACTAAGTGACTGATATATACCAAGTACTGAATGAGGCACCATAGATACAGACAGAAATGAGAATACAGAAAGCAGAATAAAGGAATAAAATTTTCATGGAAAGTTTACTGCAAATCAAATGCTTGTGGTATAATAAATCATCATCTATCTTGGTTTTAGTGGAATAGAACTTTCTTCCTCTAGCACAATAGTGGTGAATTTTAGATATGGAGTAAGTTGTCCATTGTCAGAAGTGGCCAATATTTTGTCCTTTTTGCTATTGCTATATTTGTTTCAAGAACATTGAAAAGAGTTGTTTAGTCAAATTAAGAAGCATTTGTCAAGGGTAAAGAAGGTGGGACTTTAGCAGCAACTTGAAAGAAGCTAAGAGATATAAATGAGCAAGGAGAATAGCAAGGACAGCCAGTGAAAATGCCAGGAATTAGGAAATGGAATGTCTTATACAAAGGGCAACAAAGCAGTCAGTATCATCATATTATTAAATATTTGGAAAGGAGTAAGGGGCAAGAGGACTAGAAAAGTTGGAAGGGTCAAGGTTATGAATGCCTTTAAAAGTTAAACAGTCTTTATATTTGATTCTGGAGATTATAGGGAGTCAATGGTATTTATTAAATTTTGAGTAATATGGGTAGAACAGAACTTGGGGAAGACTGATTCGACAGCTGAAGAAAGGGTCTTGCCAGGCCAACCAGAAGCCTATTGAAGTAGTCCAGTTGTGAGATGGTGAAGGCTGGCACCAGGGTAATGGCAATATAGTGTCAGAAGAGAGAAGGAGGTGGGAAGGCATTTACAAGAGATCTTACCACGCAAATATAATAAAGATGACAATATTACCTAAACTAATCTATTTATTTAGCGCTATACCAATCAGACTCCCAAAAAACTATTTTAATGACCTAGAAAAAATAACAACAAAGTTCATATGGAAAAACAAAAGGTCAAGAATTTCAAGGGAATTAATGAAAAAAAAAAAATCAAATGAAGGTGGCTTAGCTGTACCAGATCTAAAATTATATTATAGAGCAGCAGTTACCAAAACTATTTGGTATTGGCTAAGGAATAGATTAGTTGATCAGTGGAATAGATTAGGTTCAAGGGATAAAACAGTCAACAAATATAGCAACCTAGTCTTTGACAAACCCAAAGATCCCAGCTTTTGGGATAAGAACTTACTGTTTGATAAAAATTGCTGGGAAAATTGGAAACTAATATGGCAGAAACTAGGCATTGATCCATACTTAACGCCGTACACCAAGATAAGGTCAAAATGGGTTCATGACCTAGGCATAAAGAATGAAATTATTAATAAATTAGAGGAACATAGGATAGTTTACCTCTCAGACCTGTGGAAGGGGAAGGTCTTTATGACCAAAGCAGAACTAGAGATCATTACTGATCACAAAATAGAAAATTTCGATTATACCAAACTGAAAAGTTTTTGTACAAACAAAACTAATGCAGACAAGATTAGAAGGGAAGCAATAAACTGGGAAAATATTTTTACAGTCAAAGGTTCTGATAAAGGCCTCATTTCCAAAATATATAGAGAATTAACTCTAATTTATAAAAAATCAAGCCATTCTCCAATTGAAAAATGGTCAAAGGATATGAACAGACAATTCTCAGATGAAGAAATTGAAACTATTTCTAGTCATATGAAAAGATGCTCCAAGTCATTATTAATCAGAGAAATGCAAATTAAGACAACTCTAAGATACCACTACACACCTGTCAGATTGGCTAAGATGACAGGAAAAAATAATGATGATTGTTGGAGGGGATGCGGGAAAACTGGGACATTGATGCATTGTTGGTGGAGTTGTGAACGAATCCAACCATTTTGGAGAGTAGTTTGGAACTATGCTCAAAAAGTTATCAAACTGTGCATACCCTTTGATCCAGCAGTGTTACTACTGGGATTATATCCCAAAGAGATTATAAAGAAGGGAAAGGGACCTGTATGTGCACGAATGTTTGTGGCAGCCCTTTTTGTAGTGGCTAGAAACTGGAAACTGAATGGATGTCCATCAGTTGGAGAATGGCTGAATAAATTGTGGTATATGAAAATTATGGAATATTACTGTTCTGTAAGAAATGACCAACAGGATGATTTCAGAAAGGCCTGGAGAGACTTACACGAACTGATGCTGAGTGAAATGAGCAGGACCAGGAGATCATTATATACTTCAACAACAATACTAGATGATGACCAGTTCTGATGGATCAGGCCATCCTCAGCAACGAGATCAACCAAATCATTTCTAATGGAGCAGTAATGAACTGAACTAGCTATGCCCAGAAAAAGAACTCTGCGAGATGACTAAAAACCATTACATTGAATTCCCAATCCCTATATTTATGCACACCTACATTTTTGATTTCCTTCACAAGCTAATTGTACAATATTTCAGAGTCTGATTCTTTTTGTACAGCAAAATAACGTTTTGGTCATGTATACTTATTGTGTATCTAATTTATATTTTAATATATTTAACATCTACTGGTCATCCTGCCATCTAGGGGAGGGGGTGGGGGGGGGGTAAGAGGTGAAAAATTGGAACAAGAGGTTTGGCAATTGTTAATGCTGTAAAGTTACCCATGTATATATCCTGTAAATAAAAGGCTATTAAATAAAAAAAAATAATAATAAAAATAAAAAAGAGATCTTACCAAGAAAGAAAGAATAAGACTTGGTGACTTATTGGATATGAATGGTGACACAGAGTAACGAGTCAAGAATGATACCTTGGCTGGGAGTCTGGTTGAGTAGAAGAATGGTGATACTCTCAATAATAAAAGGGAAGTTAGGAAGAGGAGATAGTCTGAGGGAAAAAGGATAATAAAAAAATTATTAAGAAATGTTTAGAGATATTTGATAAAAATACTGATATTTTTAAAAATGAATAAATACAAATCACCAGCTTTTTAAGATCAATTCAAGTTGGGTTAAGGGAGACAGAACCAGGTCAGTAGCACCTATGAGCAGAGATCCCAAGAAAATACAAGACCATTCCACTAAGGAAAGGAGAAAGCTTTACTATCCAGTACCCTCCTATTTGAATAAACTCTTTGTGCACATCAGGTGTTAAAGTCAACTGTTTCTATTCTGCTAAAAGAGTGCAAGGTTTTCTAAATTTCAGTGTCCTTTGACAAGGCCCTAGTTGTCCTATCCTAGTTATTGCTTTTTTGTAGCACAAGTTATTTATTGTTTTTTTAATTCATAAAAATGTTCTGTCCTCTTAGAAATATTATCAAATCAGAATCAAATTTCAAAAACTTGACTTTTCATGTGTATATATGTGCATATATAGCCATGTATGTATATACATACTTAAATGCCTATGTACATTTAAATATGATTGTATTAAGATGTACTTTAAATCCACTTGTTTTATCCTTTGCTTGTAGAAAAAGACCGTAATACTCATAATTTTAAATATCATCCTGGCCTAAAGTATGTTAACATGATATTTCTACTTTTAACTCAAAGTAGTATATTCATTTATGTCCCCTTAAATACAGGAGAATTAGATGAAACTTTTCCCCTTTCCTGAAGAGATTACCATATTACAGTCTCTTTTTCACAGCATCCTTTTTTACTCCATACATGCATATAAAGAAAATCCTGATGATAACAAAGTACAATTCAGGCACAGCCAATGATCTAATTTCATGTAAAAATTTATAAGAAGAAATTTTGTCTCTCAAATTGCATGCATATTTGAGCTGATTAAAAAAAAACTTTAAAACTTCACATGCATTCATTAAAATCAGAATTTTTACAAAAGATCATTTCTTACCAGAAAAGGCTAAAATTTAAATAGAGAAAATTATGATAGTTTGGAAATGAACTTGTAGATTTGTTTTGTCTTTTCCCATTTAGTGTCAACATTTTTAACTTATTTCAATATTTAAGTTTCTTTTATCTTCTCTTAACTCTCTCAACAGGTTTAGTGATCTCCAGTTTATCCTTTTATTGAAAAAAGAGAGGTTTGCTCCTCTGTCAAAGTAACAGCCATCATACCATGTCATTGATTTTCTGACATGCCAATCTTTCAACCATAGTGGTAACTTAGAGCATCTAACTCCCCTGTCATTGGAGTCTTCCTCATAAAATGGATATGAAAATCACCGTGTTCCTCAAGAAATCACATTATTTTTACAGTGCAGAAGAATTGCTAAGCTTTTGCCTCCTTTTTTTTTTTTTTTTTTTTTTTTTTTTTTTGATTAATTTCATGCCTGACTCAGTCAGAGATTAGGCCTTGACACAGGTTATAATTAAATATTGAAATCATGAAGTGCAAGAATGTTTAATTTTTAAAATATGAGTTTTAATTTACCTCATACAGAGAATAGCTCTGGTCACCTGCAGAGATGCATTACACACTACATTGCCTAATGTAGGATGCCTGAATAAGGCTGAGCATACAGTTAAAGTAAACTAATGCAATTTACTGAACAGCAGTCAAATATTTATCCAGTTGATGAAGCAGACTTTATGTGAAACTCAGACAATAATTAAAGAGAAGCCTTGCTTAAAACATGCTTACTCCAGTTTTCACAAATATGTTATAACCTAGCAGCATCTTCCCTTTTCTCAAATATTGATGTATACTTGAAACACCTAAAGCAGACTTGTTTTGGCTTTAGGTTAAATCTATAGCCATGAGAGTTGGAGGGTACCTTGAAATCCATTGTTACCAGTGTGGAAATGAAGGTCAGAAGGGGTTAAGGACTTGCCCAGGATCACACAGCTAATTAGTGGCAAACTCCTGACTTCCTAGTTTAGTGTCATAGTCAACTGAGCTTCTCTCTTATCTGTCTTATCTCTGTTATATTGTTCCCTGGGGAAAAAAAAACAAAACAAAAAAAAAAAAGCATCAAAGCAAAACAATAAAGAATCTTAGAGTATCAGGGCCACTAAATACTATTTGAATAGATCAAATAATTATGGGGTTAATATATTACAAATTTACTATAGTTAAGACTCTCAGAACATTGGATATTATCTGAGAACATTTCTCAGATCTTTTCCCTAAATTGTGTGCACAGAATTTTAAATGATAATAGACCAATAACTTTTTTTGAGAAGTAATAATTTCTATAAATTTTCATGCCTGTGATTTTTGCATTAACCAATATTTGAAATATTTCCCAAATACTAAGAATAATAACTATTTTGCCAAAACTTTATTTAGCTGAGTTGAAATTTTCTCTGAATCTCCTTATATCTTTTATCAGGAAAATGACTAACAAAACCAACCATCTCAAATTCCTCTTTATTTCAAATATTCTAGAAGAAAAGTAGTGAAGAAATCTCTAAAGAGAAATGGATTACTTTGAATAAATGAACAAAGACTGATTGAGTAAGATCAGTACACAAGGTTCCTTGTCATGAAATCCTTGTCATACTTGACCTAGAAGGAATATGGTTATCCCTATTTTTAGAAGAATAACTATTTTACTTTATCCTGCCATTAGGCCCATATTAGCTTCATTCTATCTTAATAGTATGACTCTTAATGAAATTTTATAACCTATTGTTCTTTGTTGTGGTTGTTTTCTAGCAATTATAGATTGAAGACAGCCTTTTCTTAACAAAAAAAAAAATATATTATTAGTGGTAAAGGATCCATGCACTACATTCAGAACTTACATTATGAAAAGGATTACAATCAAAATTCTCAACTAAAGGCACTTTAACAGTCATGCAGCTTAGGCCATCTGTAGCATTTCTTTGAGGTTAATCTGTGCCCAAATCTGATTTCAAAATGGGAGAAAAGCTTTTCAAGGTTATCAAATTGTGTCACAGGAACCTGATGATTCAAAATTTAGGCAAATGAGTTGAAATGATCATCCTCCAGAAGGAAAGACATTTGGTTAGGTTGCTATAAGAAAAGTTCAGCAATGTCTGCCCATACAGACAGATATTTTTTCATTTGAGCATTCACATAACACTTTCCATGACACTGTCTGCTTTCCATCACTCAACTCTTTGTGAAAATAGGCCATTTTTGGCTTACAGAGTTCATCATTGGTCTCAGCCCCAAAGTGAACTTCTTGAAAGATTTAAGAAAAATGATTTCACTTGTTTTTGATTCCTGACTCCTTCTACTAAAGAAAACAAACTGAGTAAAAGGTAGTAAGGAATTAATTGCATTTTCCCCCTGTTTAGGTCCCAGAAATCCTTCTAATGGCTCTTCACACACACTCACCATGGGGATTATATGCTTTACTTGGTTTGAAAAAGACTTGCTGAGTTTAGATTAAAAAAAAAAAGAAAGGAAGGAAAAAAGATTGGCATCTGTAAATGTCCTTTGAGAGAACTTGTGGTCTGAACTCGAGAGTATGAATATTTGAGGCCCCAGCCAAATTCTATCTTCTCTTTTCAGGGTAAACAGCCTTAAATGGAAACTAGGAGAGCATACTTCATGAGGTGGCAGTGTAGAGTTGTTTATCCTTTTCTACCAGTGTGGTCTTTCTTTCACCTATTTAAAAACCCATTTTTCCCCTTTGTTATTCATTCTTCTTTTTATCTTTTTCTCTTTCAGTGAGGGGAAGTGTCTTCATTGATCCCCCTGTCCCGCACCATACAAAAAAACAGTCGAGTCCAAAATGGAAACATCCAGCAAAAAATATACTTCGGACTAAGTAGAGAAGATAGCCCACATTCCCTTTGTTGTTTTCAGCAGTTCCTTCTTTTGCACTTTCCTTATGTTTTAAATCCGGAGTGCAGTTTAATTGCTCAGAATAAGATAGCTTCAAAGGTTTTCTTCAGAGGGGACTAGGAATGGGTTTAACCAAATGAAGACTGACCCCTCAGACTGATGGAATAAATAACACTTTGATTCTGAGGACTGCTTTCCTCTCTCTATTGCTATTTTTTAAAAGATAGCAAGACATAGTGGACAGAGAACTGGACTTGAAATGAGGAAGATGAGATTAAATCTTACCTCAAATATTTACTGGTAATGTGACCCTGGGCAAATAACTCAGTCTCTGTGCCTTGATTTCCTAACCTGTAAAATGAAGAGGTTGAATCTGATGGTCAGTAAGATCCCTTGTAGCTCTTTACCCAAGATCTTTTTCATGACGATATTGAAAGGTTTTATCAATAACTGAAAGTACTTGCTTGTTTTTCATAAAACTAGTCCTGTTTTTCTAATAAAATTGGAAAACTGGTTTTCAATGGATGTATCAATTTCTACTTCCTCCAAGAAGTCTTCCTTAGGTTCTACTACAGTAATTTCTCCTTCATTTGGATTCCTTTAGTATCTACCACCAGTAGCACTTCTCCCCCTGCTTCTTTTGCTCCTCTTCCTCCTCCTCTACACTGGAGCATTGAGGCAAACTGGGGCCAGAGTCCTTAATCAACTTGAAACTATACAAAATGATATGAATGTGAGCTACTATTATTATTTTATCATATATAATTTTAAGTAAGAAAATTAAGGCTCAAAGAGTATAACATGTCCCTACTATCAAACTGCTAATTTCTGGCAGAATCAGGACTAGAATTCAGATCAACTCCTAATTCATGTCTTTATATTATCATTCTACTATGTTTTTTTAGTCAATTTTTCATATATATGGCTTCCTTAAAATCTTCCATTCTCTCCCAGCTTCCATGTTAAGAACAGATTAAGGTTCCAGTTCCTGACCCATTCAAACTAATGGGTAAAAATGAAATTTCCATGCTTGGGGAATTTTATCAATATTAAAAAAAGATCCTTAATTCCAAAAGTGATCAGGGGATGGATATCTATTCTTCCAGCTGGCAGATAGCTTGGATCAGAAACTATACTAGTCATTTTTGATTGGAAAAATTACATGTTGTTGATGAAAGGGATGATTATTATAAGATTCCATGTGAAAAGAAAAAAGAAAAAGAAGATTCCATATGAAGAAGAATCATCATAGAAGTTACATCAAAGTAATAGCCAAGCAGATTTTCCCAGGGCCTTTTGGTCATTTGCACTGGGATAGAGGGTAGCAAAGAGGAGTGCCGGATAAGAGAAGACTGACTCTAAAATAAGGAATGTACAATCAGAGGCTGAGGTTGAGCAATAAGAAAGCTGCAACAAAAAAAAAAAAAGAAAAGAAAAGAAAAGAAAGAAAGAAAGAAAGAATACTTCATTTATGCCAGGTTAAGCAAGAAACCAAGGAGAAGAACCTGTTCTCATCACACCAGCCTTTAGGCAAGCACAATCCCTACTTCATTGTTTGGGAACCCAGTTGCTGAGCTGCTCTTCCCACGCCCTTCTGTTCCAGTGTATTATTTTGCTTGGTTTTTTTTTTTTTTTTTTAATCAAGCAATTACTTGAGTAGACAAATGAACTAATCATTTTTCCATCAAAGACCAAGCCCTGTTATGCTAAGACATTCTCAGAGTCATAAATCAATGAGCCAGTATGAAGGAAACAATGTGCCCTATTAATTATAATTCTAGTATTAAGAAAAATTAGCTAGTTAAGAAAAATTCCTAGTTTCTCAAACCTACTGTTTTCCTGCTTTATCCTTTGACATGTGACTGGGCTAAGGGCTCACACAGATAGCACACATGGGGAAAACACATGATTTCCAGTGTAGACTTGGTAATACTTTAGTGACATAGCTCTTTATTGTGTTTCACAACATTTACTTTACTTTAGAATTATTAAGTGTTCAAGTCATACAGAAAATAGACACAAAGGTTGCATCTTCCAAAGGTTATATCTTGAAACGCAAATCCACAGAAAAGCATGCTGACTGTTTAACTATGCATAGAAATGCCACAAAACAATTTAGGAACCAAAATGAAGAATATTATATCTGGGTGAAACTACTAGGGAGAGAGAGGTCAAAAGAAAATAATTACACACAGGAGAATTCAGACAGGACATCAATAAGAGCACAGACCATGAAATCTCCAGTGATCCAAGTGGTTGGGAAATCTTATCCAAAAGATAGGGCTCCCAGTGGCACAGATGGGTTTCATACCAACCTAGAAAATTGATTCTATCCTGATTCATCCATATCACATCCCTCAGTTCCTATCCTGAATTGTCCTTATAGAGAAGACACTTAACCATGTTGGTAAAGCATGCAGTAGTGGCTAACCAAGAAATCCATTCTCCTTCATAGGAATGACAAATTCCACCTATCTATCACTCAGTTGAATTAAATGAGCAGGTGACAAAATTTAAAAAAAAAATTCACTGCCACAATGAAGGGGGGATGGGGCTTAGATATGTAACCTTTACTGTTCAGAAATTTTATCCTGCATATTTTCACACTCCAGAACTAAAAAAAATAAAACCACTGACTCTACTCCTTCCCCACTCTAATCCATCCTTTGTACTACTGATAGCAAATGTTAGTATACTTGAAATTTTCTGCCATTTCAGTCATCCTTCAGTCATGTCCCATTTGCGGTTTCTTTGACAAAGATACTGGAATGGTTGGCCATTTCTTTTTCCAACTCATTTTATAGATGAGGAAATTGAGGCAACCGAAGTTAAGTAACTTGCCCATGGTAACGTAGCTAGTAAATGTCTGAGGCTAGATTTGAACTCAGCAAGATGAGTTTTCCTGACTCCAAGGGTGGCACTCTATCCATTGTACCATCCAATGTGCCCCTAAATTTTTCATATGGCTCCCTGTTACCTATAGAGTAAATGTATGACTCTTCCATCTGGTGTTTAAAGTCTTCCACATTCTGAGATCACACTGCCTTTCTGGCCTCGTTTCATATTTTTCCCATTCTTATACTTAGTTCCAAGAAAATTATCTATCCTGCCATGTGCTTTTCTTCAAGCCTTTTGTTCATGCTGATTCCTGGACTTTGAATGATCTCCCTTCCCATCTTCACATGATGAATCCTTTAAATATCCACTCAGTTGTCACCTCCTTCAGGAAAACTTGCCTGATCCCTCCATGAGTGAATTCCTTTGAATCATAGATGTTGCTTGTTCTGCACTTCTTTAATGTACTTGTTTCTAATTTTGGATTATGGTTCCTATATATCTTATCTCCCTACTAGAATTTATGCTGTATGAGTGAAATTACTATTTTTTATTTAAACTTTGTACATCCTCCATCACCTACTGTAGCACTCTATATAGAATAAATGTCTCCTAAACTTTTGTGGCATTGTAGAGTGACTTTTGAATAGACTTTTTAAAAAAATGTTATATTTTATGGAAATTATTATGATTTATTTAAAAACAAATAATCTATGTCAGAGGCTAGACCACAAAATATTGCAGGGAACCTATAATTCTTAGGAACCTTATGCATTATATCAAAATTATTATTATATATAAGTTATGCTTGTTAAATATTTAGTAAATGATAAATACATCATTTAAGATATTCTTAAGTCTCAACTCAGAAGGAATTGAAGACTCTAGAAAATGACTAGAAAAAAAGATCATGAATAGTCTCAGAGAGAAGAAAAAGGAGAGAAAATTTTAAAGATCAATGTAGCTACACAAGGAACTCTCTGGTGGGCTCAAATTTTGAAAGAATGTGACCAAAAATGGAAAGAATATAATATGAGGTACAAATACAAAAAGGTAGCATAAACCTCTAGAAATGGTATAAAAGTGATTAAAAACAAAATAATCAGAGAGTTACAAAACTCTTAAAGATGATATGAAAGGGATATTTAATAGTTTGAGTGGGGAAAAAGATAAACAAGGAATAGATCTTCGTGAGGAAGATTATTTAATGTTAATAGATGAAAGCAAAAATATTCAATCTCCATTTTGATTCTGTTTTCTCCACTGAATAAATCCATCTTCAAACTAGAAAAGGTAGAATAAACATTATTAAGAAGGAATAGAGGCCCAAGAGAGCTGCAAGAAAACACTTACCTGCATTAAATGAGTTCAAATCTCCAGGTCTAGGTGAATTACATGCCAGAGTTCTGATACAATGTTTAAATTTGATGGCAGAAACACTGTTAGTAAGCTTTGAGGAATCATGGCCAATAAGTAAAATATGATTTACCTAGAGGTGATAAAGTATTGTCCAATTTTGAAAAGGAAAAAAAGGCTGGTTTGTAATAGATATAGAATAATATGCTTCAAATACATTCCTGGTAAAATTCTAGAACACATTTTTAAATGTAGTTTCTGAGTTTCTTAGGGGGAAAAAAAGACTAGAAAAATCATTAACTTGCATGTACCCTTTATCTCGAAGATAGCCATCCTAGGCAATTTAAGTTCTAATAATTTATATTGTTGGCTCCTTAAGGATACTGGAAAGTTGTCACTTGCTTATGGTCAAATAGCTGGTATGTGTCAGGCAAGAAGGGAATATAGGTTTTCCTGAATCCGAGATTGATCTTTTATCCATTCTACCATTTGTATAATGCTTTATAAACTTAAAAAGTGACTTTTTTATGATTTATCACAGCTCATTTGCACTCTACAAAATTCCTATCAAGCATAAGGCAAATATCATCATCTCCATTTTACAAATAAGTTTTCTGATGCCCAAAATCAAGAAGTTAGTTTAAAGCACAGACTAGAACTCAGGTCCCCTGATACCTGGGGTAAGTACATATACCTCATTAGACCATGCCCGATTTTTCATAGATAGTTTAAAAGTTAAAATATCACTTTAATATCTCATGAATTTTTTTTTGCCAATCAACGTTATAAACAAATATTTATTATACATCTGCTGTGATCAAGGTATTGTTCCAAATTTCCACAGGGTATGTAATATATTATGGAGAATACATTTCCTACCCTCAAGGAATTTATAACCTTCATTTCTTCCTCATTCAAAAATTATAATTAACCTAGATTTGTTTTACCCAAGGGGAGGGGTGGCAGGGAAAAGATGTTGACCCAGTATAAAGGGAAGAAAAAAGGGCCACCAAAAAAAAAAAGGTTACCAGTTACCAAGATATAGACTGGAAAAGAATATCTTATCTAAGCAATGGGATGCTTTGCTTATGAAATGTCATGGACTTGAACAAAGAAGCAGATATTGATATCAAAAGAAAAATAATATCCTACACCAAGACTTGGCAACTTGCTGAATCTGGGTGGACCATTCCAATCACAGCCTAGAGTTGATATCTACACACTTATTCACAGAAGCTCAAACTGTGTCTGCTTCATATGCAATCCCATGCTCAGATATAGAACTATTCTTAGAGTATTTCAGATCAGACCAATCACTCTGACCCAAGTCAAAATAAATTTCCCTCACTATTAATCTAGAGAGAATAAAATTCACTTTAACAGGCCCTTTGATGGAAGGGTAGAGCTGCTAAGGCAATCTCCCAGTTGCACATTTAAAAGGTTATACTTGGCACCTTTACTGAAATCACAAATATAACAGGGTCATAGATTTAGAACTGGAAGGGATGTTAGAGGTTGTTCATTCCCACCTTCCCATTTTATAGTTAAAAAACTTGAGGTCGTAACAGTAAGAAATGGGAGAACCAGGATTTGAACCTACAGCCCCTGACTACAAAACTAGCACTCTTTGTATGGCAACACAGAACACTTCAGTAAATGATTCTCTCCCTTCATCTAGTTTTTAACTCAGAGTCTGGTTGTGACTTTTCTCTCATCTACTGCTTCTTCCTCTCCAGTTCAGACTCGGATCTTTGTCAACCATACTCCAGACTGTCCTTTTCATCTTATCTGTTAGCTTCCAGAACCATTAATCCCCACCCCCTGACTACCTTGACATTCCTTCACCTAGTCCTGCTGCTGAGCTCTGCCCTGAACACTTAGTCTTAGCCTCCAATTGTTTCTGGAGTACTCTCTTCTTCCCAGGCTCATGTCCTACTCTTTTTTCAAACATCAGACACTCTAGTCATATGATTCGAGTCACAACTTGCTATTCCTTGTTTTAATGTCTACTTATACTATCTGTGTTACTGATACTGCTACTCATATGTACATTAATAATGATTCTTTAGTTTAAGTTTATGGTTTTATGGTTCAAGTCTGAAAGAAGGAAAACCAACCCAGAGGAGAGATTTCCCTATTCCTAGTATAATAGGTATAATAAGCCAATTGGAAAGTTTCTATAAATTTAGAAATTATTGAGTACATTAGAGATTGTATATCAGACTGCTTTTAAATCCAGAGAAGGAGTTAACAAAAAAAGATGATCCTGTGAACGGTCCAAAGGTGGGCAGTAGTATAGTTTCATCTTACTGCATCCTACATTAGATAATCCCTAATACACACACACGGAAATCTTCAATTCACATGGGGACCGCCTCCTTTGAATCTCTTATATTAAGGAAAGATGGAAGGAGAGAGTAAACTCTTAAATATATTGACTTATGAAATGAGCTGGAACTAGGGAGCTATGAACATATTTTTTCCTGGGTACTAGAATTTAGAAGGCACTAATCTTTCAATAGCATATTATTAAAAAAAAAAAAAAAAAAAAAAAACTTAACCCTTAACAAGAATTAGTTAAAATAAGTAGCTATCTTATAGCTGTTTCTTCCTCCATCAAGGATAGTCCGCATGAGTGCTTTCCTATATGGATCCTACCCTTCTTCTCTGAGAAGAAAAAGACTTAGGATGTCTCTGGATTTATGCCTACCATCACCACCTCCAGCTGAATTGAGTATTTTATATTATTCATCTTGTGATCACCAAAATTGATAGCTATGGCTTCACATAAAACATTTAACATTTACTGAAAAGGTACAACAGAATGAAGGGGAAAACTTAAGGAAGTCTGTGCATTACTCCAACTAATTGCCTTATTATAAAGTGTAGGTGGTAAAAAAAATAATTATTTTCAATACTATTTTTAATAAGCAAGCATCATATTAATAATCCAATGATCAATAAATGCTGAGGAATGTTCTTGCACAGTAACATTAATAATATCCTTTCATCCCTGACTGAGGCAGAGTCTCCCTGTAGACATCTTTTATTCAGCTGAACTCAATATAAATAAAGAGGAATGACTGTGTGGTTAAATAGGTGGTCAGCCACAAGTAGCTTTGAGTAATGGTGATAGATAGGAGGTGAAAATGTTAAATAGAGCCAGAGTATTCCTTAAGGGTACGCTTAGTAACTTCATATTTTCAAAATTCACTAATGATCAACTGAATCAACTTGTTCAATATATTGCATATCTCTGTATCAACTAAGCATTCCTTTACCAACATTCTTTAATGATATAATTAAAAACCAAACATTTAGAAATAATTCTGTTTACATTTTTTCATTCTACAACCCTTGTTGTCCCCATAGGTGCCTTATGGTTCACCTTTACCCAAAGTATTTAGATTCCAAAAATCTGTTTGATTGTGTAAATGTGCTAAACAACAGGATGTTAGGCTCAAATTTTCCCCTCATTCATCCTTGTCTTATGTGGAGGTCCTAGAATTTAATTCTAAGTAATAATTAACAAACATTTGTTAAATATCTAACAATAAATCAACAAGAATTTACTATATGCCAGGAATTGTGCTAAGCTCTGAGAATATAGATACTAGAATATTAAATAAACTATTTTCTTTCTTCTTTTTTTCCTGGCTGGGTCTCTCCTTCTTTTCCAGGATGGAAATAAAGGCGATATCCAGTCCTGAGAAGTCTGATCGTACTACTGATCAATACAGAAACTTTGATGTTACTCAGTTTTGAATGTGAGCTGATTCATTCCTCTTTAGATCATTTGATGATCCCTTTCTCCCAGGGTCTCACTATACTGATGACAAACTTATTTTGGTCACTTGAGCAATATAAGTCACTACTGCTCAGAATTCCTGAGCTCAAAACATCTTCTAGCTTCAGCCTACCTGAAATTATAGAATGCTTCACCAGGCTCATCAATACTTTTTATGTTCAATGAGCTTATCAGGGGAGGCAATGTATCAAAGATATATATAAACATATACATACACACACACACACACACACACACTCACACACATACAAAATAAAAACAAGGTTGTTAAAGGTGGTGCACCGGATTCAGGAAGATTCATTTTCCTGACTTTAAAATGGGCTCCAGACAGTTATAAACTGTGTGACCTTGGGCTAGTCACTTCTTGTGGAGAAAAAAAAAAGATGAAAAGAAAAACCCAAATAGCATCAATTAAGACTTATACACAACTGAAATTGCTGAACAAGAAATTAATTAGAAGGTAGTTAAGGAGGGAATAACTAGTATTGAGGTAAAGCTTCATGTAGAAAGTGGCACTTGAATAGTATCTTGACAGAAAGAGAGATTCTAAGAAGCATGAGTAAAGAAAGCATGCATTCTAAGGATAGCTTCTACAAGATACAAAAATGGGAGATGGAATATTCTTTCTATATGTGAGAAAAAGAGAGAAGACCAATTTGGCTGAACCCCATAGATTGGCAACTGAGTAAAAAGAATGTATTAGATGCTGAATTTATAAGAATAAAGCTCCCTTCAAGGAGCTTGTGTACAATTCAGGTACACAGCCTGTGTACGATGGTAGGTAGGACTTAGACACAGTTAACCATAACACAAAGGATTATAACAGACTCAAAGAGAATGAAATTACTTATAACTTAGGAGTGGAGATAGAAGAGGTAGACCAGTGAAAGTTTCATGTAATAGATGACAACTGAACAGGAACTTGAAGGAATGTGAAAGTTTGATAAGAATGTGTATTGGACAGTAGGAAGGAGAAAAGAAGAAATAGACTAGACTTATCTAGAGAATGGCCTAAGTCAAGACTCAGATGTTAGAAAAGGCAGAATAAAATATGGGAATAAGGAGAAAGATAGAAAAGGAAGAAAAGAAAAAGAAAGGAGGGGAAGGAAAGAAGGAAAGGAAGGAAGGAAGGAAGGAAAGAAGGAAGGAAGGAAGGAAGGAAGGAAGGAAGGAAGGAAGGAAGGAAGGAAGGAAGGAAGGAAGGAAGGAAGGAAGGAAGGAAAGAAAACATTTCTTTCACATTCACAATGTTCTGGAGGGAATGGGGGTAGAGATGAAGACCATGATATGATCGGATGTTCCAGCATAAGAAGACCCTAGGAACTGAGAAAAGTTCCAGGTTGAAAAACAGCCGAGATATAGTTTTGAAGTCTGGAAATTGGAAGGAAAATAAAAATTGGCTAACCTGGGCTGCTCCACAAAATGGAGGCCCTAGGAGGAGAGAGTGTGCTTAGTAAAGGAAAATTCCAGGATGGGGAGATTGTGATATTCCATAATGAGAAAACCCAAGATATTGAGGATCAAGGATTGTTTGGCAGGAGCACAGTGTGTATAAATGAATATATCATGATAAAAGGTTGAAGAGGTCAGTTGGAACAAGATTGTAAAGATCTAGATTAACTTACATTATGATTTATATGATAGACAATGAAAATTAACTTCCTTCAGGAAGATTGACTTTGAATACTTACAGTGAGGCAGATGATATGAGTCACAGAATTCTACAGTTCCCTAAAAAAATAATTAGTTACAAGTCACCCAAAAGCAAATGCAAAGATGTATGATGATATAATTAGACAGTAAACATATTGCCAATATATAATTGTGCAGAGATTGTGTGATGTATATTATCGAAAAGAATATAATTGGAAAATTAAGTGAAATATTTATGTAATGGGAGTAAATTGTAGTGGGAACAAATTTTCCTAGAGTCTCCATTAAAATTTGCCCCACCTAAAATGCAAAGGTACTGTCTCCAAAACTATACTCTCTTAGGGAACAAAGGCCCAATCACTGATGCACCTTCCTAATAGCCTAAAAGCATAAAAGAAATTAGTTCATCAGGAGTAAGTTTTCAGATTTAGCCAATATCCCACGTCTATGTGAGTCACCACATCCTGCCCCCCAGACCAGATAATTATGGGTATAGAGGGATCTGCTTCTATTAGAGCTAGTGCTGTATCTTTGCTGAAGATCCTTTCATGACATAGCTAGATAAACCTACTTTTGTTAATTGGTAAGAGGTCTACAAGTGTCTCATTTCATTGCAATATGAAGCCCGATTAATTAGAGTCAAGCCAAAATTGTACTAATTGTACTAATGTACTAATGTACAGAATTGTACTAATGCTCCAATGAGAACCTCCAGTATTAAAAAATCTATAGGAAGGCCTCTAGCAAGGTGTTGGTATATTAACAGAATGTCCTACACAAAAGAATTAGAGAGTATAAATGGATTGCCATCTGATCCTATGAGAGGGCATATACAAACTAATAAGATCACAAACACTTCCAAATAAAAGAAGTCCCTAAATCATAAGGATAATATGATCACACCTGTGTGGTCTGAAGATATTTTCAGAAACTGCAAGTGTGCAAATGACTGAAATTATATTAGAGGGAGTGAGATGAGAAAGAATACTGTTGTGAATGAAAATCTTAAGAGACAGAATTTTTGGGTAATTAATGATCAATTTGTTAATTAGGTTAGCTAATAATTAATAAATGATGACCATCAGTCTTTTTCAATACCTAAAGACAAAATCATGGAGATCCTTGAATGCTTAAATACTTTCAGTGAAGTGGGTGTCCCTGACAAATTAAAAATCAACCATGATTGGCAAAGACTTAATGAGGAGAATAGACATATTAATGAGGAAGTGAGTAAAAACTTTTTAGCTCCTCCTCTTGACAGCATGATTGATCATAAAACTCAGTTCTCTCTAGAAATCTGGATAAAGGAAGCCATCTCTACAAACAGAGGGCAAATGACTTGCCCAGGATCACACAGATTGTCTGGGGCATTTGAACTCAAGTCCTTCTAACTCCAAACCCAAAACTCTATTCACTAATTTCACCAGCTAACTATGAGAATTTCTTAAAAAGATCAAGGCCTCTGGAGTCAGATGGTTCTGGAAGAGAAAGGCAAGTCATCTTCCTGATATCATTGATCCTCTTCAAGAATAAAGGAAAAACAACAACCTATGAGCAGTAAGAGTTGCCCTACTGGGGACCCAGTCAGCCAGTTCTAGATGGACAATGCAATCCATCTTTTCTTCTCTCCCTCATTCCTTTCTTCCTCTGTTTCTCCTTTTCCTTTTCCTCCTTCCCTCCTTCTTTTCTCCCTCCCTCTCTTCCTTCCTTCCTTCTTTCCTTCTTCCTTCTCTTCTTTCCTTTCCTCCCTCTTTCCCTTCCTCTTCTCCTCTCAATTGCTCCCTCCTTCCCTTCCCTCTGTCCACATAGGGTATCACACCCTTAACTGTGGATGCTCTGCTCCAAGGAATGTAAATTTTGATCACTGAAACCTCACAAGATTCTTGTAAATCGTTACAGCCTAGATTTTACTTTTAAGGATGGTGCCTTAAATTCAAATCACTCTGGTTCTCATTGATTGGCCAACAACTGGTCCCAGTCCAAGCTCCATTTGGTCATCTTTTGGGCTCTGGTGTAAATAGTAATTATATTATTATTTGGCCAGAAACTCTAAAGATCTTCCCTTCCCAGATTGATTTTTTTTTTGGCCAGGATAAAAAGAAATCTTTCTGTGATTCATGTCTCCATGCCTAGCTTTAGTCACAGAAAGGTCATTGCCTTGGGCAAACTGAGACCTGGGAAAAGATCTCAGCTTAAAAAAGACCTAGGTCTTCTACTATATCCAGGGCCATCTTTAGTCATCCTGATTCTGCCACTGATCCCAGATAGCCCCAGAGGAGAGTGTAAAACTGGTGACTTTGCATGGCCCTCCCTCACTTAAATCCAATTCACTTGCAAGTCATGAGATCCCCTTCCTGATATTATGATCCTCTTTGAGAATGAAGGATAAAAAACAACAGCAATGAAAATTAGTAATGAAGTCTGGTAAGAATATATGCCTGGAATCAGGCAAATCTATCTGGAGACTACCTCAATAGACTAAAAAAGAAATAAAAAGGTCTGACACTTGTATGGTAGAAGTATGAATGACGAAGAGAGGTTACATACAAGGGATATTGAGAAGGTGAACTCACTGGTACGTGGTATCTAAGTTGATATGGAAAGTGAAGAGTAAAAGTTAACTCAATATGAACATGGTCAATTATGTGGTACTAACCAATGGTAGTACCATTGAGATAAAGAATTAAAAAAAAAAATAAGGAGAGAATAAGAAGTTCATTTTTAGCCGTGTTGTCCTAGAGATTATGGAACCTTGAACAAGTTAACTCTTCTATCAGTTTTCTCAGTGTTGGAAAGGGATAATCTCAGTATTTACCACATGGTAAGTGGCTTAGCAAATACTTTTTCATTTGATTCATTCATTTATCCTGGAGGCATTAGGAGATAAACTGACATCATGTGTATGAAAGCATTTCATAATTAGTAACATGGTATAGGAATGTAAGGTCCAATTACACTTTCCCTATTCTTCTTTTCTATTTCGAACATTTTTGCTCCATCATTTCATCACGCTACATGTTATACACTGTTTCTTCTGACTAGTATAGTTTGGCAATACCCTGAATCCAGACCCACGTGATTTTTTTTTTCTTTTTACCTCTATTTTACCTCTCCATGCCACTTTCAAATTTCTGTTCTTCTGTGCCTACCATAGTACAGAGTACATAGCAGAGGCTTAATAATAATAGTAGATGCTTGTGGAATTGAATTGAAATTTTCATATATTTTAACCATGCCTCTCTGTTCCCTGAATGGTCTTATATTGACTTCTTTTATATTATAGACCAAGATTCTCAACCTGTCTTTCAAAATCCACCACCAGAGCCACCTACACTCTTGGAGTCATTCAGTTCTCTTCTTTTTTCATTCATTTCGTCTCTTCCTCTAAGAAAATTCACTGTAAATACCACTCAATCTATTCCCATTTTCTTTGATGATAAATACATAAGAAAAAGAGAAAAATTGGGCCTAGGACAAAGTTTTGTTAAAACATTATTAAAACATTGAGTGAAATTGCAAATAAGGTGTTTTTGGAAATAGTGTTGGAGAGAAATTTGCAAGCATGCCTAGGAAATTGAGTTGAAGTCAGTGAAAAAAATCTCATAGCCACCTTGAGATATCATTTCCAGATCAAAGCCAACTTGAGGGAAAAAAAACTAAAGGAGAAGGATACTTCCTTGATACTGGCAGGAAATCCAAGGAAAATAGAGAATAGATTTGTGGTTCTGATCAAGAGGAATCCATTGGAAATAGGTTCAATATAATGTTTAAAAAAAAAATTTTTTTAGCAGTTTCCAAAAGGAGAATGAAACACTCTAACTGTATTGCTGTCTTTTCATATTCTGATCATAATAATTCTCAAGGAATAAACTAGAAACAGTTTCTAAAATGCTTTGGTTTATTTTCAGATTTAATCATTTACATTTGATAGATGAGATAGTCAAAGCACAAAACTTTGGTCCATATGCTTTTGTTTTATAACATGCTGTCTTAATGGATAAGTTCTTTCCGGCAAGTTCCCATATGGTATGTGGTTGTCACTTGCAATATAACTGGGTCATGGCTTCCATCACTGAATAGAGTATACATACTCCAGTTTTTCATTGTGGCATTGTACCATGATTTCTTCTTTCACACAATTATGTAGAGAAAAAACAAGAATGGAATGGGGAGCTGTATATTATAAATGGCCATTATTTCTGAATATTACAGACAGCATATTCAGTCTATGAACTGTTGTTAGTCTGTACCTCATCCTCATAGATATATGTTCCTGGACAACAACAACAACAACAATTATATATATATATATATATATATATATATATGTAATTTTATAATACCTTCCTTAAACTGCCATATCACTTTCCTTTTCTGTGGACTATAAATTTTGCCTCTGAATAACCTGACTTAATTTATTGATTTTTCTATGCTCTGCCTTCTTTTCATCATGTTATCATCATGTTTGAGTTCACTAGGAAATATGGTCAGAGCTGAGATGGTTTACTTTCTTGACAGGAGGAATTATTTCAATATAGGAAGTGGGGAAGTCAGAGTCTGAATAGACTGGACATCAGAACCATAAGTAAAGAAGAGGAGAGATGAAAAATGCATACTTGTATCAAGTCAGGAATGGGGAAAGAATAATCACATCATAGTGAATCAGCAAAAGCAGAAGCTAAGACCCAGGGTTGGATACACTGAAGTAGTCAGACAAACGAGAAGTGGGATGAGTTCTAAGATTCAAAGTTAAAGCCAAGGACACAAAAATAAGAGCATTTGAGACCTCTGGGCCTTAAGGAAAATGACAATTATCATTTGCTGAGCCATCTTGAACATAATGAGCACTACCTAATAACTCACCATGGTACTGAACTCAAATTTGCTGCAGTGAACATTCTTTTGTCACCATCTATCTATACTTTTGCCTTTTTTAGGGATAACAAGTCAGGATCCATATAAACTGAAGATAATCACATGGGGAAACCAAGAGGCAATAGTGTGATATTTTAAAGCCAACCTACAAACAAATAGAATCCTCCCAAAGGCATCGCCAAAGGGGGATAAAAAACAAAACTATGTATGATAAACAATGGCCCAGAGGATTGCCTTTAGAGTTAAATGCAGTTAGTGGCTTCCTACATAGTCCAAAGACTTCAAGCTACCTCACTGATGATTCTTTCTTTATACACCAACAACTGATTTTCTCCTTTCAGACATACTAAACGAATGGGAAATAGCACATGTGGAGAAACAAAAGTAAAAAGGTATATCTTGCTTTCTGCATTGTCCGGATGACTAGTATTGAAGATTAAATAACAGCTGATGGCTATTTACACTAATTCCACTGTTAAATCTAATAATGTGCCAATTTTATATTGTATAGACTCACAAGTAATAAATGTAAACAGTGCCTGTGAGTGATGTGAATGCATTAGCATGGTGTAAATGATATTCATTATATATGAACTGCCAACTCTGCTCTAGGACCCTTATGATAATGAGATGTTGCTCCTCTTGAAGCAATCCCAGTGAGTAACCATTTTTAATAAATAAAATAAAATATGCATCCTTAGAAGACTTGATACTTCCTTCAATTATAAAATCATTTTAAATAAAACCCATGTTTTTCAGAAGAGTCTTTCAGATTACTTAAATTCAATGCTATTTTCTAGCTACCTTTTGGAACAGTTTTTAAATTTGAACTGCCCACCACTAATCTTTTAAATGGATAAGATCAGAGGCTGAATCTTTAGATTAAATTGTTAGAATTGTTCTACTGTTGGATTTCTATTGGTAAGAGAGAGGGAAGGGGAAAGACAAAAGGGGAAAGAGAGAGAAAGAGAGAGAGAGAGAGAAAAAGAGAGAGAGAGAGAGAGAGAGAGAGAGAGAGAAAGAGAGAGAGAGAGAGAGAGACTTTATTTCATTTAAAACATATAAATGATGCCAAGTTCCTATTTGAAGTTGTTAGACTGTGATTGCTAGTAGAACTATAACCTTACTTATGCAAATCACCAGAGTTCATGGTAAGTCTGACATTTACAGAATTAATGAACTAAATAATTAAGTGACCTAGTAAGCGAATTGGTAAACCAGAACTATTAATCTTTTAATGAATTCTTTACTATCACTTAAATAATAAATTTTTTGCATAATTTTAAAGGATTACAGTAAAGAAACATTAGAATAGAAAACCCATTATGTGAAGGAACGTTACTTTTATAAATCCGTCATTATGTCTCTCTTTATTGAATTCATTTCTATTCAGATTTTAGAAAAGTGGCAATTCTTACACTGGTGACTAAGAGTCCCCGACTTCGAACTTTTTTTTTTCCCTTAGTGAGACAGAAGGGCCTAGGATCATTTACTGCTTCAGAAAAACCACTGCCTAAAATGAGTAATTAGCATACAACTGTAATTTCAGAAATCCCCTATTTGATGGTGTGTATCCCATGTGTTTCAGAATTTCCAAGTGCTGCTAAGTTAACTAGGCACGTAAAACAATATCTCCTCACTGATTCCTTCCCCACAAAAAGTGTTTTTTTTTTCCTTCACCACAAATCATTCACTATTTTACCTTTCTGTGTTTCCTTTCTGTTTTATACAATTCTCCAGGTATTAAAATAACTATACTAACAACAGCCAAATTTCAGATTATTTAAATGAACAGGGTTATATCTATTAATAACAAGACTGAAGTTAAAAAAAATTAGGCTGACTCTTCAGGATCCATACTAATTGCTTCCAAAGGACTGCCCTTGAGTGGAATTATTGAATTATGAGCATTCATTGACTTCCACTGGAAAAATTTTTTTTAAATGAAATGAATAGAAAAGCTAGGAAGAGTAATAAATCCAATGTTTTCTTGAACCACATGCAAAAAGAGATCATCTTTCTGACCAGTCCTTATAAACAATCACTAAATATTGAGTTCCTCCTTGTCCTTCACAATGCTGTGTACTATACTGAGGGAACAAAGAAATATAAGACTATGTCTTTGCACTTATTGAAAACAGATAATAAAGGGGATCTCAACCTTCTTTGTATCATGGATCTCTTTGGCAATGTGGTGAAACCTCTGGACCCTTTCTCAGAATAATGTTTTAAATGAATCAAATAAAATACATAGGATTATAAACAATATGAATTATAGTAAAATACTCATCAATTTTTTTAAACTAAGTTAAACTACCCCTTGAAATTTGTCTATTTACCCTAGGTAAGGAACTACTTAGTGATCTAAGTAGACAAAAAAAAATAAACCCATGTAAAACAATTCACAAAAATTATAAGATAGTCCCTAATTAAATTATAAATGGGGAAAGTTGCTATTAATGAGGGCAAGTGTAGACAAGGAATGTTTTATGTTGGAAGTACCACTTGAGTTGACTAGGCTTTGAATGAACAAACTCTTTTGGAGGTCATTTCAATTGAGGAGCATTACATGAATCCAGACAAGAAACAACAATGAAAATGCAATGCTCATGGGATTTTGAAGGGACCAGTCTAGTTGTAGCAGAGTCTCCCTGATGGAAAAAGTTAAGATGAAGTGAGATTATGTAGATCTTTCCCACTATGGGGCAATGTTTTGGGTTATCATATCCTGCTCACTTGAATATGACTTAATTATTTCTTGTATAGTTTTTAATCTTATTAATTACAAAGTTGATTTGATAACTTGCTTAGCTGCACTTGCTGGAGGCATCAAAATGGGTAGTTATAGCTTTGCCATGTGTGGACATATGATAAAATTCTATGTTCAGACTGTGAGAGAAATATCATTTTAGTAAGATTCTTATAACCAATCTGGATTGTATACATTTGTTTTGTGTATCCTTACATAAGTTATCTCCACCCATACAATGAAAATTTCTTTAGGGCAGAAACTGTTTCATTTTGTCTTGTATTTCTACTATCTAGTATAAAATAGGGGTTTACAATGCTTGATGTATAATAAGTTCTCAATAAATGTTTGATTGCATGTGGAGACCATGTAAGCTCAAAGGAAGAATTATCAGGAAGGCTTCAGAGCTTAGTGGAGCAGAGCAACTGAGATTATACAAGTTGCAATCCTTCTAGCTCTCTGCTCTATTTCTATATTGACTAGTACTCCTGGAAAAGACTGATCTTTAAAATATTTATTTATAATTGCTTCTCAGTTTACTAATTTCAAAGATGACTACCCATCTACGCTTTAGAAAATAGTTTACATGAATTGCAGCGATCAAATTCAAGTCAACAGTTGTTGCCCAAACTTCTGGGGATGAGCCTTGCTGAACTTAGCAAGGCTGGTCCTCAACTGACAAACTGACAGCCCACCACAGGGTCTGAACTCAAAATCATTGCAATTCATCATGACTCACCAACCTCTGCCATGATACTTTGAGAATTTCAAGAAATGAGGCACTGGAATAGGTCCTTACTAGGAGTTTTAAACATTTAAAATACCAAGCTATTTAGTTGATCCTAATTATCTTGCACCAGGAGTCTCCAGAGGCCAGTGTACATTTTGTCAAACTAAAAGTTTCACTGCATAAATAGGATTGTCTGGCTGTGTTCTTGTGAACTGAATAACATCTATAAACTTTCTGTTTTTCATTCATCTTGTAGTAGAGTCTACAATTTTAACAATAGCAGTCTACGTTAACCAGAGTTCCAACTATGATTCTTTTCCTTTATCATATCGACTGCTTAGCTTTTAGAACTTCTTTTGTTTTCCATTTCAGATGAAAGGCATGGTAATTCAATCATTTACCTCAGACTCTGATCAATGGAAAGTTATGGATATTTTTTAAAACTAATACAGCTGATGTCCTCATTCCTGAACATTTTTTTTTTTTGTTACCAGTCTCCAAACTTTACAGAGGTTAGATTTCATTTATTTTTCATTTTTGTTGTAACAACGTGGAGGTATGAATATCACCATATAAGAATTCTGGAAAGAACTTATCAACAAATGTGGAATGATTTAGATCATAACTCTTTGTTGATGAAAATAAAGGGTTTTTTGTTTTTTTTTACTTCACTGGAAAGTGTTGAGCAATAAACCCCAGAAGAGATTGTATCAATATCAATATTGAAACTATACTCACTTGATAAGAAATTTCTATTAAAAATGACCAATACTGGCCTAATCCCATGTTGTGGGGTACACACACATACAAAGACACACACACACATACACACACATACACACACACACATGCCAGCTGTTAAAAGAAAAGAAAAGCATTTGTGTATATTAAGTCTGTTCATATTCGTTCATTTAGGTTACGGCTGCACAATGAATGTATATAAGGAAAAAATCTGTTGTCATCTAAAAAAGGTATTTGGATGATTTTTAAAAATCAATTTGGTGATTGAGGGGCCTTTTATTTTGGATACAATTGGTTGACCTAAAAGTAAAAGTCTGTATATATAAATAATGTGTTAGATCATAAACATGACCTCTCTTAGAGTGAAGCATGATAAAAATGGCAGCTATGACAAAGACATGAAACAGAGATTGACCTGAGAAACATTCTTAAGAAAAAAATCTTAGTAAAAGGTCAAAAATAAGTTGAAGTTTTTGTGAGACTTTTAAATTGAATCATGAAATAGTGAATGGCCCTTTATGTTCAATATCCATCCATCTCTTCTTCTAAGTTGAGCAAACTGTCACTAGCACTGATTATTAAGGTGACTAAAACAGCTAATTCAAACATGACATTCAAATAAAAATTGAACTTATCAACAGGAAAAAATTGCTAAAGAAAGTTTACTAGTGATTGTCATATGTCACTAGAAAACTGAAAGGTTATCTAGTCAAGAAGATCCTTTCATTACATGTCAACTTTTTTTTTTTTTAATACACCACAAACTTTATTTGTTTATTTACTCAAGTTCTTTCATAATGACCAAGACTTGCACAATCTTAAATCTCTTTTGTGAGACATAGGACTATGTAGTGGAATTGTCCTTTCAAAAAAAATGACTTTGAATAAGCTATTAGTAGGTTAGTTAAGATATGATTACAATTTTGACCACTCTAAACTGGTCAGACTTTAATTCCAATTGGCTTCTATGATTAATTTCCTGACACTTTTGTAAAAATAAAATTAATTGGAAAAATTTATTTGTAGTTCCAATCATTTCTAATAGGTAATTTTTTATTAACCTCCCCAAACTGAAAATGCTCATTTCCCTTTGACCTCATATTTAAGCTCTCTTCAACCCAACTTTCCCTTTATGGACACATCTGTAGTCCAGCTAACCCAGATCATCTGTCACCTTCTACTCATGTTCTCTCTATTGATTATTTCCTATTTATTCAGTATGGAGCTTATTTGCATATAGTTGTTTATGGGTTGTCTCCCAAGTTAAATTGTGAACTCCTCAAGGGCTGGGGAGTGTCACTTGCCTTTCTTTGTATTCTCAATGCATAGCATGGTGGTTAATGAACTTTATTCCCAGGATATTCCCTGCTTAGAACTTTATACTATTGTGATGAATTTTTTCAAGATACTTTTGAAATATCCTTTGTACATATGTCATATACTCCACGGGATTGGTCTCCATGAAGAAAGGGATCATGTAATGTATCTTTAAAACAATGACATCATTATAAGTGTGACTTAATCTCCAAATGTGTTCATCGATAAGTGTTTTTCAAACTTTAAAACACAACATGAGCGTCAGTTTGTTGTTGCATAAGAGCTGGCATTTGAGTTAGGCCTTCAACAATGGATTGAATTTCAAAAACATTCTTACCATCTCCTGTTCTCCTTCAAGGGGAGTGTCTATAAAGTTATAAAGACTTCTTTTTCTGGAATAAAAGGGGAAGGTGAAAAAGAAATGGTAGAAAAGTATGTGAGTAAAATAGGCTTCAAATACCTAGAAAAAGTAAAAGGGTTTTTTGATTGGTTATTATTTTCACTAACACTGGCAAAGATTTAGGTTTTGAGAACACAGCCCCAAAGGGAAATGTCATGCTTTTGAAATGATGAATTCACAGGGGAAGCATTAAGCATCTATTCTGTCTATTTCCTTTTTATATGATGCATAGAGCATTGATAAGCCTCTATCCTTGTTGGAAAGAAAACAATGTGGGTGGGAGTAGCCCAAGTTTCAGGGATTTGAATATGGAAAACATAAGAAATAAGGCAAAATTTGCGCATATTTTAATAGCCAAGGGAGCATTGTTTGGAGAATAGACACTAGTATCTTTTTAGTTGTTTTTTTTTTAAAGGCTAAGTAGAATGATTCCAAATTGTTTACTGACAGTAACCATTTGCCAACTGTTTTCATTGGTTATGGAGAGACTCCATAAGGAATCTCTATGCTTCTTGAATCTGCAAGAAACAAACTCTTCAACTGGCAAGAAACAAGTACTCCCTTTGAACAATGAAATAACATAAAAGGACAGTGGGGTTTTTTAAGATACAAATACTGACAATTTAAAAAGTAAATGCAAAATATTCAATGCAGAATTCTTTAAAAAAGGTTTTGATAGGTGTTTGCATTCCTAGAATAAGCCACCCAGATATGGAGATACATAATCTAGATTAAAAAAAATTTCCATGCTATACAGAAAAGTTGAAGTTATCTGATTAATTTTAATAAAAATAAATTTCTAAGTTATATGTGTATAATATATAATATTTTGGAGAGTTGTTTGCTTGAGTCATTTTCAGAAAAATGTTGCAACTCTCTATGCTCTAGGTATAGACTGAGCTTTAAAAAGAAGGAAGACATATTTAGTATAAATATTTTCCACATCTGTTATTTTTTAAACTCTTGTTTCCATTTTTGTTGTAAAGACTTTTTTATTTTTGTATAATCAAAAACATTTACCTTATCTCCAATAATTTCTCTAATTTTTATCAGTAGATAAAAATTTATCTTCAGTTCATAAATAAGAAAAAATATTACTCTATCTTCTTCAAACTTTTTAATGGTTCTTTTTTATATTTCACTCTTTGATCTAGCTGGAATTCATTATAACATATGGTATGAGATAAGGATTTAGATTTTTTTCTCACCATGCTACTATCCAGTTTTCCCAAAAACATTTGTTAAATTATAAATTTTTTCTCTGGTTTTTATTTTCTGTTGGCTTATCAAAAACTAATTATTTGCATATATTTAAATCTGTTTCTATGATCTCTATTATGTTTTGTGCATATATGTAGAGTTTCTTTCTAATATATAATATATGGAATATATTATGTAAATGTATTATGTTTATATAATCTATGATGTATATGCTACATATAATCTGGAATCTGATGCACTTTAATATTACTAAATAAAGGGTGAAATATTTGCATTAGGGAAGGGGAATAGACAAAGATAATATGGGAGGCAGTCACAGAAGGAAGCTCAGTGAACAAAATTGTTCTCTGTTTTGACTACAGAGGTCTTTTGGGTGTGTTTAACATTTGTGTGGAAGACATCTTGCTGAAGAAAAGCCGTTAAGCCTATTTCCTCTTCCAAACCAAATTTTTTTATAGATACCAAACAAAAATTTCAAGAAGATCTTTTGTTCTCTGATTCTTTTAATTAATTATGTGACTGTAAAGATTTGTTGTGAAACCTTACTTGGGCAAATCTGCTTCTTACTGACTTACATTTTCATTAAGGATTCCCTTAAAAAAAACTTATGCAAATTATTCTCATAAAAAAATATTTATACATACTGGATAGCTTTTGTTAGCTTTTAATTTATATTGTTCAATTTTGGAGGGGATAATAATAATGTCTGATTTTTTTCTAAGTTGCTATATCATTTTTTTCAGATGTCAAGAATTGGTCACTCTATACCTTCAAAATTGTGTTACCTCTAGAACAGACCTCCAACAGATAATTTTGGTCTGATCCAGTCATTCTTTCCATTTTTGTTTTCTTAACACTTTGGGAATTGTAATGTTTGAGTGCAAATGTGGTAGTTCCATTGTCATTCATAAAAAAAATAGTTTATTGTACTTTGACAGATCTTCTCTGCTTTTTAAAAATATTTGTTGTCCTCGTTCCAGTACCATCTTAAATGAATACTCCTATGATCATCTAACTTAATTGTTTTTTATGCCAGTCTCTTTTGAACTCATCTTACATCTACCTTTTCTTCACTATTTTATGAAACAATAGTCTTCAGTCTTTCACCATCCTTATATGTAGTGTTTAAAAATTAACTTTATATTTTAAAATCAATGTTGCTCTTCCCTATTATATCTTTCCCACTACCTTTCCATTTGTTGAATAAGGTGTTTTCAATCTATTTCATTTTTTTTGTGAGTTTGACAATTGTTATATCAGTTAAATTTTCACAAAACATTATAGTGTCCATTTCAATGTCTGTTATTTTATTCATTTTCTTCCTTTTGTTATTGTTGTTATAAATACCTCATTTAAATAGCTCAAGTTGAAACTTTAACTGCATGTCAAATATCATTTGTATTTTTTTCTTCTAATTTGCTATTTATTTTTATCTTTATTCTATTAAGCAGATGGCCTAACATAGTCAGCTGGTTTAGAAATTATTACTACATCAGTAATCATATATTTCCTTTCATGATAATCACTTTAATATTTTTGGTGATTTATTTCATTCTTGATGTGTTCAATGTCTCTTGACTATTCTCTTGAAGAAAATATTCGTGACGTGTAAACTTGAGTATAATCTTCTATGGTTTTGGCTTGTTTTGTTTTGTGATGGTGAGTTATATCTTCTAACATATTTTTTCACCCTTTCTCCCATGACTACTTTTTCATTAAAGTTACAAAGAATTAAATTATATATTGACTAAATTTGCAAAATGCTATTAACTTCTTTGTAGAATTTCTCAGCCTGCCTCATTCTTCAGAAAAGATCTTGGGATATAAATTACAATTGTATTTACAAAAGCCTTTTCCTTATATTCATTCAGGAAACCTGAAATGGAAAACTATAGATATAATGGTATTTCTGTTTTCTTCAGAATCATCAGAAAATAATTTTTACCAATTCTATTTACCTCTCTCAAATCTGCTTCCTACTGTGATCAATCCTTCTCTTTAATTGCAACTTCTTTGTATCTTCTAGTTCCTTTTTTTTTTTTTTTGCTTGGATATCTATATTAATATAATTTACTTCTTCCAGTAACATGTTGCTTCATCTTTATTAGACAAAGATCTCACATTTGAATTACTAGCTGTTAAGTTAAAATCTGTAGATAGTCTAAAAAACTGTTATTCTTGGCACTGTCTGCCTTCTTTTCTTCCATTCTACCATTTTAAATGCAGAAACAGACCACATATTTTTTATTTTTTTCTGATGAATTGCCATGGTTAAAGAATTCATCACCTCCTATTGGTGATATTCCATGTTTCTCATAGATGTAGAGGTGGGAGAGACTTTAGAAAGTCATCTAAGACACTGGTATCAGACTCAAATAGAAACAAAAGTCACTAAACAGTACATAAGGATTTCTGTGCATTTTCTTAGAAAACCACATAATAATACTACCTATTTGTTATAGAATTTTTATTGGTATTTTAAAATATTTCCCAATTACATTTTAATCTTGTTTAATGTTGTTAACATTGGGAGTATTGCCATCTCTGGTCTAAGATAACCCCTTCATTTTCTTTTTTCTTTTTTTTAGTAATTAAAGTTTTTTTATTTACCAAGCATATGTATGGATAATTTTTCCAACATTGACCTTTGCATAACCTTTTGTTCCAAATTTTCCCCTCCTTTCCCCTATCCCCTCCCCTAGCTGGCAGGTAGTCTAATACATGTTAAATATGTTGAAATACATATTAGATTCAATATATGTATACATATTTATACAGTTGTCTTATTGCTCAAGAAAAATCAGATCAAAAAGGAAGAAAAAGAAAAACTGAGAAAGAAAATGAAATGCAAGCAAATAACAACAGAGAAAATGAGAATGCTATGTTGTGTTGCACACTCTGTTCCCATTAACTCCTTCATTTTACAAATTAGGGAACAAAGAGAATGAAAATATGCACTTTATAGACACTGTGCCAAGCGTTATACAAATAGTATCGCATTTGATCCTCAGAAAAACTCTGAGGTAAATGCTGCTATTATCTGCCATATTTTGGTTGAGGAAACTGAGGCAGACAGAGTTATTTGCCCAGGGACATAGCTAGTGAGTATCTGAACTTAAGTCTTCCTAACTCCAAGCCCAGTTCTCTCTCCACAGTGCCACCTAGCTAGCTGAATTTGAAGATCACAGAAGTTAAATGACATGCCCAGTGTCAGGTAATAAATGACAGAGACAGCCAAATTGCATCAAATTGATGCAAAGGTCAACATTCCAATCAGGCTCAGCATGCTCTCCATTGCTTCCCTTTAACGAAAATGGTTATTGGAAATCAGACATAGTCTTATTTCCAGGGCCATGCTCAAAGCCTTTCCAGCATGGCAGAACTTGAAAGATCTTAGGGTTCTAGCATAACCTTTGAGAATCCTGTGTGTACTCTGATGAATCACTGAAGTACAACATTATACAAAAAAGAGGTAAAGTGCAGTTTAAAAATTATTAGGTTTCAATTCCTAAATTCTGATTGGAAATACCAATATAATATATATTATCCTAAAGAGAATAGAGTAGAAACACATGTTCTTTTATCTCCATCTCATAAGAACAGTAAATTATAAAATACTGTAGTTATATTCACTTATTTATGAGTAAATGTGCTAAAAAAAATGAAACAGAAACAAATAAACATTTTTCCATTGCAGTTTTGAATATTAATGACATTTTATTTTTTTATTCAGGTCCAAGAATATTTTGTTCTCGTTTTGCAATATGGCTAATCCTTAAACCAAAATCTGGACTTAATCTGATTTAAAATAACAAACAAATTAAGCAACTGAAATGTTTAACCTTCAAAACTGCACTGAACATGATCATTTAAGATAAGTTTGATTTATGAGTTTACTATGTAGTTGTGTCAGTTTCTTGCCCAGAAGCTTTTTGGACAGTTTCTTCTCCAACTTGTCAGCTTGAAGGGTGTTTTTGAATGGCTCCTATCAATGAAGCAGTTTTGCTGTTAGCTCACTTACAACCTTAATTACCATTAAAAGCTAGCAAGACAACATATGAATGTTCACATCTTATTAAACAGCTCTCTAAAGTAATGCTTTTAATCTCTTCAGAAGGAGACAGGCTCCATTGCCATCAAAAGTTCTCATTCAGGTAGGGCATGAACTGCATACGAATTCCCTTTGTCCTTTTGGCCACAGATTGTCTAGTTTGTGGATGGAAGTATAAGGGGAATAAGAAAAGTCAGATACAGAACCACTAAAAAATCTTCTCATCTTTGATAATTAGAAAGGAATGGCAGTTTGAAAGAATAACAGCTCCAAAGAATGAAGGGGAGTACACAGATATGCCCTCAGAATGGATCTTAAGATGGCACCTTAAATCTAAGGCCATCCATTTAGCACAAGTTCAAATTGAAAACAGATGTCATTAATGGGGTCTATTTTCAAAGTGTTATCTGACAAAACACTGACCACACTTGGTAAAATGTCTGTGGAAAATGCTTACCCAATTTCACAAAATATGAATCCAATTTGATCCAATATATAGGGTATGGCTTCTTGATTCAGGTGAAACATGAGGGTCTTTTGTTTTCTGAAGAAATAGGATCATAAAAAGAGGCTCAGAAATCAAAAATTCAAATCTCTTCATTTTACAAATGAGGAAACTAAGCCCCACATTGGTTAAGTGACTCACTTAGGATTATAGAGCTAGTTTCTAAGGAACACTTGATCTTCCTGACCCTAAATACCAAGCTTTGTCTACGCAGCCTCTCACTTGCTATTCCCCCCACCTTGGACCTATCCATATTCTGAACTTCTATGTTTCTGTCTAGAGCAATACCATTGGGAAATTCTTCAAGTCTTCAATCCCTTTTACAACTCCAATATCCAACCTGTTGCCAAATCTTGTTATTTCTATTCTCCTTAATATCTTTCATCAATCTTCTTCATTTACATATGTGCTACATTGTTCTAGGTATTGTATAAATTAGTATGCTTTTTGATCCTCCCAAAAACTCTGAAATAGATGCAATTATATCTGCCATATTTTGAGTGAGCAAACTGAGGCAGACAGAATTATTTCCCCAGGAACATAGCTAGTTACTCAAGACATTTTCTCCTCATACCTGAAGTATTTAAATAACCTTCTAAGTGGTCTCCTCAATTCTAGATACTTCCCTTTCCAATCCATGCTTCACATATCAACCAGAATAATATTTCCAAACCCACAGGCTTTATCTTGTTTTACCTTTCTTAAAAAGTCCTAGGGGCTTCATATTATCTCTAGGATAAAATTCAAACTTTTCTCTGCCATTTAACATCTTTGTAATATGGTTCTAGTCTACCTTTCCAAGTTTATTACATGTTACTGACCTTGATGCATTCTGCAGTCTAGCCAAATTGACTTTCTTGATTTGGTCACTCATTTAATTCCATCAACTGTTTCTATAACTTTGTATAGGTAGCCCCTGTGCCTGGGACACATTCCTTCTTTATTTCTTTCTTTTTGAATCCCAAGGCTCCTTCAAAACTCAGCTCAGACTCTACTTCTCAGAGCTGTTTAATAAGAGCCCTTGACCAATCCTAGCTTCTGTTGCCTAACAAAAATACTTCTTAATCATTGTACATGTAATTATATATGTATAAAGATTATAAGAGCCTTTAGAGCAGCAAATGTTTCATTTTTGTTTTTTAAAAAGCCAATATTACTATAGTATCCAACATGGAAGGCACTTTATATGTGCATGTTTGACTGACTGATTAATTGAAGGTAGACTGAGTTATTCAGAAATCCCTTAGTAATGTGGCTTATATAAATTATTAGAAGTGAGAGATACCATTTTAAATTTGGGAAAAACCAAGTAGTAATCCAATTTAGCCAGAACATGAAGTAAATGAAAGGAAAAGGATGTAAAATATAGTTAGAAAGTTAAGTGAAAGATCGTGGAGGTTGTTAAATGCTAAGCAAATGAGTTAATATTTAATCCTAAAGGTAACTGGGAGGCATTAACTGCAATGAAGTAATATGGCCAGACCTGAACCTTAAGAAGACTCTTTTGCTAGCAATGAAGAGAGAAGGATTAGAAAAAAGGCACTTGGAAGAGGGAGATAAATTGAGCAACTCTGACAATAGTCCAAATGGAAGATGATAATAGCCTGAATGAAGATGGCAACTGTGTAAGTTGAATACAAGAAATATTATGGTAGAATTAGCAACTGGTTTGATGGGAAGGATAAGCAGATAAGAAGAGAGAAAATTAAATAATGACTCTATAAATTTGGGTGATTGAACATCAGTAGACACTTTTGGAAGAGAGTGCCTCTAAGGGGAAGATGATCAGTTCAGTTTTGGACATGTTGAGTTCAAGATGTCATTGGAACATATATGAGAAATCTAAAAGAAATTTGTTGAGACAGTTTCAGAGTTCAACAGACTAAGGGGGGCCTAGACATTTGGGAATTATCTGCATAGCGATGATAATTGAATCAATAAACATTATGAGATCACCAAAGAACAATGCACAAGTGCTAAAAGATGACTACCACAGAAAATGAGAAACAGTCAGGATAGAGAAGGAAGAGGGAACAGTATGTATCTCAATTTCTTTCATTCATAACTTCTGTCAAAATGCCTTCCCCATTCAATAGTCCTTGTAAATTCTTTTTTTTAATTGCCTTTCCTCTCTCCTCTGCCCTTTTTTTTCTGCCAAAAAAAAAAAAAACCCCTCAAACATTTTATCTACCCTTCTCAGTACTTAGTCATTCCCTGAAATTTCCTGGGCAGAATTTAACTAGCTTACCATAATTCATAGTTGATGGAAAGATCTAGTTCTTCCATAGAACTTAAAGGAAGTACTCAGAAACAGTGGTATCTGGTACTCCTAGGTTCTCACCAAGACATAAAAACTGACTTTGTCAGTGAGACAAAGCAGAATCTTTGGTGTATATTAGTTATCCATTATTTTAGGGCTTACTTGTTATATCAATTTAGGATAAACTAATTCCCTAGAAGTAGACCATGAATGGACCAAGAAAAAGGTGTTTGTATGCTAATGGAAAAAGGGAGAGGGTAGAGAGAAGCTTTGAAGATTGATGCTTTTTAACAAAAGTTCAGTTTGTCCATCTATGAGTCCAGAAAAAAAGCAGTTATAAGCTGGTCTTCCTTAGACTAAATGATGATTTGCACATATATGTGTGTATACAGTATTTAACATAGATGCAGATTCCATGATTAATACATGTTAATTTAACAGTACCACTAAATTCCTATATAGCATAATAGAGAGCTGGACATAAAGTAGATTTCAGGTAGATTTTAGGCTCATAATCCTAACTAATATATACTGACTGTTTGATCCTGTACAAATCATTTAATTTCTTAGTGATCATGGCAGCTCTCAAAGATATAATTTGCAGAGGAAGTATCAACATTGGCAGAATGGTGGGAATTCCATATACCAATGAATCACTACCCTGCTTTTATAGTAGTCCCTAATAAATTCATGGTAGTTTTTTGACATGTATTTTCTCAATGTGCTGATACCAAATAATGATACTACTACTATCATACTGTGGTAATTCATAAAATTTTGTGATGATTCTTATTCTCCAACAGACAGAGAATTCCTGACAAAAAATCTGTCTACAAATGCCTAAATCATTTTTCATTGCTATCTTCATCCTATCTCTCATGCTTTCTCTCATTCTCTCTCACCCCTTTACTCACTTAGAAGTGAACATGATGCCCAAGATATCTACTCAATTTCCTTAAATGATTTTTTTGATGGGTGTGAAAGGGCAAATCTTATGGAGATTGAATTGATTTGACCTGGTGTTTGGTCCTGTGAACTTCAACAATAATCTTGAAAGAGCATCTTTGTATTTGCAGCTCACAAACCAATGCATTTTCTCCTGTTCTTCTTGTGTTCTATAAGCCCTCTCTATGTTAGTGTCTCCTTGTCCATCTGAATTGGATTGGAAGGCCACAAGGCAGGACCCTTGCCTTTGTTCTTTACAGGCTACAACCTCATAGGTCTTCAACAAATGTTGTTATTATGAATATTAATAATTTTATTATCAGCAATAATAAATAAAATGGTTGTACATGCTGCCTGAGGAGAGGAAACCATCCTGCATATCCAATAAAGTAATTATAAGAATGTAGTTTACTTAAAATGAATTTATTCATGTTGTCGTGTATTTGCTTTACTCATGTTTGCACACCGCAGTAGGCTATATTCCCAAAGTCCAATACTAATAATAAAAAAAAGGTACAACTCAGCCTTTGACTGATCTGCAGATAGGGTGAGGAGAATGTCGGGGAAAATCAGAGAGGGGCAATTAGCATGGAGAAAGCCAGTATTGTTCTTATCCTGAGAAAACACTGTGTGTGGAGGAGCCCATTTGCTGGGCTCCAGTACTGTGACTGAAGCTGAGAAAGTGCCATTTGGCTCCAAGAATGTTCAAATCCCAAAGTAGTTCAGACTTAGCTGTTAGACCTACCACATTGCCTGAGGCACCTGAAATCCTCTCCTTCTAAATATCCCCACAGATCATTCACTTTCTCTTTTTCAAAAGAGTCATTAGATAATGGAAAATTAATAGTGAAGAAAAAAGGGGGGAGGGGAGAGAAAGAAATTCCAAAATGTGTCATTCAGAAATTAACGGGGAAAAAAAAATCAAAACCATTCATCTTCCATGAAACTGCCTCAAGTACCTCCATGATGTGTGGCCCAAATACATATTTCTGAGGTTTAGATCATTAACTTTCTGTTATTAAGACAGGAACACAAGATATGCCAAAAGTCATACTAATATTTCAGCAAATGTTTTAACTTCATCTTTGTGAGATATGTCTGCCTATGGATATGTGTAAGCAAGTAGATATCCAGGCATACATGTATAAGTATGTGTATATTTGCATTATATACACATATACCTATAAATTGCATATATATGTGTCTGTACGCATGTTTATATATGTGTGTATCTATTTTACATATGTGAATGTATATATGATTCATATACATAAATAACTTCATGTCTTTTCTTTCTGATGGAAATTCAAGTAGCACATAAGGCAAAATAAAGAGATCATTTTCTTCTTTTGTATGGGAATTCAGTATCTTTGTAAACTTCATTTTACTAAATGCCCCAAAAAGGTGTGTGGTCCTTAGATTTGGCAGGAATGAAGTCAGGTAAAAACATTTTCCTTACTCTTTGGCTCCCCACCAAGGGAAGTAGTTACTAAGATGGTGAAATGAATATAAATGGCACCCTATCCTGTAACAGAAGGGCAAAACTTAAAATGGAAAGAACATCATACCCTTCCTGACCTCCAAAAGATAGACCTAAGGTAAGAAGGCTTAGCAAAGAATGTTCCTTGAATTATACCATATGAAAATCCTTTTTTCTAAAAAGATTGTGTGCTTGAATTTTGTTATATAAATAGTTATACACACACACACACATGCTTCAATAATGGTCACTCATATCACCTACTTTCTGCCAGAAAAGAAATGAACTTAAAATCCAATATGAAGCATGTATATTAGATGTGAATAATCTGGGAATTTGTTTTGCTGGATTATGTATATTTGTTTTAATGAAGTTCTTTTTTGTTTTATTGTAGGGCAATAGGAAGAGATTTATGATTAAAAATACTTGTAAAAATAAATTTTTAAATTCTTAAAAAAAAACTATGGTGATTGAAAGGGAAGAGGGAATAACAACTATTTGTTGCTGAAAAGACCTCAAAGAAAAACTTAGCTCAACAGCCTTCTAATTTGCCATCCTATCATTGGTCAAAAGTTACAATTCAGCCTTACTCCTAGAAAAGTTTCTTAATGCAAATAATCTACTGATTATGACCTATACTAATACCAGTAGTCATTTTATGAGCACATTGCCTAGGATACTGGTAACTGATGAAGCAGCAGCAAAGTGTGATATTTTGTTCCCAAACTTACAGCTGATCTCATCTGGAAATGAATATACAGAAGAAGACAATCATGATTCTAAGAGCCCTTGAGTTCATGACCTATTGTCAGTTGAAAGATCAGTTCAAGGAATTGGACATGTTTAGTCTAGAAACAAAAAGAAAAAAAAAAGCTAGGCAGAAACATGATAGCTGTGCTCAAATATTTTAAGGGTTATCATTTGGAGGAGAGATTAGATTTGTTCTGTTTGGCCCCAGAGGGCAGAACCATGAGTAATGGATGGAAATTACAAGAAGACTAATTTATTAGTCTTGATGTCAGGAAAAAATTCCTAAAATTAGAGCTGTCCAAAAGTTAGATGATTTGCTTGTAAAGATGGTAGATTTCTCCTTCTTGGAGGTCTTCAGACAGTGGTTCTATGACCACTTATTTGTTATGTGTTAATGAGGATTTCTTTGCATAAAGGTTTGACTAAGTGGCCGATGAGGTGTCTTTCATCTCTAAAATTCTGCAATTTTGTCATGAAATCAGGGATAAAATGATACAAAATAGTGAAGTGGACAACATTCTGATAGCCCTAAGCAACTAAACTTAAACCTGTAAATAGTTTGAGAGCTGGTTTTGGAGCTCAGAAGAGAGATTAGTATTGGAGGTAGAGATTTGTGACTGAGAGTGGAATAAACAAGACATTGAAATAGTTTGAATGTTTAGGTAAGGAAGAGGAAAAAGCAAAAATTACTCTGAAATGGTAGATAGTATAACTCAGGGCTTCTTAAATTTCTACTTGTAATCCCTTTTCACCCAAGAAATTTTTTATGTTTCTCTAGAGGTACATAAAATAGGTATACAGATCAACATTTACTGATAATAAATCATAATTTTGCAACTCCATATTCAATTATTAGATCCCACAGGAAGTTGTGAACTGCAGTTTAAGAAGCTGGGGATAGAGCACTGGGCCTAGAGAAAGGAAGAACAGAATTTAAACCTGGTCTCAGACACTTACTAGCTGCATAACTCTCAATCAATCATTTAATTGTCTGCCTTAGTATCCTCAACTATAAAAGGGGGGTTGGAGGCAGGTGGCACAGTGAAGTCAGGAAGTTCAAAAACAGCCTCAGACACTGACTAGCTATGTGAGCCAGGACATGCCATTTAACCCTAATTACCCCTGAAAAACTCCAACAAGTATAAAATGGGGATAATGATATACATGTACCTTAAAGATTGCCATGAAGATTAAGAGAGATAAGATTTGTTAATAGCTCTTAGCATAATATCTGACACATAGTAGGCCCCTAATAAATGTTTGCTCTCTTTCCTTCCTTTTTCTGAGGGTAACTGTACCATAAGCAAAAATAGGAAATTTGAGAAGAGGGGAAGTTTTGCAGGGAAGATGATAAGTTGTTTGGGATATGATGAGACTAACTGATAGTAGAATATCCAAGTGGAACAAGAACCAGAGAAGATATAACTGGCTACATAATCCAGCTTCTCACTAGTTGTTTGTTATTTTTATTAGCTAATTAGAAACTATGATTGCTTCTATTTTTTTTTCAATAAATGGGATTTCTCTTCATTGAGTTTAAGGAATTTGTGTAATGGAACATCTTTGAAAATGTCACCATTTTTCCTCATCATGCTCAGGGAAATAACCAGAGAGAATAAATGTTGCTGACTACTAAGGATATCCTGAAATGGATTGTTGGAAGATAGTGGTCAATAAGAATTGCCAGGTTTCTCTGGTCTCAACATGTTATACCTCAATACTTGCTTTGATTCTCTCTATCTCTATTTGAGGACTTAAAAGACAAACAAGAATGAAGTCTGGAGTTTCTATAGTGTCTGACCCATTCATTTACTTTTCCCATAAGAGTTAAACTTTTCTGGGGATTATAAAGCTGGAATAAGGTAGTTTCCTTATTTGTCACTAGAAGTAAGAAGTCTGTCCAGTGCTCTGGACATTGCACGAGGTCTAAAATGAAGATAAGCCAATGACAGAAACGTAATGTTTAACTATATATCTCTTCCTTCCAGGATAACTTAAGAATAGTGGAATTAATACAGCTTTCTCTTTTGACATCATCTGATATTGATCTTTTACTATGAAATTATGAAGTCCTGTCAAAACTACAAAGTTTTGACTCAAAACTACAAAGACTCAAAAATTCTTCTCTAAGCCACCAGAGTACCTAAAAATGGAGATAGCTGGTAGTTATTTTTCATGTGTATTTCTGTTTCTATTTTCATAAAGCATAGCTTCATAAAAGAGTGTATCCTTGGTGGTTAAAGAAAAGGTTATATTAGTTAAGGGAGGAAAGTATTATTCATAATAGTTAAGCATGGAAGCATTGTGGTTAATGTAATGATTTTGTACTTTATGAATTTCCTTAGTGTTTCATACCTTTTAAGGTTCTATAGTTGTAAGCTTCAGCTTTCTGAATAACATAATAATGTAACATAATGATTGTAATAATAACATAATAAATAACAAAGTAAAGTTATATTCAGAGCATGATTGTTCGTGCCTGTAAGATACAACGAAGCTAATCAATATGACTTACAAAGAGAGGTATCAATGCTCTCATCAGACTCTTGATATCTTTTGTGAAATACATCTCTCTAAAGTGGTGACATGTTATGCTAGTGAGAAGTGTGCTTTCAATAATTCCCTAAGTGTTTTTTTTTTCTTTTCTTAGAGAAAGTGGGGCCATGAGAGAAGAGCACAACACCTTTCTCTTCAGGGCCCTCTCTCTTGTGTGGTTCAATGGAAAAGAAAGTTTTCTTTATGTAAGAATCACATATCAGTTGACTGATACCAAACTCTTCAACATTTCTTAGAGCATCCACTGCAAGTACAGGTCTTTTCAGGTTCCAAGACATTGTCCACATTCAATCGCTTACTGCCAGTGCCTGAGTGTAATTGCATTGCCTGTGTTTATTCAGCTTTAGCAAAACACTCAAAAAAAGGGGGGGAGGGAAAGAGAGGGCGTTGTGTCACATTCATTAAAAGTACACTGGACAGGCAGGCTTTCAACACAATCATAATACATTATCACAGAAAGAACTCCAAGGTGCCACCAAATTATGAGAACTTGAAAGAACTAAGGCATCATGGAGCTACATAGACTGTAAGCTATATGAAGGCAGGGACCATGGCTTATCTCCATCTAGTTTCTTATTCCACTGTTACTATGCACAGTGATTTGCACTTTTATGGAAAGGGGCACTGCTCTTTGAGTCAGGAACATCTGTGTTGAAATCCCACATCATACACTTAGCTTTTATCCTGGGCAAGTCACTTAACTCTGATTGCCTCAATTTCCTGATTTCTAGACTATAACCTTCAAGGTTTCTTCCAGGTCTAAATCTATAATCCTATGATATTATTATCAGCTATGGTATGCATTTGACTCAGAAGGAATTGGAATTATCTATGGGACAGTATTCTCTGCCACTGAGGTATAACAATTAGATTTACATGCAATAGTCACACATACACTCATCTTTTTAGATGTACACACACACACACACACACACACACATACACACAAAGTGCTTATGTTCCACCCATCCACACACAAATTGTAATCACCATAAGTAGCAGCATCTTCAAAGAAGAGGACAAATACTTGCCCTCCCTTCTCCCATTTATACCTTGTGGCTGGTCGATGAGATAAAGAGCTGGAAAATTTTTATTTGTTTAATGGGCCAGATTGTATTAAAGGTGTTATTTCCCTCCTCCCTGTCCCCCACAGGAAATATTATGAGGGAAAGTTCCATTCCTGGCACACAGTCTACATCCATGCCTGTGTCCAAAAGAATAGTAAATATCAAACAGGAAACACAGCATAGAACACTCAGCTGATGTCTTTACACATCAATCTGTCAACTCAGTCAAATCACATATTGCAGATATAGAAACAGCCTTTTACAGCAGAACATTGGATCATAGAGTCATGGACACATTATAGAGGGCCACTTGTCACTTGTGTATACAGGTTCCACTGTGAAGACAAACTTAATTTTCCGTTCAATGTGATTCCATTGTCTTCTCAGAGTTAATTTTTTGTAATCTGGCCCCATTTCTACACTTAGATAAATATCTTTCTGTCTTTGATGTCAACAATGAAAAGAATTAATCACTGAGCAATTAATTGCTACCAAGAGATACTTTGTTTTATTGTCCAAAGACAATAGCAAAAATCAAGTAAGGGAGTATGGTATGGGGACTATAGTAGTGGCTTTAGATTAAGAACACTGGGGTTCAAACCCAGATTTACCCATTTTTATGGGTGTGATTTTTGGCAACTATTCTGGGCTTCCATTTCTTCATTTGTAAAATGAGGTGATTAGATTATACAACCTCCCTTCCAGCTCTCAATTTAAGTTATAATTTCAGGAAATGTCAGTAAGAAAGAAGTTATTCCCTCACCAGTTTTCCCTCACTTTCACAATCAAGTCCCTGCTGGGAACCTTCTTATCCAAATGTCTCTCAACCTTTATAACCATTACCACCCTGCTCAAGTCTTCCTCTAGTAAAGTGGAAGCTCAAAAAGGGAAAGGGAATCTTTTCTTCTGCCTTTATTTTTATCACCAGTCTTTAGCAAATAGTAGAGCTTAATATAGTCAGGTATGTGGCACAGTGCATAGAGTGCTAGAGCTGGAATGAAGTCTCATCTTGCTGAGTTCAAATCTAGTCTTAAACAGTTATTACTTCTATAATCCTGGGCAAATCACTTGACTCTATTTTCCTTGATTCTTCATTTACAAAATGAGCTGGAATAGGAAATGGCAAACCACTCCATAATCTCTGCCAAAAAAAACAAAAACAAAAACCCTAAAACGAGGTGAAAGAATCATACAGTACTGAACAATAAAGAACTTAATATAATAGCTTGCTTCCTTCCTTACCCTTAGAAAAAAACTCAAGTTAGTTGGCTAAGGTGAGGTAAGGAAAGGGTCACACAGAACTCATTTCATATTTTTAATCTGAGCATCAAATGTAAAATATTTAATTCTCAAGAAAAATCAGAAAATTTTGAACAGGTTGCACTTGAAAATGGCATGCATGTCTTATGCATAATGGAATATTTTGTTTCTTTTTCTCCTTTTGTTATTGTTGAACAGAATTTTCCCCCACTAGTGCAAAATCTTGCTGCAGTAAATCTTTCAGACAAAGGAGTCTTAGCTTGACCATTGAAGTTTGGTACCCACAGCTGGAGGGGGAAGGTGATTTAAGGCCATCACTTAGAAACACCCAGGGACACCCTGGGTTTGACTAGATTATCAGAATCACTTCTTTATCTCCTCACATTGCTTTAGCTACAGAGACCTTAAAGACTTCAAGAGTGTCTTTCATTCATGACAGCAATGAAATAGGGTTATTTTTGTACTAAATAAAAGGAAATGTATAGAAACTGCATGTTGCTCTCATTTAACAAGCAAAAAGATAAATGAAAAAGTAAGGGTCCTTTTCAACTGAAGTCAAAATCCAAGCTATGGTCCATTTGTTGCCTACCTTTATCCATCTGTTTTTTATTCTAAAGTAATTTGGGTTATAAACAAAGGTAACAAAAAAAAAAAAAGAATGTGAAAAACATGGTAACCATAGTCATTCTCCTCTTCCCCCCTGCTTTTGCCTTGGAATGCATTTTAACTGAACTCCCTATTTATTTGAAAAAAAAAAATACTGGATTAAGAGAAGACAGAAGACCACTTCTAATCCAGACTCTGCTACTTACTTTGTTTGCTTTAAACAAATCATTTCTTTCTCTAGATCTTTTTATTTCTTATCTCTAAAATGATAGAATAAAACCAAATGGTCTTTAATGTCTTTTCCAGTTCTAATGATCTATGAGCAGCCACTCCATCTTCTTTCCTGCAGCTAAACCTATTCTCATTTCTTCCTGAGAGAATCCTTGATATTAAGCTTGCTGCTGAGTGTGTAGCTGCCTGTTTTATGCTTTCTCCTTCTGCTCTAAGAACTCATAGAGAAGTGTAATACACATTTACTTCTTTTAGGAAAATATCACCTATTCCTAGAATGCTTTTCCTCTTCATCCCTACCTCTTAACATCATTGAAGGCTCAGCCTGAGATGTGCTGATAAATGTTTAACAACCAGGTCTAGGTGGTTGTTGGGGGAGGAGGGGAATATACATAAGATACACTTTAAAGTTTAATCTGTTAAATTTAACATTTTCTCCATCACTTTCCTAAGTCTAGAAAATCAACAGAACAACCAAACAAGCTCTGATGTGTAGTGTTTGCCAATTTCTGAGGTGTAAATGCTCTCACTGAAAAATTTAAAAATCAGCTCTCGCTAGCTAGTAATAGCTGGCTCCATTGCAACCCTAAGCCCAGCTCATATGCCACTACCTAAAGCAAGATCCTTAACTGGTTTTGGTGTCATTGAGCTTTTTCATATTCTTGACTTCTTAGAATTTTTTTAAAATGCAAAAGATAAAAACGCAAAAAAGATAAAAATGCAAAAAAAGAAAACAAATTCTGGTTATAAAGGAAACCAGAAATATTGAAAATTATCAAAAATATTTTTTTGAAAAATAAAAATAAACAAGTTCATAAAGTCTAGGTTATGAATTCCTAACTTTACAGAAGCCTTTTCTAATCTTCCTACTTGGACTGCCTTCTTCCTGTTTACATATTGTATCCCCACATTATAATAAAATAGAATCCCTCTTTGCAGGCAGGAACTATTTTCATTTTGTCTTTGTATATTTTATAACCCCAGAGTCTAGTATGATGATTTGGCCATAGTAGGAACATAAGAAATATTTCTTGGTTTGGATTAGATCTGGGAGTATGTTCAAACCACCATACTTATATTATTACAAATATGGAAAATGCCAATTATGTGCCAGACAATGGGCAGGACTGTTCCAATTCCAATTATGGAAGAATGGTATTCTGACTGATATATAAAATTGTCAAGCACTTCAGTTCATAATTTAATGTGAATACATATCTGACTAAGACTTAGAGCATGGGATTGATTTCAAATTTTGAGGTACAATGGAATCCTCTTATCACACAGCTCATAATTATACAGATTGTATTCCAGGTCAAAGAATAATCCCAGAATCCTGGTAACTACATATTGCAGGAGTCAGTTAGTTAAAATATTTTGCCTATGAGGTGGGTGTTAATCCCCAATAAGTGCTGTTTAAAGGTGTTTCATTCTATTTACAGGTTTCCTATCAATACAGGCCATCGTTAACTTGACAAATATCACCTTTCACAGGGAGAAGAACTTTTTAACTGGCAGTGGAAAGATATGCATTTTGAGGGGTGTTATGTGTATGTGTATATTTTAAATAATATAAATCTAAACTTTATATGTAACATTCAATTGTTGAAATGCAACTTCAGTGTGCTCAAAGGAGGGAATTACTGTCAGGGTGTGTTTCTTGTTTCTCTAAAGATCCAGGGAATCTACTCAACTGGCCTGGAGGAGTGGGGTCCCTGCAGAATTTCCAGTGCTTTGGAAGCCCCAAGGCAGAATTCTCAATGCCAGAAGGTGATTTAGAGGGCTATATTAGCCCATAAGCATGCCCATGATGACTAATGGAAACACTGTAAGATAAAAAAATATTATAGAAGACAAGGCGAAGATGAAACAGATTCAGACTTCTCTGGCAGGTCTAAATAATTTAAAAGCACAAAGCACAGCCTGCTAGGACGGGTTAAGCACATCCAGCTGTGAATCAGAAGACCTATATTTTATGAGTTTAACATGCTGGATACTAACAAAGAAGGAGGGGATCAAAAACTATTTGAGAAAGGAGGATAACAGAAGGCTCAATACTTGTTCCCACTGAAAGATGCTGCAACGGCAATGGAAACTATGGTGATGGTTGGAGATGGCAACTAAATGGGAAGAATTCCTTTCAGTTCAATTCATCAGATGGGAATATTAAATACCTACTGCATACATTATGTGAGTGGCAAGGTATAAAGATAATTCTTGTAGTTTTAGTTTTATTCATTATAGTGAGAGAACTACAAAGGGTATAGGATTTAAAGCAAGTCCATATTCCAGTAAAATGCTTTAGAATGGGTTTTTAGGATATTAATATTTACAAGCTTAAAATAATTTGTGCATTTCAGTTGGCTAGAGATGAAGAGCCATAAGATACTGACTAAAACATCTTGGGGGGAAAAACACGTCATATAACAGAATTTTTTTTAAAGGATTCAAGCATCTTCTAGGGATCAAGTATAGGAAGTTAATATGGAGGGATCATAATTTTAGAGCAGGAAGGAAACAGAAATGATGTAGTCCAATCCCATCATTTTATAGATAAGGAAATGGAAGTACAGAGAAGTTAAATGACTTTGTCAAAGTCACACAGATATTATGTAGCAGAACCAGGATTTAAACTCAGATCTAATAACTACAAATTCATCATTTTTTCCCATTTTATCAAGCCCACATGAGGATGGGCCATATGCTTGGCTTCTCTTTACATTGACCTATCCCAAGGATGCCTCTACCTTAGAAATATGGCTTGAGTTTCTTCCTATGTTCCTGAATCATAACAATGGCACCTAAGCTGGGCTGCCAGGTGAAATCATTTCCTTTAGGAGAAGGATAAAACAGTAGAAAGAACTGTCTCTTAACCCAGATAATTTGGGTTTATATCTTGTCACTAAAGCAAGACCCTTAATTTTTTCATTTGTAAAATTAGGATATTGACCAAGATTCTCTGAGTCTCTTCTAAATCTATAATTCTATTACCTTATATCACGCATATACTTAATAGGTATATACTTACCTATGGTATATACTAGATATATGTACTCTTGGGATGATGAATGAATAAGGCACCTTGGCCCCCAACATAGAAGCATCGGTAGAAATTTTCAATGGTTTGAGGCACTTTAGTTGTTAAATTTCTGTTCAGCATCTTCGCTGACCCTATAAAAATTCTTGTGGCACTGATAGCAAAGATATCAGAACAATTTATGGATTATCCAATTGACTCAAGTCATGTGAGTGAACTTTGTTTTATGTTTCCTACTATGATCATCCCATCATATTACATAGACACAAATGACTCAGTATTACCCAAGATGTTTAACAATTTGTTTCTTTCAGTACTTTTTCAGGATGGTTTGTGGGATTTTCCTATGAAAGTTCTCTACAACTTTCTAATACTTATTTAGGGAAACAATGTTATCCTTGCTACTGCTCAGTATTTATGCACCTAGGACTGCCTCTAGCTATTGACAGTAGAGTAGATCCTCAGAAGGGAAACCTTTCTCTCTCTTTTTCTTCCCTAAAACATGTGACATAAAACTTTTGGTTGTTATAACCTGGCTTTGGGGGATCAAGATGAAACTTCTAAACTGGAGAAGATTGTACAACTTTCCAGCTATATATTTGTATTGTCTTTATTTGGTATTAATATAGTTTGTTCTAGTGCTTTTAAAAAATTTGTTTTGTTTTGTTTTTAGTGGGAAGTACATTTCTATGTCTTTGTTATTATATTGTTGTTTTTAAGCTGAACCTGTATTTAGCTATGTAGGGAACTTGGGAAAGAAATTACCTTTATTAATGTGATCAGTTCTCCCTTTATATCTTACTTGACCTACTATTTCAATGGTTTGAGGAACTCTTGGTGAGAAAATGCACTAAACCAATGCAGATGAGCCCAATGCTCTGCAGTTTACATGTTGAAATGTATGGCTGCCATCTGAGGGCCATCCAAGTTAAACTGAAAGAAGCTCATGATCAGAAGATTGAACACCAGTTGTCAAATTTATTGGCCAAAGCAATTAATGAAGATGTGAAGAGGTCATTATATCTGTGTTGAGAGAAATCGTACCTTCATTAGTGAAATCTTGAACTTTTTAAAGGAATGAAGCATTATAATTATTTTTGATTCATCTATCTTCAAACATTTCCCAAAAAACCCCTTTATTAAATTTCCCTGTTCTTTCTAGCATACCATTATTTTTCCAGTTAGTAACTTCTGTGTCACCATCAGTTACTCACTCTCATTCACTCCCCACCTCCAATCAGTTACCAGATTTTGACTTTTCTACCTCCATCATTTCTCTGACCTACATCCTTTTCTGTCATTCACATGGCCACCATCTTATTTCAGATTTTCATCACTTTTATTCTAAACTACAGCATTGCTATTATCTCATATTTTGCCTCATCTCTTCCCACTTCTGTTTTACCTCCTCAGAACCATCAATATAATTTGTTTTAGAATACAGTTCTAACTATGTTGCTGCTCTGCTCAATAAACTGGAAAAACATTTTTACAGTTAAAGGTTCTAATAAAGGCCTCATTTCTAAACTATGAAGAGAATTGACTCTAATTTATAAGAAATCAAGTCATTCTCCATTTGATAAATGGTCAAAGGATATGAACAATTTTCAGATGATGAAATGATTTCTACTCAGGTGAAAGGGTGTTCCAAATCACTATTGATCAGAGAAATGCAAATTAAAACAACTCTGAGATACAACTACACACCTGTCAGAATGGCAAAGATGATGAATGATGAATATTGGAGAGGATGTGGGAAAACTGGGACACTGATGCATTGTTCATGGAGTTGTGAATGGATCCAACCATTCTGGAGAGCAATCTGGAATTATGCTCAAAAAGTTATCAAACTGTGTGTACCCTTTGACCCAGCAGTGTTTCTACTGGGGCTTATATCCCAAAGAGATATTAAAGAAGGGAAAGGGACATGTATGTGCCAAAATGTTTGTGGCAGCCCTGTTTGTAGTGGCTAGAAGCTGGAAAATGAATGGATGCCCATCAATTGGAGAAGGGTTGAGTAAATTGTGGTATATGAGTGTTATGGAATATTATTGTTCTGTAAGAAATAACCATCAGAATGAATAGAAAGAGGCCTGGAGAGACTTACATGAACTGATGCTGAGTGAAATGAGCAGGACCAGGAGATCATTATACACTTCAACAATAATACTGTATGAGGATGTATTCTGATGGAAATGGATTTCTTCAACAAAGAGAAGATCTAATTCAGTTCCAATTGATTAATAATGGACAGAATCAGCTACAGCCAGAAAAGGAACACTGGGAATTGAATGTGGATTACTTGCATTTTTTTTCCAGGTTATTTTCTGAATCTGATTGTTCTTATACAACAAGAGAACTGTATGGATCTGCACACATATATTGTATCTAAGATATACATTAACATGTTTAACATGTATGAGACTGCCTGCCATCTAGAGGAAGGGGTGGAGGGAGGAAAGGGAAAAGTTGGAACAGAAGTGAGTGCAAGGGACAATGTTGAAAAATTACCCATGCATATGTTCTGTCAATAAAAAGCTATAATAAAAAAAGAAGGGTCCCTTCAAGGAGTCTAATAAAAGTTCTTCATAAACTGGTCCCTACCTACCTTTCTAGCCTTCTTCTACATATATTTTATGGTCCAGTTCTATTGATCTGTCATACAAGATGCTTCATCTCCCATTTTCTACCTCTTAGAAACCCTGATTTCATTCAAGTTTCAGCTGAATTCCCCTTTTCTTGAGATGTTTTCTATTCCTTATACCTACTACAATCTTTGTCTCCAAAGCTACCTGTAACTACTTTTACACATTTTGTATCTGTTAGTTGTATAGGGGTGCTACTAGAAGAGAAATATTTAGTCCTGTTTTCTGGCTTCCATGCTCATATAGACCAAATCTTTCTTCACTCATGTCTTACGGTATGACTTTCTTTTTAGTTAATTCCCCTTGGACATGACTTGGTTTTCCTTGTAAGCTGGTTACTGAAAAGAAACAATAAGATGATGAGTGAATGCTCAGGATATCATGTCTAATATCAATGTGGCCCAACTTTCTTCTCACCAAATTTCTAAGTTCATTTTCCTAGGATATTCCAGATCCAAGTTTTTCCTCTTTTGTTCTGAAAAATTATAAAATATGAAGCAATAATTATATTCTGTTTGGCTCAATCTCCCAAATAATATTCCCCTGGAAAATTTCTATCACAGTTATTAAATCTCTCTCATCCTGACATTTCACCTCTACTGCCTTTCCTTGACTGCATTCAAGTAATGAAACACACAAATCCACAATGCAATGGTTAACCAGCATGATTCATCATTAGTTTTCTAGAGCTGTAACAGGTCATTGCATTGATCATAATTCTTAAGTACATATATGGATTGTTAGTTATTCATATTCTCTCAATGACCTCTTTTTAGTAATAACCACTTTATATTAGAGAAACTGACTTTTAAAATATGAAACTGTGAACCAATTTCTATTATATACAATATTTTCCTGCTAGGTTCAGTGCTTTTTTTAATAGTTGCTTTTTTTTAAATAGTTCAAATGTAAAATGTACAATAGTTCCAACAATGCTCTGCTTGTCTGTGTTCCTTCTGAACTTCCTTCTGCTCTTGATTCTTTTTTAAGAGCTCCGTTGATGTTTTTATTTCTTTACTTACCTTTCTGTTGTCACTATCATTACTTTCAATTCTCTTATACCAAAAAGAAAAAAAAAGGCTCTCTCTTATAAGAAACAGGCATAGTCATGCAAAACAACTTCACACATTGACTATATCTAAAAATGTATGGCACATTCTGCATCTCCAGTCAATCACCTCTGTGCTAAGATGCAGGAAGGATGATTCATTGTTAGTCTTCTGGCATTGTAACAGATCATTGCATCAGTCATAGTTCTTAAGTCTCTCGTAGTTATTTTAAGTTAATGCTGAAATAAACTGGGAAAATATTTTTACAGTCAAAGGTTCTGATAAAGGCCTCATTTCCAAAATATATAGAGAATTAACTCTAATTTATAAAAAATCAAGCCATTCTCCAATTGAAAAATGGTCAAAGGATATGAACAGACAATTCTCAGATGAAGAAATTGAAACTATTTCTAGTCATATGAAAAGATGCTCCAAGTCATTATTAATCAGAGAAATGCAAATTAAGACAACTCTAAGATACCACTACACACCTGTCAGATTGGCTAAGATGACAGAAAAAAATAATGATGATTGTTGGAGGGGATGCGGGAAAACTGGGACATTGATGCATTGTTGGTGGAGTTGTGAACGAATCCAACCATTTTGGAGAGTAGTTTGGAACTATGCTCAAAAAGTTATCAAACTGTGCATACCCTTTGATCCAGCAGTGTTACTACTGGGATTATATCCCAAAGAGATTATAAAGAAGGGAAAGGGACCTGTATGTGCACGAGTTTGTGGCAGCCCTTTTTGTAGTGGCTAGAAACTGGAAACTGAATGGATGTCCATCAGTTGGAGAATGGCTGAATAAATTGTGGTATATGAAAATTATGGAATATTACTGTTCTGTAAGAAATGACCAACAGGATGATTTCAGAAAGGCCTGGAGAGACTTACACGAACTGATGCTGAGTGAAATGAGCAGGACCAGGAGATCATTATATACTTCAACAACAATACTAGATGATGACCAGTTCTGATGGATCAGGCCCATCCTCAGCAACAAGATCAACCAAATCATTTCTAATGGAGCAGTAATGAACTGAACCAGCTATACCCAGAAAAAGAACTCTGGGAGATGACTAAAAACCATTACATTGAATTCCCAATCCCTATATTTATGCACACCTGCATTTTTGATTTCCTTCACAAGCTAATTGTACAATAATTCAGAGTCTGATTCTTTTTGTACAGCAAAATAATGTTTTGGTCATGCATACTTATTGTGTATCTAATTTATATTTTAATATATTTAACATCTACTGGTCATCCTGCCATTTAGGGGAGGGGGTGGGGGGGTAAGAGGTGAAAAATTGGAACAAGAGGTTTGGCAATTGTTAATGCTGTAAAGTTACCCATGTATATATCCTGTAAATAAAAGGCTATTAAATTTAAAAAAAAAAAAAAGAAAAAGAAATGTATGCAAATAAATTTAAAAATAATAAATTAAACAAATTTTTTAAAATGACAAAAAAAAAAATTAAGTTAATGCTGAAGTCATGATATAAATTGTCCTCCTAGTTCTGTTCCCTTCACTCTTCACTTTACACAACTCTTCCAAGGTTTCCTTAAAACCATCTCTTTTATCATTTTAAAATTATTTTTATTATTATTTTATATATTTGTCATTTTATGTTATTCAATCATTTCAGTCATGTTTGACTATGATCCATTTGAGGCTTTCTTGGCAAAAATACTAAAATGGTTTGCCATTTTCTTCTTTTTGTTTGTTTTAATTTTTAATAATAGCTTTTTTATTTTCAAATTACATGGAGAGTTTTCAACATTCATCTTTGCAAAACTTTGTGTTCCAAATTTTTCTCTCTTCCTTTCCCTCTCCCATTCCCTAACAGATTTTTTCAAGTAATCCAATAATCCAATGTTAAATGTGCAGTTCTTCTAAACATACTTGCACCTTTATCATGCTGCACAAGAAAAATCAGATCAAAAATGGGAAAAAAAATGAGAAAGGAAAAAAAGCAAGCAAACAACAAAAAAGATGAAAATACAAACAACAACAAAAAGGTGATCCCCATTCAGTCCCCACATTCCTCTTTCTGGATACAGATGGCTCTCTCCATCATAACTGGAATTGGCCTGAAATACCTCATTTTGAAAATAGCCAATCCATCACAGTTGATCTTCTCATAATCTTGTTGTTGTGCACAATGTTCTCTTGGTTCTACTCACTTCACTTAACATCAATTCATGTAAATCTCTTTAGGCCTTTCTGAAATCATCCTGCTAATCATTTCTTATATAACAATATTTCATTACATTCATATACTATAACTTATTCAGCCATTCTACAACTGTCATTGGGCATACACTCATTTTCCAATTCCCTTCCACTATAAAAAGGGCTCCTGCAACCATTTTTGCACATGCGAGTCCTTTTCTGGATCAAAGAGTATGTACAGTTTGATAGCCCTTTGGGCATAGTTCCAAACTGCTCTCCAGAATGGTTAGATCAGTTCACAACTCCACTAACAATGTATTAGTGTTCCAGTTTTCCCACCTCCCCTCCAACACTTATCATTGTCTTTTCCTGTCATCTTATCCAATATGAAAGTTCCCATTTCCTTCTCTAGCTCATTTTACATATGAGAAACTGAGACAAACAGGGTTAAGTGATTTATCTATCACACAGCTAACAAGTGTGTGAGGTCAGATTTGAACTCAGGAAAGGTAGTCTTCTTGATTCTAGGCCCAGTACTCTCTACACTATGGCACCGCCTAGCAGCCCTCTCATTTTTTTATACCATGATAATTCTATTGCATTCAAGAACCATCATTTGTTTAGCTATTGATGGGCACTTGACTTTGTAACCCAAAGTGCTACTATAATTATTTTTATACATAAGGATCTTTTTCCTCTTTCTTAAATTATTTTGGGATATTACCTATAAGTGAGCAGCTATGTGGTATAGTGGATTGAATGCCAGGCCTGGAGACAGAAAAACCTGAGTTCAAATTTAGCCTCAGACATTTACTAGTTATATGACTCTGGATAAGTCCCTTCACCCTATTTGACTCAGTTTCCTCATCTGTAAAATGAACTAGAGAAGAAAAATGACAAACCATTATGGCATCTTTGTCAAGGAAACCCCAAAAGGAGTCATAAAGAGGAGGACACAGCTGAAAGTGACTAAACAACAGCACGATTAATAGTGGTATCATGGCATTGAAGAATACGCAATTTAATGATTTTTTGGATCTGATTCAAAATTGTTTTCCCATGTTTTTTTTTCCATTTCACAATTCTATCAACAATGCATTAGTGTGCCTGTCTTGTAAGTGTCCCTCTAACAACTTTTTTGTCATCTTTGCCAATCTGGTGGGTATGAGCTGGAACATCAGAAGTTGTATCAATTTGCATGTTTTATAATTAATATTTTGAGTGATTTTTTTCATATGATTTTTATTTTGCTTTTATTTTGAGAATCATGTGTTCACATCTTTTCACCATTTATCTATTGAAGGATGGCTCTTATTCTTTTTCTACTTGTGTCAATGTCCTCTACATCCTGAATGTGAGGCATTTATTACAGAAATTTCCTTTAAAGATTCCTCTAGACCACACAGTTAATTGTTTTCCTCCAGTCTCTAACTATACTGTTTTGATTTATGCAGAAACTTTTCAATTTTATGTCTTTAAAATTGCTTTATCTTCTATGTTCCTTTCTATCCCTATATCTATCCCTAACATAGAATGTCTCTTTCCTACACTGATGTCCTTCTCCCATTGATTATTTCTTCCTGGGGACAACTATATTGAGTCTCCTCTAAGCTTTGCTTCTGACTTACTTTCCTTTATTTAGGCAGCTTTCCCCATTTTTAATACCCTCTTCACAGTGTCCTTTTTTATGTTGTCTTTCTCTATTAGACTATAAGCTTCCAGAGGGCAGGGATTGTCACCTTTTCGCTTTTTTTAATATCTCCATTGCTTAGCATAGTACCTGACACAGATTAAGTATTTAACAAATGTGAAGACCGTGTATTTTTAAATCAGCTGGAGTCAGGAATTCAGGTTAGGGGAAAATCATCTATCTTTATTCTCAGTGAAGACGGATCGGAGGTGGAAGAGAATCGGCGATAGCAATGTGTGCAGCTGAGTCAAGAAGCTAGCTAGACCAGCAGCCACACGACCAGCAACTAGGAGTATGGAACCCAGGCCCAATCTCTCCCAGCTTCTCTTCCTATTCCTCTCTCTGCCTCCACCCACCAAAATCGTCATTTCCTATACAACACATCAGGACTTGCACGGAGAGTGGGCAGTGACCATTCTTTATCCAATCATGTATATTAATAGAGTATAGTCCAATTACTATTTAGCCTCACGTACTTGGGACCTCAGTGCATCAACTCAAACATCAGCCCATTACAAACAAATATTTCTAGCATTGCCTTTTTCTCTATCTCTTGTTTATTTAAGAATTCTTCCCCTCTCCATAGTTGTGAAAGCTATCTCTTTTTCCATAACTTTGTGTATGGTATGACCTCTTGTTACAAAGTCTTCTATCCCTCTGGAACTTAAGTGGTAAGAACTATTGCTCTAAACTTATTTTCCAGATTTCTCAGCAGTTCACTGTACAATTCTAAATCCTTATCCTAATAGTTGACATACTTATTATGTTTGATTACTTCTATGTTTTCTATGCCATTCTAGTCTGTTCTGCTGATCAGTTTTTCTATTTGTTAATCAGTTCCAAATAATTTAGATAATTATTGCTTTGGAGTACTGCTTGAAGTTTGGTACTGCTAAGCCTATAACTTTTTTCATTATTTTCCTTTAGATCCTTGATATCCTTCCCTCCTCTTCCCACTCCCCACCCGATAAATTTTATTATTTTTTTCCAATTATATAAAGTAATTTTGATAGTTTGATTCATATGTCACTTGATCTATAACAAATTTTGGTAGTATTGTTATTTTTGTTAAATGGTCATGGTCCATCAAGATAGTTGATATATCTATAACTATTAAGTTCTGCCTTTATTTCTATAATAAGTGTTTTAGTCATATTCATGTAATACCTATATTTATCTTGATAGCTGGAATAAAAAGACCAATGATTGCTATAGATTTCTTTCATTCTGCTACTTTGCCAGTTATTGTTTAAATTAATTGTTAGTTACCTCTTTAGAAGTCCTTAAGAACATGTAATCTACAAAGAAATAGTTTTCTTCTTTGCTTATGTTTGTTCTCTCAATTTCTGTTATTGTCTTATTGCTGTAATTGGCATTTCTTTGTTTTGGACAGCTTTGCTTTAGTATGATATTATTTGGAAAATGCTCTAGTGTTTTTCTATTATATATGATATTGTATTTTTTTATTTTAATTGGTATTATTTACCATATTAAGTCATAGTCCATTGTTAATTTTTCAGTCTATTCTGTTTAAAGTTGTCTTATTATTGAACTAATCTTGCATTTCTAAAATAAAAGCAACATGGTTATACTGATAACTTTCTTAATGTAGCATGTTAAACTAATATTTTATTCAATATGCAATACTTTTTTATTTATGTTCATTAAGAATATTGGTCTATAATTTTTTTTTTTCTGTGTTAGCTTTCCCTGATATAGGGTCCACATTTTATTATAGAAGTTTGATAAGATCTCTTCTTTCTCCACTTTTGCAATAAATTATGTAATGTTGAAAGTAATCTTTCTTGGAATGTTTGATAGGATTCAATTGTATTGTTAATGCTGTAAAGTTACCCATGCATATATCCTGTAAATAAAAGGCTATTAAATTTAAAAAAAAAAAAAAAGATAGGATTCAATTGTAAATCCATATCATACTAAATTTTTTTTTCCCTCTGGGAATTAACTTGAGGAATCACTGCTGTATCATCATAGTGGCTAAGAGATCCCCAAGAGTCACTTGCATGTGATAAGACTAAAGTTTTCCCCCAAAATTGGGGGATGTAAAAATGGTATTCAATATGAATTAGTATGAGACAATTAATTTATTCCTACACACAAAAAGAATGCTACTCATAGGTACTCACAAGAATTTATTTGACAAAACAAACTTTAAACAATATTCTGTAATTTAATTTATAATTTTTTACACTCTGGAAATCTGATACTTAAAATCATTAGAACATAAAGGAATCTATGGGATTGAAAATTAGGTTTTTTATATTTTCTTTAGTTCTATGCTTTCACTCTACTCTAATCTCCCAAATCCCTTTACCTTCTTATTCTGCCACTTACACCATCAACCACTAGTACATATGCAATGATCAACTTCCCTAACTCTGCCTCAACCAATCCAATGAGACCTAAGGCCATGGGATCTCTTGAACTCAAAATATAAGTTGCTGAGAAGCAGCTATCTAATATTGATAGAGGAAGTTTCTTCATTTAGTAAAAACTAGATGGAATAATGGATAGAGAAATCCTTCATTCAGATGTTATCTATTCTAAAGAAATCACTGTTTCTATCTCTAACCCCTATCAAAACTGACACTACATTAGAAAATGATCATGTCCCATGAAAGGAAATTTCACACACTATTTATTTAAAATCATCTGCCAGCTCCTATATTTCCTATATTCTCCTTTCAATGAGAACTTGTGAGCCAAACTTCCATTTAGTTTTAACTGCCTTTTGTCTCCTGCTTTCATTTCCAGTAAGAATATCAAAATTGATATGATTTAAATCCTTCAGTACACTATTCACTTCTAAGGTCACTGAATAACAATGTTAATTTTAGAGTTCCAACACAAATTACCATTTATAGATAATTTTAAAAGTCGGCAACAATTAATCTTCATATTCTTAATCTTATTTCCTACAACTATGCTAAAATCGCTGTGGAAAATAAAGAGACTAAGCAGGACTGAGGGCAGTTTGTATTTTGCTTTTTTTAAGGTTGCTTGGTTAAATTTTTTTATCACTAAGTGGCCAACCTCTTGGTAATGAGCCATATTGAAGATAAAAAAGAAAAGAAGAAAGAAATGAAAGAAAAATAAAAGAAAACCAAAGGAAAAAATGAAAAGAATAGAATAGCTTAATTATATTTCCAACTTACCTAGAAGCCCAATTTCACAGAGATCAATGGCTTGCCTAGTGAGGTTAATTGGGTTTTTTTTTTCCTTATTATTTTTCATTCAGGTGGCCACAACACAGTAGATTATATAGATTTACATATGGTTTGAATGAAATTTTTTCTCTGCATAAATTTATGACATAGATACATGGCACTCCCTGAATAGATTGAAGATGCTAGGATTCTGAATCCTTTTTTCCTATCCAACTCTGTTTTCAACTATTCTTCTTAACTCTGACCAAGATTATTTGATCATTGTCCAGAGAAAACACCATTTGCAAGCCCAGCTCAATCCCATTATTCATTTATACCTTGAATATCCTTCTTTTACACCTTGTTTTATGCAAGAGTTCAAATTATTACTCTTTTAGGAAGGTACTTCTGACCATCTTAGTTCAAGGTTTCTGCTTGTTTGCATTTCTACAGTTTTTTACTATTAATCTAATTTGTATTGTCATGTACCATGTATTTATTTATATCTCATACATAAATTTCATCTCCCAAACCAAATTATAAGCTACCTAAGAGTAATTAACTTATTTTCTTTTTTTTTTAACTTCACCCTTCCACCAACACTACTGATCTCTCAAATTAAATTAAATACTTATTTAAGGCAGGCCATCATTTATAATTCAATTTCAAACATGAGGAAGTAGAATTTCTTAAAAATGAACTAGATCAGGGAAGCTCCCATGCCCATAATGTGGTACTATCTAAAAAGGGGAGCTAACTCACCTTGAATCCCAAGTGCCACCAGGTGTTTCAGTCAAAGATTACCCCAGAGGAGCTATTCTAGCCCCATATTACAGGAGGCACATAATCTTTGCTTGAACTTTATCTCCTGGCCTCTATATCTCTGATGCTAATGCCCCAATGGAGAACAGTAAAAACTATTATGCTATCCATACAGGGAAAAATATGGTAGTAAAAGTAGATTTGGAACCAAGAATTCAACATCATACTTCTGCATATACCCAAGATCTTGTCAATGTTTCAGAAAAGAGCAAAGCTCTTGAAGTTTTACTTGTATGACCAAAATGCTAATGCTCCAATGGAGAACAGTAAAAACTACTATGCTATCCATACGGGGAAAAATATGGTAGTAAAAGTAGATTTAGAACCAAGAATTCAACATCATACTTCTGCATATATATACCCAAGATCTTGTCAATGTTTCAGAAAAGAGCAAAGCTCTTGAAGTTTTACTTGTATGACCAAAACCTACTATGAAATATATATATTATAATTTTAAACCCAATTAATTGTTCTAGTTAGAGTACTACTAATTTCTTATCTAACTGATTAACTGGAGAATAATCCAAATACATTTCAAATGATAAATCTTTCATGATTTGGGAGATTTTATACAAATGTACATTTGACAGTGCTAATTTAAAGCAAATATCAAGCTTGATTAAACATTCCCAAGATAAGAAGGATAAACGGTTGAATTATTTTATAGATTTAACCACCATTCAAAAGATGTTCTAAACAGAAATATTTTGATGTTAATCATTAATTTTTTTTAAAAAAATGATTATTTGGGAAACAGCCAAGAAGGACTAAGGAAGTGAGTCAGGAATGTATGCACAAAACATTTGTATTCTTTACTATGTAAACACTAATTTATTTACTGAAATAATACACCATTAATTATTTAGTAAAGAAATTAGAATTTTGCTGAGTTTCCTTCCCAAAGAAAAATCATTAAAGTGTTCCGTGTCCATTGCAATAGCCACGGCTATAATTGTTTCACATGTCTGCCTCTCAATTATTTGCTAAGTATTTATTCACTGAGAACCATCACCTAGGGCTTAATCTAGCTCTGACATGTTCTCCAAAAAGTAAACAAATACAAGCCTTTCTGCAAGTCATAAAATCACAGAATATTAAAGATGGAGGGACCTTTAAGAACATCTAGTCCAAAGTTCTCATTTTACAAAGGGGAATAGAGGCCCCCAAATAGTGCATGATATCCCCAGGATTATACAATAAGCATTACCTCTTACAATAGGAGAGAATGCTTTTTACTTTCTTTCATTTAGAGGAGTTAAACATTTAAAATTTAACTCTTCTTGAGAGATGTTATAACACTAAGAGTAAAAGAGTTATATCTGAAATGGACCTCACTCTTGCCTTCTTTTTGGTGTGTTCGAAATATATACAGAGCTTTAGGAAAGTTCAGGGAGCTGAATAAACGGGTGGTGGCTATTAGAGATTAATCTCTAAATAGGGTTGCTATAAAAACTGAAATACAGAAAGATTTATTTGTGAAGAATATGACCTGCACATTTTATTAGCCATTCATCCTCCAATTTTCAGAACCTCTAGCAGGGCAATCTAGCTTCAAACTATAAATAAGGTCGACTTAAAGCAAACAGACAGGTAAACAGAGACAAACAGAAGTGAGAGAGTACACACTGCCAATAAAGAATTAAACCCCTGCTCCCGCTGGAGGATGAGTGGAAACCACAGTCAACATCCCAGAAATATGCATCAGCACGTTACTCTCCAAGGTAGTGTTATAAATGAGACAGAGTGTCCAGGGATGGCTTTCTCCTGCTAATCTGAATTGGCCTCTCAAATTCACAGATGTGAAGAAAAATGTACATTTTCTCTTTCATTAGCTTATCTTTAATTAATTTGGAGAAATGGCTGAGCCTGTGAACATTTCACTAATGTTTTTACATGATGCATAAATGAATGAACGATCTAAAGATAATTTCATTTTGGCTTCAAACTTTTGTTGAAAATAATAATAACTATAATAATGGAGGATTTAAGGTATAAAATATACTTTACAAACATATTATCTCATTATCTCCCAACCTAAAGAAGCAAATGCTATTATCATCCCACTTTTTCAGAGAAGGAATCTGAAATGACTTATGGAGTCACAAAATGAGTAAGTGTATGAGACAGGATTCTTACTTGGGTCCAGCACTCTATCCAATGTTTAACCTAGCTGCCATTAGATGAAATTATGGAAACTAATGGACAAAATGATAAATGCACCAAAAACAGATTAGAGTAGTCAATGTAACATTGGACTTGAAGTTAATAAGAAGTTGATATTAATCAGTCATTTCAATTTATGTTCCACTCCCCATGATTCCATTTGAGGTTTTCTTGGCAAAGATACTGGAGTGATTTGCCCTTTCCTTCTTCAGCTCATTTTACAGATAGGAAACTGAGGCAAACAAACTTAAGTAACTTGCCCGAAGTGTCTGAAGTCAGATTTGAATTCATGAAGATTAGTCTTTCTGATCCCAAACCCAGAGCTCTATGCACTGTGGAGCTACCTAGCTGCCTTAGGAAGGAAGGAAGGCTTGGTGTCTATTCCTGCCTCAGACTCTTTGTGTGTGCCCTTCAGAAAGCATATTTCCATAACTTCTCTGAGAGTTACTGTTCCTATCTATAAAGTGGGAATTAAATAATACGCCTACTTCAAAGAGTTATTGTGAGGATCAAATGAGATAATATATGTAAAAGATTTTTGCAAAACTAAAGGTGCTATAAACACCATCACTATCATTAGTATTATTGTTTCTTCCATTATTCTTGTCCTTCCAATTCATGCTTACAAGACCAATTTAGAATAAGGATTTTTGGAGTACTTCCCTAATGAAACTCCCACAAATAAGAACTAAGATAAACCTAAATGACACTGAATTTGGTTCTTTAGTCAACAATATTGAAGTGACCTTTTAGTGTATGATAGAAATATGAACAGAATCCTGGATTTAAACTAACAAAAATCCAGGTTTATAACCATTCCTTTAAATCTCTCTATAACTTGGTTCCCTTCTCTGTTGAAAATGAGATAAAAGTACCCATAGTATTGTATAGGGTTGTTTGGAGGCTTAAATAAAAACTTATATGGCAAGTATTTTGTGAAACTTTAAGAGAGCCATGCAGATATCATTTGTTACTATCAAAGCCATATTAATGATCAGGTTGATTCAACATCCTGTTTAAAAGCAGCTTAAGGTTTGAACCAAATTCTTGTCCTGTGAAATTCTAGGCAAATTGGGCATAGGAAAATAGATTCATGAATCGTTTCATCAAGAGAAAACAGCCATAAAATTCAAGTAGATCAGATGTTTCAGATCCATTCGGATTTTAAATATTTCAATGACAAACACATAGTATTTTTCTGACTACATTAACTGTTTTTTTTTTTCTTTTAATGTTGAATGAATAGAGTGCTACAATTATAGCACCAAATGCCAGCATCCACTATCCCATCTATGCTTCTTTCTGCCTATCTCAAAGCAAGAACTTTTCATATCTGGGAAGAGCTAACTCTGTAGTACACTATCTAGAACTCTAATGTTCTGGTTCTGTTGTTCTGTTATCGTTTTAAAACTAAACAATGAGAAAACTAACCTGCACATCAGATTCTGTGTTTTTCTAATCCTTACTTTGGCATTTGTCTTGCATAAGATCAGACGCAATACCATGATGCCCCAGTAGAAAAGGCATTAGGTTAGGAGAGCAGAACACCTGAATTGAAATATGTGCCCTTGGTTCCACATTTCTAAATGCTTTTTGAATTTGAAATGTACTGGACTTCATCTCACACATCTGTGTAACCTTTTAAGTACTCTGAAAATTATCCTTATTCATCACTCTATGTCTTAGATTTTTCATATATAAGGGAAATAGTACTTGAAGTATTTGCCTCATAGGATTGTAATGAGGAAGTTCTTTGTGCACTGAAAAGTGTATTAGCTGTTATCCTTCCTTCTTTCCTTCTTTCATTCCTTCTTTCCTTCCTTCTCTCTTTCCCTCCATTCCTTCTTCCCTACCTTCCTCCTTTCCTTTTCTCTTTTCCTCCTTTCTTTTCTCCTTTCTTTTCTCTTTCCATTCTATCCTCCTTTCTTCCTTTTTTCCTTTCTTCCTCCCTCCCTCCTTTCCTTTTTTCCTTTCTTCTTTCTCTCTTTCCCTGCTTCCTTCTTTCGTTCCCTTTATTTAATCCCACTTTTCTTTCTTCCTTTTTTCCTTCCTTCCTTCCTCCCTTCATTTCATTCTCTTCCCTTTTCTTTTTTCCTTCCATATATATCACATAAATCTGGTTCTTGCTGATTCCAGAGCTAAGCCTCTACCTAGCATTACTTCTTAGGATTATTTAGACATACAATATATTTTTATTATTATTATTTTATTATTATTAATTTAACAAACATTCCCCATATGTTAAGTATTGTACTTGGCTCTGGAGATACAAAGATGAACAATAATCTCTTGCCCTCAAAGAACTTAAAAACTAATAGCAAGAAATTTCATAATAAACTGCTTCATGATTGCCTTTGTCAAGGAAATACTTTGAATATATCTATGTTTACTTGAAGCAAGTGTTTTTTAATCACAATATATAATTAGGTCAAAACAGACATTTCCCCCATTCTATCAATGCAGACTAAAGAGAAAGTTTAAAAGTATAGCCTTAGTACATAATTGAATATAGTTCATTGAGTGTCAATTGATGGTTTCCTAGTAATTTCCCTCTTAATGTTCTCAAAATGACTGATTTGAAACAAATATTTTCATTAAACAATAGGACAGAAGAAAAACCAGGCTTGTATAGATAATGTATGCTATTTAATTTCTTCCCAATGCTTTTATTTGCTTTATGAGATATAGAACAGACGTGAAAATAAACAGAAATTAAAGTAATCCTGAATTCCTATAAAAAGTTCAAAAAAGTTTTAATGCAATTTTTAGTTGTTTGTATTATCTTCTCTCCTGTTCCCATAGACTCTTGAAATCAGAAGGGACTTTAGATACCCTCTAATAAAAGACTTTGATTTTATAAAGGTGAGAATACTGATTCCCAATGAGGTAAAGTAAAATGTTTGGCCATGCAATAAAGTAGCAACAGGATGGATATTAGAATATGGATCTCAGAGAATCACAGAACTTAGGAATAGAAAGGATCTTGGGCACCTTTTAGTACATTTTCACATTTGAGTAGGCTTCCCCAAAGTAATTCTGAAAACCAGGTTTAGGTGTAACCCAGTGTTCTAGCTTCTACATCATACTGTTTCCTTTTTGTTCATCTAGGATTAGAGAAATTAAGTTAATTTGGAAGTAAATACTCTTCTTCTTGTGAGGTAAAGAAGAAATAAATTCCTTTTGAAGGATTATCAAACTGTGCATACCCTTTGATATAGCAATATCGCTACTGGGCTTGTATCTCAAAATGAGCATAAAAAAAGGGAAAAGGACCCACATGTGCAAAAATGAATCAACAGGATGATTTCAGAAAATCATAGAAAGACTTACATGAACTGATGCTAAGTGAAGTGAGTAGAACCAGGAGAACATTGTACATAGTAACAACAAAATTATGTGATGATCAAATCTGATGGACATGGTTCTTTTCAACAGTGAGGTGATTCAGGCTACTTCCAATGATCTTGTGATGGAGTAAGCCATCTACACCCAGAGAGAATACTGTGGGGACTGAGTGTGAATCACAACATAGTATTTTCACCTTTTTTGTTGTTGTTTGCTTGCATTTTGTTGTCTTTCTCATTTTTTCTTTTTGGTCTGATTTTTCTTGTGCAACATGATGATTGTGGAAATATGCATTGAAGAATTGCATATGTTTAGCATATATTGGATTACTTGTAGTCTAAGGGAGAGGATGGGGGGAAGAGAAGAAGAAAAAAAATTGTAACACAAGGTTTTGCAAGGGTAAATATTGAAAACTATCAATGCATTTATTTTGAAAATAAAAAGCTTTAAAAAAAAATGGGAAAGTAAAGCAAATTCTCATAACCAAAAATGTATTTCTCATCCTTCATTATTAGTCTACCAAAGCTGGGTCATAAGATAGAAAAAATTCTTCCAAAACCTTAAAAGAATTAGTCTTTTAGGATTATGGTTGCAAAGAAAACATTGAAGTCTAATAGTTATTAATAACTTCTCTTAAAAGCCATTTTATTTCCTATTTAGTTGTGACTCAAAAAATTTTGATGCCTTTTGATTTCATATTATAGTAAATTCTGAATATACCTTCCCTCTTACTGTCTTCTACCACAATTCAGTAAATCCAAGTTTAAGCAAAAACAAAACCCATACAAGAAGTGCTTTTGATATCATGGTATACTCATAATCTTCCTTCTTTTCAGCAAAAGGAACAGGTACTTTTCCTTATTTTTTTTCTTAGAAGCCAGATTGTTCATTGTGATGACATCAGGTATTCTATTTGACTTTTATTATTTTTTCATTTACTTTATTGCACTTTATTGTTTATTTCCATTGCTCTACTATGCTCATTATCAGTTTGTTGATTTTCATCATGTTTTCTGAATTGTTTCTTATAGCAGAATAATATTATATTCATATGCCATAATTTGTATGCTCATTTCTTTGTCAATAGCCACCCACTTTATTTCTCCCTTTTGGGAAGCACAAAAAATGCTGCTCCAAATAATTTGGTAGATATAGGACTGTTTTCTATTTGACCTCATGGGGCTATATGCCCAGCAAAGAAGTTTCTGGGTAGGAACAATTTAGTGACTTCTCTCATATAATTTCTGAGTTCTAGAACAGTGAACCAATTCACAGCTCACCCAAACATTTATTTGTGGGTCTGTTTTTCCATGGCCACTCCAGTATGATTTTGTTGTTGTTCAATTGTTACACAATTGAACTTCATAAATTCATCTGGACTTTTCTTGGCCAACATACTGAAGTGGTTTGCCATTTCCTTCTCCAATATGTTTTACAGATGAGGAAACTGAGGCAGAGTGACACAGCTAATAAGTGTTTGAGGTCAGATTTGAACTCAGGTAGTTGTCTTCCTGATAATTTTATCTGATTAACTAGCCAGTTACCTAACAAAACCCTGAGGAAATATTGTGCTAGACCCAGAAACAGTAGACTACCTCCAGATTAAGCTTCCCATTACTAGATAGGTTTGTGCAGAAGATAGATGACTTCATGTCTCTGGGGGGGAGGGGGGGAGGGGAGGGTGTGTAGGATTCATGCTGTAGGTAAAATCTGTATCAAATTAATTCTGAGATCACTTCTAATTCTACAATTTATGATGTAGAAGCAGATATTCAAGGTCTGAGGTTGTCAGTTGACAGTTGAGAAAAAAAAAAAAAAAAACACTGGGACTAAAAAGGAGACAGGGAGAAGTAAGGAGCAGATTCATCCAAAGAAAACATTTGCTTACTCTCTAATTTGTCAAGCCTTTCAGATATGTATGTATGAGGATTCTTGTATCTAAAGGAGTCTAACATTTGTTGCTTGAACCATAATTAAGAGCTTCACTGAGTCGAATGCTGGTTTTGAAACTTAGTAGTGTCTGAAAGGTCCTACAACTGAATCTAATGTGCAAAAATGTTTTCGTATTCTCTTCCACATTTTATATATGAAAAAAAATGAGACAGTTAAACTGTTAGAAAATATCAGAACTACAACTCCAATCCAACTCATCTGACATCTTTTCTATTGAATGATAGTAAAATCTTACGAAGTTTCTTCTCTAACATCTACAACTCTGCTGATCTCTGTTCTACCAAGCTTGAAATGCTTTAAGTAGAAGTTTGACAGCAGGCTGTGGATCAGCCCTCAAAGAACAGCAAAGTAAGCTCATCAACAAGTCCATCAGGGGCTGCCTCCTTAGGCTTTTTTATTTTTGTTGTTGTTGTTGATTACAGCAGCACATCAAGTTCATCTCCTAAGGGAGGGGAGGAGACAAACCTTTATTAAGTATCTGATAAAAACCAGGAGCTGCATTAAGTGCTTTACAATTGTTTATTTTCATTTCATCTTCTCAACAATTGCTTAATGTTTGTGCTAGTATTTTACAGTTGAGAAACTGAAATAAACAGAGTTTAAATGATATGCCAAGGGTCATACCACTTGAAAATGTTTAAGGCAAGATTTGAACCTTCATCTTCCTCCCCGTCCAGTCCCTTGATGCCTTGGGATACTTGTTGGGGTGGAGGGGGGTAGAAGGGTGGAGGGAACTCATTGGAGGAGGTTGTGATCTTCATCAATTCAAACAGTAGTTACACCAGTGAAATTCTCAGCATTGAAGTATATGTGAAACTTTAAATGTTTTCTAAAAAGATAGCAAAGCATTTTTCACCTCCCCAAATATCATTAAGGGAAACTAGAATGGCCACGTAACTAATTATTTTTAATTAGACCAAGTCTCCAAAGTACAGGAAATGCACTTTAAGAAGCTTATTATGTAATTGGAAGTTAATCACTCTGGACTGACAAATAAAGTACCCTGATTGTCCATAGTTCTTTCAGGCTAAGGTACTTTTGGGATCTTGGTTGGGGGGAGGGAGTGGAGGTGCTATTCCAAAGAGATTATCTAAATGAAAGGGCTGCCCAGTAACATTTAACAGAAAGCCAATGTTTCTCTCTCTTCTCTCTCTCTCTCTCTCTTTCTCTCTCTCTCTCTCTCTCTCTCTCTCTCTCTCTCTCTCTCCCTCTCTCTCTCTCTCTCTCTCTCTCTCTCTCTTCCTCTCTCTTTCCCCCTTCTCTCTCTTTCTTTTCTTGCTATGTTTTTTCTTTCTTTTCCTTTCTTCCTCCCTCCCTCCCTCCCTTCCTTTCTCCCTTCTTGACTTTCTTCCTGCCTTCTTACTTACTTGCCTTCCTTCCTACTTGTCTTCCTTCTTGCTTTATTTTCCTTCCTTCTTTCTTTCCTTCTTTCTTTCTTTTTTCCTTCTTTCTTTCTTTTCTTTTCTTTCCTTTTTTCCTTCTTTCTTTCTTCCTTCCTTCCTCCCTTTCATTCTTCTTTCCTTTCTCTCTTTCTTTTTTCTTCTTTACTTTCTTTTTTTTCTTTCTTTCTTTTCCCTTTAAAATAAAAGACAAGAATAGAATTAGGTATTATAGAAGAAATCATTAGAAGGAAATCCTAATTTGGTTTTAGCATGCTGGCCAGCAGCCAGTACCCTATAAGAGGGAGAGAAACTTGAACATCTTGATGAAATGGAAAATTCTAATTAAGGAGGTAAGTCATTGATACATCTAGTAAGAATGCTATTGCTTATTATCACCCACTTGTTTGTCATTTATGAAGGAAGGAATAGTGGGATATTTAAAAGTACATTTGTTAGTAAGGCTATCATTCATTTGATTAAAGATGAAGGACTTCTTGTTCAAAAAGCGTGATTTGACTTTTGTTCTGCCAGCATCAACAAACTGTCAGAATAGCAGAAGTCCAATGAAAAAATGTTGATATCTGACGTACTTCTTTTATGAACAATCTGAACCTTTGCCTGAATTTTTACTCTCACCCAAGCCACCATTGATGCTGACAATTGGCAGTAATCTAATATGTGATGCTAAATCTGTAGGTAAAGATACAAAAAATACAAGGTAAAAATACAAAAGTTGACAATTTAGAAATAAGTGCTAAGAGAAAGAGAAGTCATTTCCTCTGGTTACCATGTTCTTGATCCATGCAAAGGTCCATTGTCACTTCCCCGACCAGATTAGGCCCAGCACATTTTTAGTTAAAAACTCCCTTTTTGATGTAAATAAACGTAACTGTTGTCTCCAAAGCCTTAAAAATCTCAACATAACTAAGGCTATTTGCCTCATCTATGATGAAGGAAATAAATTCTAAAAACTCTTTTATGCTATTTTGCTTTTTTAAAAAAGCATTACATTGGAAACCTGCAAGAAGCACCATGATGTATTGGTTGATGTAAAGAGCTGATCTGAACTCTGACTCTCAAATTCCATATCTGTAAATACTTTTGATCTAGAGAATGCCAGATATCTATCTGTTTGCCAAGTGGTAGATCGGTGATTTTTTTTTCTCTCAGAGAAATATATTACAATGCCATTATACTTGTTTTTAGCATCCATGCCAGGAAATTGTCTAGGAGGTGAAATTGCCTAACAATAAAATCCAGTTGGTAACTAAATTTCCTGGAATAATATTCTTTGGCAAACATGGTTTTTGTTATCATTTTTTTCAGTTAAGTTCAATCTTTTCTGACCCATTTGGAATTTTCTTGGTAAAGGTAATGAAGTGGTTTGCTATTTCCTTCAGTTCACTTTATAGGTAAAAAAACTGAGGTAAGTGGGGTTAAGTGACTTGTCTAGGGTAATATAGCTAGTAAGTGCTGAGGCTGGATTTGAACTTAAAGTCTTCCTGACTTCAGATCATCCCTAATAACCATCTAACTGCTCAGGGAATAACTACTATCTATCAAATAGGATTTTAAGACTAAGAGTTGGAAGGAACTTTATAGTTCAAATTCAAACAATTACTTCTATAATAAATTAATTCTAGAATAAATTAAATCACAGAGATGAAGTAATTTAATTTAAAGTTCACATACAGGTAATAAGTGGCAAAATTCAGATTTGAACCTCCCCAGTCTTCCCAATTGAGTGATCTTTCCACCACACCATGATACTACTTTATTGATACTTTGGATGGATCCATTATTTTGTTTGTTCTGGTGCTCCCTCCATTGATGCTGATCTCAGCCTATCCATATCTTTTTTTCCTGTGTAATTCTTGCCCATACCTTTCCCTAATTCCTCCACAGAGAATTTACCCAATGCAAGGGGAACTTTTCTTTTGATATTTATTTATTTATTGTATGCTAATGTTGCTTCAAGCTTGTTCATCAATTATCTTCACCCTTGAGTCATGACTGAATTAACAGAAGTGTGCCTTCCTAGAATTGGGAAGTGATAGTACCATGATACTCTGCCTTTATCAAAACTCATTTGAAATATTATTTTCATTTCTGGATGCCATAGCCTATTTCTGGTATTGAAGAGGGGACCCTGAAACTCTGAAAATCCTTGAAAGGGAAAATCTCCTTCAACTCTGCCTCAATAAGGGACCCTGCCCCAAGTCCTTTTTCCCTTAAATGAATTTGTTTTGACTGCTTGAGGGGAGAATGAAGAGGGGACCCCAAAACTCTGAAAATCCTTAAAGGAGAAAATCTCCTTCAATTCTGCATCAGTGAGGGATCCTGCCCTGAAGGACAAACAGGTTCATCTTTGTTATCTGGGTGGGGTCAGCTCAGTCCTGAAACTCATTGAATTCAAATAAAATTCTAGCTCTAGTTGAAACCCATTGAGGAGCCAACTTAGGACTCCACCCACAGGCCCCCCCCTTTAGCTAAATCTCTCATTATAAAAAGTGCCAAACTAAAACCTCTCTTTGCAGAGGTTCCAAAGATGCCAGCTATACAATGCCAGGCATCCCAAGGAGCCTCTGTCCACTGGAATACTCTTTCCAGTGTCATCCTCTCTTTACCCTCACCTATTTCTCTAACCAGACTTTAACCTTACTTCCAATCCTCATAATAAACCTCTTTTATCAATCTAGGTTTTTGGGTCTGTAAATTCCTTTACAGAGAATCTCTGCGCCACCAGAAGGGGGTTCCCAAAACTCCTTACCCTTGCACCGAATCCCAAGGAGTTGCAGGGGAGCTCCATTTGATTCCCTGAACCCCGAACCTGCCACTAGACCTCATTTAACTCCCTGACCAACCAAAACCCTAATTTCATTTAGGTTCCCCAAATCTAAACCTCATCAGTATGAAGGCAGGAAAAATTTTATTATAGAGTTGTCAAGAAGTAAAATTAATCTCTAGAGAGAAAGTGGGTTCACCCTTCTTGGAAGTCTTCAAGCTGAGGCTCAATAATCACTTATTGGTTGTAGAAATCAATAATGGAGATTTCTTTCATGTACTATTTAAACTAGATAGTCAATGAGGTCCCTTCCATCTCTTAGGTTCTATGATTCTGTCACCAACACATTTCCTTTCCTGATAATACAGGTCATTGATGATGGCTTTTATGTCATTTCTCACTCAAAAGCCATCATTAGTAATATGTTTCAGCCTGCTTATCCCACAGTTGCCCTTTGGGTCACTTGCAATTTAATTTTCCTGCGATCATGAAGCCACATAGCATTACCAGAAGAATATTGATTTTTTTGTAAAAGTATTTTGCTACAATGAACAACTTGGCATGACTAAAAGTATTGAACAATTTTCCTTTTATGTTCCAGCTTGATTTTCTCTTCCTATTTTGTTACATTATATACTATCCATACACCATGACACAAAGATTACAGAATGAATTGGTCTCAAATGTACTAATTCAGTGAGCTCACTGGCTAACTATATGTTGTAATCTGAACAATATAAATTTTTATCACCTTTTTTTTTTTTTGCCAATTGCAATTTTTTTCCAATCCTGCATTGTATTGAAGAAAGCTGGTAGAATTCTGGATCAGTGCAATTAGAACAACAACAGCATATAAGAGCTTTTGAAGAAAATTAACATCAAGAAATGGTGAAGAATCCCTTTATATTTGGACTTTATGCTGGACACTAGCAAATGCCTGGAATGAGCCTACCCTTCCATGTTTTACCTATCAATTGACTCAGAGAATCATTGAGCAAAATTATCTACAAACTGTATGTCATAGAATACTACATGGGGCAAGAAGCAGAGAAAGGAATTAAGATCTATACAGCGCCTGCTATGTACTAGGCATCCATGCTGAGCACTTTTAATAAATATTTTATTTCTTCCTCACAGCAATCTTACAAGTGCTTTTATTATCCCCATTTTACACTTGAGGAAACTGAGACATTCAGAGGTTGTGTTTTTCCCAGAGTCACTGTGATGACCGTGTATTTTAAAATCAGCCGGAGTCAGGAATTCAGATTAAGGGAAAATATTCGATCTTTATTCTTTGTGAAGGTAAAGGGGGATGGCGATAGCAATGTGAGCAGCCACGACACAAACCCGACAGCCGTCTCTCCCTCCTCTCTTCCTGCCCCTCTGCCTGCACCCACCAAAATTGTCCCTACAAGTCATTTCCTATACAACACATCAGGACTTGCACAGAGAGTGGGCGGGGGCCATTCTTTCTCCAAGCATATATATTAATAGAGTATAGTCCAATTACTATTTAGCCTCACGTGCTTGGGATCTCAGTGCATCAACTCAAGCCTTAGCCCATTACAAGTCACCACAGCTAGTAAGCATCAGAGGCCAGATTTGAACTTAACTCTTCCTCATCTCAGTGCTCTATCTACTGCCATATCCACTGCCTTATTTGGTTATGATGTTAACATATTTATTGAAGTTTTCATCAAGTAAATGTATATAAAACTAGAGTACTAATATATTAATAATCTTCCATTGTAAGTTACATATAAATAGAGTCAGGAGATGCAAAGTTATTGTTATTATTACTACTCTGAAATAATATGTTCACATCGAGGCTCTGATAGTTATTAGATGGATTACCATGGAATTACCTTGAGCCAGTTTATCCTTCTGTAAAATGAATTTAGGGAGAGTCAGCCTTAGAATTAGAAGGACCTCCATCTGATAGATACTAACTAGCTGTGTATCTAAGGGCAAATCACAATTTTACCTTGTCCTAGGCAACTTTTTAACATAAGTTTTAAATGAATCTGCATTAGTGAAGAAAACTTCCATACTGGGAATTACCCACACCATTCACAGGTCTAAACCTAAATAAGTAAGTAAATAAGGATTTTGATATGTATACTACCTATCAAACAATTTTATAAGGAGGAACCTTAAAGACAACTTGAATTGCTATTTTAATTATTAACAGCAGGCATGACTCTCCTAATGGAAGTTTATGCTAAAACCACATGGATTATGGTAAATATCCAACCACTCTAAGACCCAAGTATAATTCTGACTGGAAAAGAGAATACTGATTATTTGGAACAGAGCCAGTGGAAAGTGACCAGGTTAGTAGAGACTATCCCATATTGATGCAGCTAGGTAAGACAGGTATAAAGGCAATGTTCAGAATTTACCTTTATAAAAGAAATAATTTTCCTCACAATTAGAGTTATCCCAAAGTGTATGAGACTATGTTAGGAAGTAGTGAGTTTTCACTCATGGGGGCAACCAAATATAGGACTCCTGTCAGGAATAGCATTTTCAGTACCTAATAAAGTACCTTTCACATACCTTGATGGACTCTTATTTGAATACAGGTTGGATTAGATAGTTTTTGAGTTAGATTCTATATTCCGTGCAGAATGTGGAATTATTTCCCTCAGTCAGCATCGTGACAGCAATCAGGGAATTTGTTAGTAATGTGTAGGGGGAAGGGTGACTTTTAAAATGGCCTACTTGGAGAGATAAAATCAATGACATAAACAGAAGGGTATAAAAAAAGATTAATTCTCAGAGAAAGATATATGACTTTCTGGCATTGTTACTATGAAAACAGTTCAGTTAAGTCATAAAATGCAACACAACCTATTTTTGATTCACAAGAAAATAAAGTTTCAAAAGTATCCAATAATTCTTTTATTCCTATGACATGTAAGATATTTATGGCAGACAAGTGGTTATCCTACCACCTTAACCTCAGATTTTCACAATTCAACCAACACAAAATCCCTTTCACAAAACCTCCATAGGTCATCCATCCCCTCTTCTCCAACATTTATGGAAGTCCCCTAATCCCTCTCCTAGTTTTTCTCTTCTTTTACAACATTACTGGGTTAACCAGAGATTATTATCTTGTAGCAATCTCACTGGAATGGCAACAGATCCCTATCCCACACCAAACAAAACAGAAAAGAAAGGCTAGTTAGTTGTAATGATTTTAGGCCTGTTGCCTAATTTTCATCAAGTTCATTGCTTGATTTCTAGTAGTTCTTTGGGGAATAGAAAGATAAGGAAGCATTTCCTCCTTTTTAGTGCTATCAGGCTCTAAGAGATATTCTCCCAATAAGTATTTCTAAAAATGTTTTGAGATCCTTTGAGGAAAGGTGTAATTCCACCCCCGCTCCTACTTCACAAAAGACAAATATTCTTTTTAATTCTTTCTATTTGGTCATATGAAAACATATCAGGTCAACAATTAAGTTCAAGCAGGGATTATTAACTCATGTACTGTGTTTCATGACTTGATTTTTCTTGATAACTTTATTTCAATTTAACTGCTTTCTTTTTGTAATACTTTGTAATATTTGATTTTATGTATATAAAAACAGTACTATGAGAAGAGGTCCATAGAATTCACTAGACAGTCAGAGGACTCCATAAAGCAGACAAAAATGTCAAAAACTCATGATCCTATGGGGATTAAAATTATGCTACCTCAGTAAGAGAGATTGAGGTAAAACTCTTGAGTCAATGGTAGTTTTTTAAAGGATCCATGGTCCTCTCTAATGAAGTACACCTCAGATCTTCCTGTCAATCTTTGGTACAACTTTCCCTTTATGCTATACTTTTACAGTATTATAATTACGGTAAATATATAACACCAATTTCATTGGTAAACATAATTTATAGACTAAAATATGAACAGCAGCATAGTCACAAATTGAAATTATCATTGTCAGTAATCTAAGTGGTCATAAGATGGTCAGTGATCATAAAATGATCACCTGCTCCTACTAGACAAGTGATTGGTCAATGAAGGGAGCCCTGAAACTCTTTAAAACTCCTTGAAGGACAGATTCTCCTTGAATCCTGGCCTCTGTAGAAAATCCTGAAAGATCATGTCTAGCTTTTTGGGTTCCTGAGCTTTATCTGAGCTTTTATCAGTCTAGCTTTTTGGGTTCCTAAATTCCTTTACGAAGGACCTCTGCGCTGTCAGAATGGGGTTCCCAAAACTCCCTACCCATGTGCCAAATCCCAAGGGGATTTAGGGGAGCCAAACCTCTTCATTTGGTTCCCTGAATCTAATCCCATCATTTGGTTACCTGACCAAAGGGAACCCCAAATATAGATCTCATCATCCAGAGGTACAAAAATATTTTGAGAGACTTTGCATGTATTTGTGATCTCTGGCATTCTGGGCTTGGTCACCATCACAAGGAAAAGTAAAGGTGAAGGACCTTTGGCTAACTTCCTATAGTTAAGCTTCTATACTTAAACAAGTGAACTTAGAATCTATAGGTCATGGTTCTAAGGCCTTATATACAGAACTTTAATATGATTCTATCAAATTGATTAATACTAATTAGAAAAGAATCTGTCCTAAGGTACAGATTAAAGAAGGAACAGATTAAGATCTGCATAAGTGGGTATAGAAATTTATCTTCCTTCAGAGTCTGGGCTAAATCTTTTGTAGCAGGGAGTTGGGGAAGGCCTTTCCCTCTTCTTCTATAAGATAATGGACCAAGTGGCTGACAAAGCTGTAGGAGCTATTGTCTAATTGGATTTTTGCAAAGTTTCAATAAAACTTTTTTTTTCTTGAAATAGAGGATCTCCTAGAAAATATGGATTTATTATTATGACTATAGTAGACTATAGTAGAGTTTGGTCATAATGCTTTAAAGTTGTTAGAAAATAAAGTTGAGGGTAGCTTTATGTGAGGTTAACTTGTACTTTTAGGGTGCCTCTACAGCTAAACATATGTATTGCTAAAATTAGAAAATTATAGGATTTTATTTGATTATTCCTGAAAATCATGGCCTACATAATACTAAATATCAGAATAATTGTAACTTACTGCTGACACCAGACAAAATATATAGTTTTATAAAGAAAGTTCTATATGTCTACTTTAATTGCAACCCTGACACTGTGAAGTTATTAACAATAATAACATTTGCTAGTTAAATGGCCACAGGGGGATATTTCCTTTTTTATATAAAAAGTATTAATATTTAGCACTCAATTAACTAAAAATGACTTGTACACTAAAACAATTAATATAGATTTTTTGACGGAAAAATAGTTGCTGGATTGAGAATTTTAATTTGTCTTAAATATGGTGTTCTACTAAAGACTGTTATTTTGGAACCTGTAATTTTGCTAATCAATAATATTTTTTTTCTTCTCATGCTGTTCCTCAAAGTTGGTCCCCAAAGTTGCCTCCATGCCAACTTTTCTCTCCTAATAATACTCATTTTTCAACTCTCCCTATGCTAATTCTTAGATTTCTTCAAACTCCGTTCAGATATGGCCTCCTATATGTAGTTGTTTGTGGTAGGAGAAAAATCCTGGCGGTTGTGAGAGCTTCTTTTCTTATCTTATCTCTGAAACTGTAGACTCTCCTCTGTTCCTTCAGGGCATAAACTATTTTCCCTTTGTTTTTGCATTCCTTGTTATCCACAATACCAAGCATTGAGTAATCAGTGAATGTTTATTGAATTGAAAGTCCTTAAGAAAACTCCATTTAAAACTGTGGTGAAGTAAAAAGTTCTATTTTAAGTATAATCTTTAGTTCAAAGGGACAATTGCTTGGGACTCTCCTCATCACTTGAGGTTGATTATTCTCTTAGAGCATTAGGGATTGAGAAGAAAACAAAAAAGGTTTCTGTTAAAAGGGAGAGACAGAGACAGAGAGAGGTGGGGAACAGGGAGGGGAAACAGGAAGAAAAAGGAAGAGGGAGAGAGGGGGAGAGGGGGTGAGAAAGAGAGAGGGAGAAGGAAACAGGGAGGGAGGGAGATAGAGGAACAGAGAGGGAGGGAAAGAAATAGGATATGTTATAAATGTGAAATGTTGAATGTAATTTCCATTGAGGTCAATGTCTTAATAGTCTTAGTTGTTTTGTTTTATGGATAGAGCTCTGAACTTTTTGCCCAGAGCTGTCAGTTCTGAATTCAGATTCTAGAATTCAAATCCAGCCTCTGACAGTAACTGCAATAACTTGGGCAAATTACTTAACACTGTGTACCTCAATTTCTTCATCTCTACAAAGATACATAGCAGAAGGCTGAATAGTTTGGGGATTTCTTTATTGGGATTTCCCTTTATCAAAGATATCACAGGTTTCCGACATCCTTCACAAACAAATATCAAGGCCAACTATATAAATAGTGACAAGTAAGAGGAGTGAGGAAAGGAAGGGGATTAGTGAGGCAAGGATCAAAATTTCACTAATCTAGTATTGCTCTCCCATCCCCCATCTCCTTGATCCTTTCCCCAAGACTACTTTACCTCACCCCTCCAGTGCATTAGTGTACAAGTGCCAAGGGTATCTTTTCTCCAAAGAGAGATTGGTCGTTTCTTCTGCCTTTAGGTACTTCAAGACACCTCCGCTTTCAAAGGAAAGGAGATGTTGCCAAATCTATTGGTCTGTCCCAAAATATACGTAAGAAAAAGAAATATATAAATAGAACTCTTAATAAATGCTCATTGATTTATTGACAGAATTTATTGGCAGAAGTAAGAATAAGAATAGAATGACTTGGATTCTAATGCTATCCCAGATACTTAGATGTATGACCTTGGGAAAGCCTCAGTTACCCTTGTCTATAAAATGGTGATAATAGTGACATAATGAAAATCAAATTAGTTCATAAAAATTATAAAGGATTTGTGAACTTTAATTAGTGTCATATACATGTTAGCTATTAATATCTGGGAGGGGGTGTCATGGTAGTGAAGGTAGAGGTAGAGGAAGGAGAATGAATGTGCTGGAGTCAAAAAAATGTTGAGGAATGGACTTTTAAAATCAATGTGTTTTGATGATGTGAAGAGATTAAGGGATATTCGAAGGAGTTCTTAACCTGGGATCTGTAACTTGTTTTGAAAAATAAAGGAGTTCAATTCATACCCACTGAAGTGTGAATAAGGCCAGTAAGTGCCCAAACCAAAGGTATACCTCTTACTACATATATGTATGAAAATTATTTCAATAAAATTGGTTTCCCTTGCAAGTTTATATGTTTTGTTTTTTGTATTTAAAAAGGCAATATTCTGGAAAGGGTTCTAATGGGTTTGAAGAAGGGACCCCAAAACTCTAAAAATCCTTGAAGGAGAAAATCTTCAACTCTGCCTCAGTGAGGGATCCTGCCCAAGAGAAACAAGACAGTTTCATTCTGTTATCTAGAAAGAAACTCATTCAATTCAAATTCCAGCTGAAGCTGAAACCCAGCTTGTAGAACTCAACCCACTAGCTCCCTTCAGTTTGTAGCCAAAGCTCCTATTATAAAAGAGCCAATCTAAAATCCTGTCTTTGCAGAGGTTCCAAACATGCCATGCTATGCCATACTAGGCTATGCCATGCCATGCCAAGGAGCCTCTGTCCACTGGATAAATATACTTTTCCAGTGTCATCCTCTATTTATCCTCACCTATTTCCCTAATGAGACTTTATGCCTCTCTGTCAGGATTTCTAACCTTACTTACCAAATCCCTATAATTAGATCTCTTTTATCAAATTAGGTTTTTGGGTCTGTAAATTCCTTTACAGAGAATCTCTGTGCTGCCAGAAGGGAATTCCTCAAAACTCCCTATCCTTGTGCCGAATACCAAGTGTGTGCAGGGGAGCCAAACCTCTCCATTTAGTTCCCTGAACCCTGAACCTGTCTCTAGACCTTATCATTTAACTCCCTGACCACCAGAAAACCTAATCTAATTTTGGTTCCCTAAATCTAGATCTTATCATTTGGTTCCCTATTAAAGGGAACCCCAAAATCTAAACCTTATCAGGTTCACCTGACTTCCAGGGGATCCCACTTTACACAGAAAAAGGTATAAGCCCTTCCATGGGAGCTAAGTTAAGAAAAAAATTTTGGATACATACATGACATTTCTTTGATGGTGTTTTGATAGAAGATAAAAAGAAGCAGATTAAAAAAAAAATTGATTCAAGGTTTCCAGGACTAAACTGTGGAGTTGGGGAAGGGACTGACAAAGCATATTAAAATTAAGGAAATCTCTCACATCTGGGTAAGCAAATGATTGCAAAATCTGTTTTGGAGATCCTTGAGATGAAGAAAGACATTGATGATATATCCAATTTGAACTTGGCATTTTCCATTTTGATTTTTCTAAAGATTGTTTTATTTTGGTGTCTTTAAGTTTTTTTACTTTGTCAATCTCTGGGAGAAAAACTGAAACTTTATTAGTCAGTTTAGGTCATTAAACCACTCTATTTATTTTTAATGCCCATTTTAAAGTATTTGTTCTTTGGTGATGCTAAATTATTTTATGTAGAGAATTAATTTCATCTTGGCCTTTTGGTGAATTAACACATCTTTTTGGATAAACATCTATGACATTTTTTTCAAATGCATTACTACTCTTTCATCATGGTCATATAAATGGTATTTTGAACATTCAAAATGACTTGGATTCTAATACTATCCCAAATACTTAGCTGTATGACCTTGGGAAAGCCTCAGTTTCCCTATCTGTAAAATGGTGATAATAGTGACATAATGAAGATCATGTTTGTTCCATGACCAACATAAATTATCATTACATCCCTAGTTTGGGAATGGTGGCAAAAGGAAATGATCATCCCAACACTTATATGGCTGGTTTGTTTATTCATTCATTCTTTTATGTAAATGGTATTTTATTTTTTCCAATTACATGTAAAGATAGTTTTCAGCATTCTATTTTTAATGAGATTTTGAATTCCAAATATTTCTCCTTCTTTCTTCCATCTCCACCTCCTCCTCCCCCCCCCCCCAAATATTTGGCAACAATATGATATAGGTTATACATGGGCAATCACATTAAACAGAGTTCCACATTTGTCATGTTGTGAAGGAAGAAACAGAACAACAACAACAAAAAAGTGAAACTAGTATGCTTAGATTTGCATTCAGCAGCCATAGTTCTTTCTCTGGATATAAATAACATTTTTTCACCATGAATCTTTTGGAATTGCCTTGGATCACTATTTAGCTGAGAAGACCAAAGTCTATCATAGTTTACCATGTAATGTTCACATGTTTTTTTTAGTTGATTTTTTTTTTTTTTAAAGAATAAGCTATGCTGTAGTTCTGTTTGCAGTGCTATAGTGGGGGGAAATGAAGAAAGATAGATGAGATCTTGAAGGCTTTGGCATGTGATTTTAGGATTTTAAGGTTCCTAAGAAAGATATTTCTTACTCTCATTATGAATCTACTACAATTTCACCCTGGAACAGTACTTAAGAAAATCTTCTTTTTGACTTTTTCATTCATCTTACAATCTTTATTCCTTATTTCTTACATTGTTTTTCTATATGTGAATGTCTGTGCATACTTATATGTCCTCAACTAGTTTCTGTATTGATTAGATAAGTAACCTATTTTGCAAAAAAAAAAAAAAAAAACAACATCTTTTCATTTTAAGGCCTTATAACATCTCTGACCAATTCAGTTCAAAGAATACTTATTAAATCTTCACTATGTTCAAGGCACTGTTTTAGTGCTGGGTATATAATGACAAAAACAAAAGTCTCTACTCTTAATGTGCCTCAATTTTCTGTTTCTTCATTACTTAATGGAGAGAGTAATTCTTATTCTATGTACCTGGTAAGATTTCTTTTTCTAAAAATATTATTTTCAATTAAAAATATTCTCTTCATCCCTTTTCCTCCCCCTTGACAAAAGAAAAACAAATTAAACATTTGTAACTAATTCGCATTGTCAAGCAAAACAAATTTCCTTCATTGTCCATATCTAGAAACCGTAATTCTCACTTTTCACTTTGAGTCCATCACCTTTCTGTCTAGAAGTGAGAAGCATGCTTTATCACTAGTCCCTTAGTATAATGATAGGTCATTATTCAGTTAAAATCAGAATTCTTATTCAAATTTGTCTTTTGAGTTTTATTATTACTCTATAAATTGTTCTCCTATTTCTGATCACTTCACTTTATCAGTCCATACCAGTTTTCCCTGGTTTCTTTCAAACTATTCCTTTCAGATATTTTTTAAAAGAAAATAATATGTTTCATTACATTTATAGATCACAATGTGTTCAGGTATTCCCTAATTAATTGATAAACAGCCTCTTAGTTTCTGTTTTTTTGCTACCACAAAAAAAGCAATGTTGTAGATATTTCTGGTCCTTTTACTTTGTTACTATGTATCTTTTGGATTATAGATAATAGCAGTGGTACTGTTAAGTCAAAGAGTATGCACAGATTAATAACTTTTGGGACGGAGTTCCAAAGACAGTCTTTCTATAAGGTTTGCACTAATTTGCAGCTTTACAACAATACATTAATATGCTTATATTACTAGAGTCCCTTCAACATTTGTCATTTTCTATTTTTATCAACTTTGTTAATCAGATAGGCATGAGGTGGAACCTCAGAATTGCTTTAATTGGTATTTCTCTAATTATAAAGGATTTAGAGCATTTTTCCCCCATGGCTAATGATAGATAAAATTTCTTTCTTAGAAAATTTCCTATTCCTTTTGTCCATTTATCATTTGCAGAATGGCTCTTATTATTATGGATTTGAATCCATTACACACATACTCACATACATCTAAGGAGGAGGAAGAGGAGGAAAGAGAGATTGAGAAAGAGAGAAATTGAAAGCGAGAGAGAGAGACAGAGACAGAGAGAGAGAGAGAGAGAGAGAGAGATTGGGAAATTACTTTATCAGAAAAAATTCCCCAAAAGATTCAGGACTATTTCTAAGAAAGTACTTTGTAAAATTTAAAAAGTGACTGAAATATAAATACTTGAATATTTTAAGGCTGCGAAGTTTTGCTATTGAACTTGCTCTACTAATTCAGGTCATAACCAAGTTATAATATAGTATAGAGTCTTTTAGACTCATTGTCACCTTTAGGTGATTTAAGTCCTTGACCTTCCTTTCTGGTCTTCTGACAACTGAGATACAGTCCATTGTTGGGCCTATATCAAAGCCTTTCCTCCTTGGAAGAACCTATCAGAACTTGTATTCTGATGGCATACTATTTGAGAATCCTGGGTACTCCTGAATAAAGCATTAGATTAGGATTTTATTGAAAGAATTTTTTTTAATAAACATTTACATTTTCTCATCTTGATACACTTTCATCAGATTTCTACATGTTTTTGTATGATATTGCTCTCTCATCCTTCATGAGAAAATATTGATAACTATTGAAATTTTTCGGTAGATCATTTTTATTATGTTGTTGAACTGACCATGAATATCCTCACCGTCAGGCTTAATTCGGACATCATCAGGACAGGGCATGTAGAATACTGAGCCTGAATGTTAGTATTTGATGAAAACATGAAGCTATAGAATTTTGTTTGTTCCAAGTTTTGTTTTTGTTGGTCAAATGACAGGCTTATTCTGTCTGAACTCTCACGTTTTCAGATTTAGGAAGTTGTGTGCGTCCAATGATACCATTTTCTTTTGACTAAACAATAAATGAGATCTTTGTATGCTAAGTTGCACATATTTTTCATTAGCTTTTAGCTCCAGTGTCTGTACCAGGATCCATTTATCTTGAACATTTTTCTTTTCAGATAAAACTTTCAATTGCTTACATTTTGCTGCACGTTGGTTGATTGGATAATTTGAACATCAAAGAAACCTTTCATTTAATTTAAGCCGTAAAGTTGTCTTTTGCTTTATTAACTTTCGATCAATAAACAAGCAATTTGGAAATGTAATCAGGAAATGCTTCCAATTGGCTGACAATGTATCAAAGCCAGTGCTTCAAGGCAACAGCAAGCTGTAACAAGCAGTTTATTACCAGTAGCTGTTACTGACATTAGTCAAAACCAAGAAAGATAAAATGGAATAAGAAATGTAATGCTGGAAGAGCCTTGGGCGCTGTGTTCTCTTCTTCCTTTTGAAAACTGCAAGCCTGTCTTTGATATGATAACAAATATAAACTGTTTAAAAACACCAAATGCAGAAAAACTGAGACTAGCCTGTCATGGAGTTAATCCATTCTGGAGTGACACACAAATAGTGTAACATCCAGCAGATATATGTTATGGAAATGTTTTGAATTGGATTTACATGTAGTGAGCAAATTGGAACTTTTGATTTTTATGAGATATTGTAATATGCATGTTCTCATATTAACGGAATGTAATCCTATTTGAAGATAATGAGTTTTCAGTAGGGTTTCCCATTTGAAATGACATCGACATTAAAATTGTTTGGTTTTAACTAGTGGTAGGTCAATCTGATTGACAAAATGGGAGCCCCGGATTCTTTGGATAGCTCTGGCTGATGTAAGTTAACTGTGTTATTTTGCCCAGAGATAACACTCAGAGATTTCTAGGTTTAGTGGGCTTAAGGTAGCTTTTTTTCCCCTTTATGGACTGGCTGTTGCTTAAGGCAAACAGCAAACTACTGAGCACTTAACAGATTTTTCATTGCACACATAAGTTTTAGTCATTCTGAACAGCCTGTGCATATCTTTTATACAATTAAAAAAGAGAAAAGGAGGAAAATATATTTTACTGTTACTCTGAAAGCTCTTTTAGATACTGAGCACAGATTCACAGAATTATTTGTCACTGCACTCAGAACATCATAAGCTGTACTGATAGCAAAATCAAATAGACTTAACACAAAGAAAAGATAAAAAGAACCAAGAGGGAAATTTTTTTTTATTGCTTTTGGAGGGTTCTTTATCTGGGCATGTTGGACATGCTGAGCACTGGTGTCATTTCATTACTCCATCATAAGTTTCCCTCGAACAGTAGTTATAGATCTCCATAATACAAAATAAATTACAGATTTCTCATCTGGAAAAAGTCTTTCTGAAAACTTCAGCCTGGAAATGTGGGCATATTAGTAATTTTCATTGACCATACTTTGTAGTTTTTAAAAGAGATAATTGATCACAGTCCTCACCAATTCTTCCTGATCCCTTTTCCAATAATTTAATCTCATGGGTTTTCTGACAGCCAGCCTCAGTTTATACTTTGCACAAAGGCAAATACACAAAATTGATGACTTAGTAAACAGAGTATATGATTTGGGATTCAGACACTCACAACATATTTAACTGCCCAGCAAAATTCATCCAAATGAAAGCTATGTTTTCTTTAAATGTTAATTTCTGTTTCTTTCTACAGCATCAGAGAGTGTTAAAATCTTTAAAGTTGTGTCTTCTTAGGGTGACCTTTTTGCCACCATGAATGGTAGTCAAAACAAAAAGAAAAGTTCCGAACTACCCTGACAGATAAAGGCTTGACTGACATCTTTTTCTTACTAATTATCCTAGACTAAAAGCAGATATACTCTAGGCTGTGACAAGCATAATTTTGACACAACTGTGAAATTATAGATGTAGGTCTGCCCTAATATCTAAGCAGGTGACACAGAGAATAGAGTGCCAGGACAGAAGAAAGGAATACATCCAGTCTCAGACATTTAGTAGCTCTCTAACTTAGAGCAAATCACTTAACCCTGTTTGCCTCAGTTTCCTCATCTGTAAAATAAACTGTGTAAGGAAATGACAAACTTTTTCAATATCTTTACCAAGAAAATCCCAAATAGGGTTATAGAGAGCTAGACATGATTGAAATGACTGAACAACAATGCCCTCTCTACTATAGTGAAAATTGCAGCCCATTTATTTCTTCTTTTCTGTTCAAATTTCATCGATTTTTTCCAATAAATTCTCCCAACTTTTCCAATTATCAAACATCCCTTATGGCATCCTTTATGTTGCTTTTCTTTTTGTTCAGTTTTTTATGAGGAGGATCTTAATTCTAGAGCTCAAAGACCTTAGAGACCATCTAGTCTGACTTTTTCATTTTACAGATGAAGACACTGAGTACTAGGGAACTTGATTGACATAATTCAGATGGTAAGTAGTGGAGGTGGAATCTGAACCCAGGGTCTTCAATTCTTTTATCATATTACCATCAGAAGTATTAGACACATGAAAATAACTAGTTTTCTTTACTGCCTCTAATTGACAATTAAAGCTGAGCAAAATAAATCTAAACAATTCCCCACCAATCCAGAATTTTGGAAACTTCCCCTTTGCTATAGAAATCTAGTATCTTTAGGATAGCATAGGTCTAATAGAATTTATTTTGAAAAATCAACAGAACATTATTTTTAATATTCATCTTTTAAAAGTCCTTCCTTTATCAAACAATCCTAAAGAACATATCTGACATTTTTCTTCTCTGTATCATTAATGGTTGGATAAAAATACCAGAGGAGAGTGAGAGAGAGAAAGAGATCAGCCTCTATAGGAGGTAAAGAAACACAACAAAAACCTTGTTGGTGTTTCCTCAACCCCACCAACACTTTAAATGTTTGTTCTTCCAAAGCTAGAATAATAAAAGTCTCCCAGGTTGTGTAATGAAGGGCTGAACAAGCAGTTCAGAGTGAGACACTAAAAGACTTGTGAGAAGAAAGAAATAATTAGCCGAGTATGACTGTTCCACAAATGCCCAGTACCCTGAGAAATACAGATAATGTCAATATACATTTGGCCTCCCCTTGCTTTTTGTGCTCACTGGGCATGTACATTAACTTCCACTGATGTCAATGGGAGCATGAGAAAGACAAAATTATTTTTAGGTAATCTTATCATGCATCCATTGGTGCCTGAAGAACAAATAAAGGAAGTCAGCACTTTAACAATTTGGAAGAACTCTTTTAGATTGATCCAGAAAAATCTATGTGAGGTTATTTATACCAGCTGCACCTTTTGTGTCTTAAAGACAAAATGTGGGACTTTGTGGGAATATCAATGTTGAAACAAAACTTTTGAGGAGAAACAGTAGATATTGTGAAAAGAATAGCATGTCAGTGTTTTAAAGACCAGGCAGAGTGCTGTGCTGGGGAAAAAGAAGAGGCACAAATGATGCCATTTATTAGTTCTAGAAGATTACATGAAGGGTTTTCATTTGATTTCACTATGCTTAATAGAGAATGAAGCAATTTATTATGAAGGTGGTTAGTTTAGGCAGTGGGACTGTTGAGACAGGGGCTCAGAAAAGACTATATATGATGTTGCTCTAATTGGGCATATAGGAATTAAAATACTACAAAGTGAAGTGATGTTACTTAATGTAATATATTTTCATGTTTGCATAAAACTCCATTTGTAACATTGCTCACTTCTACCCCTCTTGTCAACTCTACTTGACTGATAGGTACACATTAAGTTATTGTGCAGACAGCCCATGAAAGTTGAACATTCCCCAGAGTTTATGACCAGGGCATTCCTAGAAAGAGCTGAAGTAGGGCTTTGCTTCAAGGTACTAAAATTTAGAGGATGGTGACAGTATATAAACTCCTGTACCTAGGAAAAAAAGGGGATCCACAGATTTAGTTACCAAGAATAATTTTCTTTCTCTCCCAAGTGGCATTTCAACTGCTCACTGCCTTGTTTTTCTCTCTTCTGGTAGTGCCTTTTAGTAGTGACTTTGTGGATCTCTTGATTCTTTCTAATGTGAATTTGTGTGTTTTAGGTCTCTCCTGACCTCAATTAAATTTCTAAAAATGGACATAAAGGCATATTTTATATTGTTTGCCTTGGGTATATATATATATATATATATATATATATGCTTATACACATATATGTATATTTGTATATCTATATCTATCTGCATATGTATCTAATCTATCTATTTATTTATCTTTCTAGTTTTTTCTTTGTTACTGGGAGAAGAGAGTAAAAGGTGATTCCTTTGCAAAGTCTGGTTTTTAGACTCAGATTTGAAACTTCAACTTCTTGTCATAAAAACATGTTATAAGCCAAAATATTCTAGCAATGATGATTGCTGAATGATTATCATTAATGAAGAAGATCCTACTTTGGTTCTCAAAGTTATGCCAGAATTTATTAGGTGTCTTTTGTTGTAGGTGTTTTGTTGAGGTAGCTAAGTGTCTTGGTGGATAGAGCACTGAGTCTGGAGTCAAGGAGACTTGAGTTTAAATCCTACCTTACTTAGTAATGGGGTTCTGGGTAAATCATTTAACCTCTGATTTCCTTAATCCAGGGGCAAAAGAAATGGCAAACCCACTCTGGTATCTTTTCTAAGAAAATCCCCTGGATAATATTGATATGATATGATTCACAGGATCATGAAGATTCATATAGGACTGAACAACAGAACAACAAATGTACCAAGTACTCTGATAGCCCCTTGGGATACAAAAATAAAAGTGACTAAATCCCTGACCATAAGGAGGTTACCATTAAGTTGCAGGGAGACAATAAGCTCATAAAGCCATAAACAAGACAAAAATGAAGTAGATACAAGGTAATTTGGAGGGAAGGATTCAAACTTGATACAATAATGGATGCTATGTCTGACTTCTGAAAATAAAGCTACTTGTGTTTAGAGAAAGTCATTACCAAAAAGTTGGTCATTTGGTAATTTTTTTTTTGGTGTGTATTTGTGTGTATGTGTGTGTGTATGAGGGGTATCACCAATGATTTTAAATCACAACCTCTCCAGGACTAAATATAATATATAATAAATATTATAACTAAATATAATAGCATCCTCTCCCCTAATCTCATCCATTCTTCTTCCTGATTTCCTTTTATATCTGTTAAGACCGTCACTGTCTTTCCATTCATGAAGGTTAACAACTCTGAAATCCTCCTCTGCTCTTCCTGGTGCCTCTAATTAATTGCCAATTTTATCTCTACAACATCTCTTATATCCAACCTCTTCTTTCCTCCCTTTTACTAATACAGTGACTACCCTGTTTTGCCTGCATAACCTCATACCTGGATTATTACAATAACTTCTCCCTGCCTTCATTCTTTGCTCTTTCCAATCTATCCTTCATACCACTAAAAAATTAATATTCCTAAGGTACAGTTCTGACTATGTATCTCCCCTGCTTAAGGCACTTCAGTGGCTCCCCATTGCTTCCTGAATAAATTATAAATTTCTTTTTGATATTTAAAGACTTACACAATCTTTTAAAAAATTATTTTGAATTTAAACACCAAAAAAATGAACATTTCCATATACATAGTAGAATACAAAAAGTATTTTATGAAACCATGAATTTACATTTCATACTACTTGCTTTTTAACCAGGTATATTATGAACTCTACATTTTAGTTTTTTTAAAATCTGTCTTGTTTGTACTTTTCTTTTGAACTTCATTCTGTTCTCTAATGTGTATTTAAAAATATGTCAGTGGCTTGGGGGGGATATCACTATTGGTAGTTTCTACTACTCTCCTCAATGTTTTCCTTGACCTATTAAAAACAGAAAAATAAAACAATCCAAACTCTTGTAATGAATAGTTATACTAAGTAAAACAAATCCATACAGTGACCATATCCTAAATTGTATGTTTTTTTTCCTTTACCTTTAGTTTATTATTGCTCTGTCAAGAGGCAAATAACATTTCATTACAGGTGATCTTAAGACATGGTTGGTTGTTGCTTTGACTGTGGTTCTTCAATCTTTCAGTTGTTTTTCTTTATGTTGTTGTCACTGATTAAATTGTTTTGCTAGCTCTACTCACTGTGCTCTGTATGAGTTCATACTTCCCAAGATTCTTTGAAATCTTTAAATCATTTTTATAATGTAATGTATTCCATTACATTTATATAACATAATTTGTTACTTATATAACAAATGTATCTAATTTATATAACATAATTTGTTCAACCATTCTCCAGTTGATGGTCATTCCCTTAGATTCCAGTTCTTTTCTTTCCTTTATCTTTTTCCTCTTCACCTCATAACCAAAAGGAGAGAAGTATTTTTCTTTGTCTAAACTTTAAGCATAAAGATTGGGTATTGCATTTAATTTGATATTGACTGCTTTAGTGTTTTTATTTATATGACTGTGATCAGTGGTTAATATTATTTATAACATTTTCTAGATTACTCCCAACACAGTTGATTGATATGTCTAGTGATATAATGAATCATTTCAGAGCATCATCATTCCTAAATCTTGATTTTTCAGTAATCGCAAGAATAGGTTATAGAATGTCACAAAGCTTTTATGTTCAGAAGCCTTTGGAGGATCACATAATGAATAATACTTCAATTATATTGAATATTAGAGAATATTCAAGTTTTTTATCAATCTTTGCAGGAGTAGGGATAATATATTTATTAGTTTGTCATTTCTTGAGAAATAAAAGTACTCATTGTTATAATTCAGTTGTGTCAATCATGTCTGATTTTTTGTGACTTTATTTGGGGTTTTCTTGGCAAAGACACTAGAGTAGTTTACTTCTCTAGCTCATTTTATAGATGAGGAACTGAAGTGAACAGAATTAAATGACTTGTCCTGGATCACATAGCTGGTAAGTGTCTGAGACACTTGAACCCACAAAGATGACCCCAGGCTAGCACTCTTACCACTGTGCCACCTAGCTGCCCTAAGTTACTCACCAAATAACAATATGCGAATTGGAAGAGATCTCCAAGCCCCTCTAGTCCAACAAGAGTCACATCTTCATGATAGCAGGGGATTATCAAGCTTTCAATTGGAAGAGCTCTACTAATAAAAATATTATTATCTCCTGAGTCAGCATTATCTCCTAGGCTTTATTGGACTGTTCTGATTTTGGGGAAGTTTTTCCTTACATCAAACCACAATCTATCTTTTTGCAACTTTTGTCATTCACTACTTTTAGCTCAGCCCTCTAAGTCTAAGGAGAATTAGGTTATTTGTTCTTTGATTTGGTAACCCTTCAATATATGAAAATAGCTGTCTTCCAAATGGGGAGGTATAGACTCTGAGTTTGACTGACTATATGGCTGCATTGTGAGGTCTGTACTTTGCAAATACTTTCTTTGTTTTCATCATTCTTAGGGTAAAATTTTGAATAGTCTCTAAGATGCAATTCAGACCATCTATATCTTGTATTATTTAGCACACAGTAACTGGGATGATTAATGTCACAAAGGCTTACTTAGAAATGATAGTTTAAAATATAATCAGTACTGTGTTAGAAACATTCTTTAAGTCTCTGCTGGCACCTAGGTCATTAGAACTTCAAGTCAGAATGATTTGATTTTGAACCCTGCTTCATACCTAGAGTGACCTTTTTGTGCCTCAATTTTCTCATTTGAAAATAAGAATGATAATAGCATCAAGTCTTAGGGTTATTGTGATGAATAAATCAATATTAACTTATATAAAGTAGTGTTTTGCAAAGTGCTATATAAATGCTATTTATTGCTACTGCCATTATTGTATTCAAACTAATTGTCTATCAGAACATTGTAAAGAATCTAATTTAGTTCAAGAATCAAACAATTAAGTCATCATAAAGGAAGAATTTTAATGAAATGCAATGTGAAATAATGGATAAAGTGCTAGACTGGAGTTAGGAGAGAACTTTGGGGTTGAATTCTGCCCCTCATACTTACTAATTGTTTGACTATGAAAAATTATTTCTTCAAAACTTTGAAGTCTCAGTTTCTTGATCTAGAAAATGGTCATATTACTAATTATCTACTTGTCAGTATTTGGAGGGGAGGAGGTGTGAAAATAAATGATGCATATAAAATGTATTATAAAACTTAAATTACTATGTAAATGTTAACTCTTATTAAGGTTTCTGATTTCAGTTCCAAATCATGGAGCAGATGAGCATTTGGTTCATCTTGATAAGTATTCTGCTAGGACTGTGAGGTATAATTCCTCTTACCCAAACAAACACCTCTGTGCCCCATCTCCCAAACTGAGTTAATCCTGATCATCAGCCCTTGTTATAGACATACCAGAAATTTTCTGGTACTTTTCAGTTATTGGGGGTGGAGGGAATGAATTATTATACACAGAAGACTCTGCTGAAGTGCCAGGGGTTAATCATTCAAACTCTGAATCTTAGAATCAATTAAATCTTGGAAAGAAAGAAAAAATGTTTTGTTCTATATTGAGCAGAAGGCTCAGTATACTCTATTGCTACCCCATGGCACACAATCATTGAAGACCCTCATAAGATACTGGATTCCTGCATTTCATTATTATCTTCAACTTGTCACCTCCATCCCTTGTTTTTGTTCTAAGGATAAGACCAATAATAGCAGCTGTTCTCCATCCATCAGAATGGATCCATTCTACACAGAATCAGAAACCCTGAAGATTAATGTGGAACTTTACAAATAAACAAACCATGTTTTAGGAAGAAGAGTAAAATGAACATTTAAAAAAATAGAACAGAAATTAAAATATATTGCCAGTTCAAAGAACATTGGGTTATTTACATGCATTTTACCAGTGAATGATTTGCTGGTATTAGACATTCCAAATAATTTACCATTATTTTACACAACATCCATTTTTCATATTTGAAGAATGGAATTGTCTGTTACTCATCTTACTTCTTGGGGGGAAATATTATCCAAATGATGAATAAATGCCTTGTGAATGTGGGAGATGACCCAGTGGTATTTAGCTGTTGATAGAAATAAATAAGTAAATAAAGCCTTTTTCCTTAGTCAACTGAATGCAGGTGGATGATATTTTATGGTAGCATAAGAAGCTTATCGTTTAATGTATCCTATTTCAGTGACTGTGTTTAAAGTCTTTTAAAGTCCAAGTTATTGCATATACATTCTACACACATATGAAAGTTGAAAATAGCTTTGCTAGAAGTATGAATGAAAGAAAAAGCATTTTTTAAGCACCTGTTATATAAGAATCAGAACACACATAAGAAAAACAAGATATAACTTACTATCAAAAGAGTTTAAGAGGTTTTAGCTTAAAATTAAATGCATCAGGATCAGGCCCAAAGATAGGCAGTGCTTGTAACTGCTGGGTACAACAACCAAGGTGGGACACAATAAAGGATACTTTTAATGTGAATTTTTGTAATTACATATTTACACTGTTAAAAAAAAATCTCACTCCTCATCACATGCATGAATTTATTTTGTGGTAAGTCCGTCAAGTTACATGTCTTGTTTGCAATAAAAGCTCAGAGTCTAGAAAAGTTTACAGCACACAGTAGATACAGTTGAGTCAGGTACACTTGCCTTTAGCATGAATATCTGTAACAGTTTAAAAGGAGAACAGGAATCTCTTTCTCATCACTGTAGAATTATAGTTTCAGTGATAGAAGGGACCTTTAATATCATCTGATCCAAACCTCTTATAGATAAAATTGAGACAAACAGAGGTCATTTCTTGCCCAAAAGTAATAGTGATAGAGTAGGTAATAGAATAAGTAATAAGTGATAGAGGCAGGATTTGAACTCTATACTATATTGTCTCTTTCATGGCAGGTGGAGTTTAATTCTCCAGTTATAGCTGCAGACAAACCTGAGTTTCTCTTTTCTTTCACATGATGGCAGTGAAACTGGTTTTTATTGACCTTTTATTGGCCTTTATTAGCCCAAGGTTATCCAAGTTTGCTACTTACCCTTCATCCCTGAATAGGTATGGCCTCAGTCAAACTGAGACCTGTTGAAGACCTTAGCTTAAAAAAGGCCAACGTCTCCCATTTCATCGAGGGTCTTGAGCTATATCTTGTCACTGGACCCAGAGGGCTCTGTAGGGGAAAGTGAATCAGGTGATCTGTATAGCCCTCCCTCACTTAAATTCAATTCACTTGATTTCATGCTATCACTTCCCTAATGTAATGTTCTTCTTCAAGAATGAAGAATAAACAACAGTATTCAAGTTTTATATTCCTTGGCAAACAAGCTACAGAGGTCTATTCTTGTTGATTCTGGATTCTTGTCGATGGAAACTAGATCAAGCTAATAGCCCTCTATTAAAGGCTAACTCCAGATGTCACTGTAGGTCAGAAGTTTATTTTGCCAGTAAAGCACAAGCTCTGACAAATTTCTATCAAGTAAGTGTGAAGGACTGAGTGTGGTCCTGGGTGCCAGACTTTACATCAGCTATCTGAAGACTGGGCTGAGTATGTTCAGAGAGCTGCTCATCACCAGGTCAGCTGCAGAATGATGAATTTTTCATTTGTGGCAACTCTCGAAGGCCATCTACTAATTAGAAGGGCTGTGTGATCCCCTTCAGTAAAGGGAATACCCACACCGATTAAATCATCGATCTTTGAAGTGTTAAAGTATTGATGTATCAAAGCATGTCCTTTTAAACTCTACAGTGACAAAAGGTTATCCTAAGTACCTGAATAAATACAGTCAGGACATTATTCTTTTTTATACTTTGTTTTTTTAAACAAATGTTTCATTGGTTCTTTTTTATTTATTACATCACTAATGCTTCCCAATATGGCTTTCCCATAGAACCTTCTCATTTAACAAAGATGTATAGTGAAATATATCAAGCTAATGCATTGGTCATATCTAACAGCGTGTGTCTCATTTTAGACCTTACTCTGGACTTCTTTCCTTTGCCTTTTCTGAGTCATCCTTTATTCTGGTCTTGAAAAAAGAAAAAGTAATTAAATATAATGCACATACATACATGCACACACACATGTATGCACAAATGCATGCAAGTGTATGTATGTATATATGTTATTGGATCAGCATATTGGCTGTAAGCCTAATTATTTGCTTATACAATTGGAACTGATGTTTACCTTTTGCTACGTAAAGACTTGGTCTATTTACTGCCTCCAAATAGTTAAAAGAATTAGATGAGAAATTATTTCCAAATGATCTGTACACAGTTTGATCCACCCATCTACAGAGTATAGTTTCTGAAATAAGAGTCATCAACTCACTGAAGTCAAATACATTCTTATTGAATAATAAATTGAAGCCCAAAGTGCAGTCTGCAGCAACATACTAGTATATTTGACTCTTGTTAGCAATGCATTAAGTATTTTAATTGGATAAATATTTAGGGCCAGTCATTTATAGCAGTACTATTTAAATCCACAACTTCTTAAAGCAGTCCCATTTTAAATGGATCTTAATCTATAATGCACATTAAAAGAAAGGACTTTCAGCAACATATTTTGAGGCATATTTATCAATTTACTTACCAAATTCAGGTGACTAATATAATGAAAAGTTTTTTTTTTTAGCACATATAAGCTTCTTTTCATTTCATGAAAACTATATTGCATAGCATAGTGAATCTAGTCCTGGGCTTGAAATCAGAAAAATCTGGCTTCAAATTTTATCTCTGACATTTATTAATTAGCAAGTCATGATATTAGTATGTTTAAAGCAAGTCCCAAGATCATTTAGATCTGGAAGAGACATTAGATTCTCATCTGATCCAACTTATTCATTTTATAGATGAAGAAACTGAGATCCAAAGTTGTGAAATCATTCACTCAATTTCATGCAGGTAATCGTATGGCAGAGTAAGAATTTGTGTCCAAGACCTCCAATTCCAAATGCAGAACTCTTTCCATTGCACCATGATTGAAGCTATAAATAAATTGCAACCTGCTTCAGTGGAGGGATTTAAAGGCATTGAGGAAAAACTCTTCCCCTCTTTTTTTTTAATAACCTCATGTATATATAAATTCAATTTTTGTGACATAATTCACAAGACAAAAAAAAAATCACAGATTTTGTAGGGTGGGGGCTGTCTTGCCAAATGCTAGAAAATAACATTGGAAAAATTTTATAGTAGCTAGTGTTTTTAATCCCCTCATTCTAAGTAAGGTATCGAACTCCATAGAGTTAGAGATGGGATTAAAAAGGTAATGCAGGATTTAATTCTCTGAAAGTCAACCTGAATGTTCTTGTTTAAAAAACAGATTGTACTTAAAACATCTCTTGAAAGAGGTAATGATGTACTTCTTTATCTTATTTTTGTCCAAACCTGAGGTGAAAGGAAGCTGTCCTTAACTGACCATCAAATCTATGCCTCATAGTCTCCTACCAGCAAAATAAAACAAAAATATAATAATATTGGGAGCCACTCAGAAACTGTTCTTCCTCAATTCCAAAGTAGTATTCTGGAGTAATTGTCAAAAATATGACAGCAGCATTGCTCTGTCGTGGTGTATTTTCCGTGCTCTACTGAGTTTCCAAAAGGACTGAAATGTAAAAAAGAAAAAAAGAAAGGAAGATAACACGAGAATAGAAAATATTCAAACACCACAGCAACAATGTCCATATAGATTTATATGAGGGCTGCAAGACTAAAGCAAGTCATTTCTTGCCATCACTTTAGGTAGCGTGGGGACAGAGCCGGCAAAGATCAGCTAATCATCTGGCAGCCAGTAGCCGTCAACTGGACCGAAGATTGGCATCATTGGTTGCTAAGTATCATGGTTGCTTGTCTGAGTCCTTTTACTTATCAAAAAATAAGTGGAAGTTAACAAAAACAATAAAACAAGAGCTGCACACAACCGAATTTAAAACCAAAGTCTTCCTCCTTTCCTTGTCTCTCCTCTTCCTTTTTCTGTGTCTGACTCCAAGTACACCTTTCCAGCTCATTACTGCAAATCATTTGAATTCCAGCACACAATGTCACCTGCTCTGTAATCTGATTACTTTATGGAGGAATTAGTATGTATATTTAATGTAGAAGGGTTTTAATCTTGATGAAAATAATCCTAAGGAACTGTGATAGGGCTGCTCATATGTCTGGCAGATATGCCAGTAACATGCTAATAAATGACAGCTGATTTATGTATCTGGATTCTTTTATTTATAAAAATAGCAAGTGGACTGATTTTTGATATTAATAATACAAGTGAATCCACTTTGATTAGACTTCTGTGGAGAGCTGTGCATATCCGGCATTACAATTAAATCTTATGATGTGGAATGGGAATGACATGCTAATGAAGCAAGCCAGTGAGCCTGAACCAAGAATGTCCAACATCATTATGGGATATCTTAGATGAAGAGTAATTATAAGAGGAACACTGAAATGTCATTAAAAATCTTCAGTAAGAGATTTAACCTACTATTTCATACTCAAGCTGGATTTTTTTTTTTTACAACATAACCCAACACAAAGTTCCTTTTTAGAATGTACAGAAAAAGGTTTTTAAATAAGTCTGGATTTAAGAAAAAGATACAATCTAGTGTCCTAATTTAATTTGGTACATCAAAATTCAATGGTAGTATGTAATTGAAATCTCTTTTTAATAATTTCAGATGAATTAGCAATTAGGGCTTGATCCGATTTCCATGAAATTTATTAAAATTGAGGGTTGAAGCCCTTGAAAATTTTTATTCTTTTCACTCCATTAGCACAATACATCTAGTCTAAGTGACTCTGTCAGTTAGTGTGGTGCATTCCTTGTTTATTTATGAGAATTTGTTTCAAGGAAGTTCAAAAGAGGTAACTTAATGCATATTCATAGTGGAAATGCTCATAATACATGAATCAAGAAAGGCTCAGAAAGCTTGAATTCCCTCCCATATTGGAAGAAGTTTATGAACCTGCCCCATTTTGAAATCCTTTTTTTTTTTTTTTTTTTTTTTTTTTTTTTTTTTTTTGCTTCCCAAAGCTCACCCTTGCCTTTCGCTTGTTTGAGAGTTAGCCATAAAACCGACCTCTGTGGGAAGAATGGCTTTACTGGGAAGAGACACCATGGGCACCTTTTGACAGTGAGACAGAAAAAAGATCAAATGGAGCACCAGTTTCCAACAACTTGGCCTTCTTAAATCCAATACTGTTCAGGAGCTGCACAATCTAAGGAAAAGAAACCAAAAGCCCAGTCACATAGCCTCAGACCCAGCAGGAACAAAACACAGTTTTTCTCAGTGGCAAACAAATAAATTACGCACCTGCTGTAAGACCCAAAGAAATATGCCAAGTGATTTTTCCCCCATTCTGGAAGCTCTTTGTGAGGACCTGCAATTATGCTTAACAAAAACAGCATAGAACTGGTTGGCAGCACTCTGAGACACAAATGTGTTTCTGTTCCAAATCTGTAGCATTTTCAGAATGTTTGTATGTATTATGGGCAATTTGTTCAGTGTATCATTCTGGGAAAACCAGGTCCTAGCTGGGTAATTATGAGAAAGCTAAACAGTATTTTCTGACTGTGAGCTACCATTTCTAAAGTTGCGGCAGGAAGCTCTTATTATTTACCTTTCTGACGAAGTATTGCCAACAAATGCTTTGCTTATTTCCCTTCCTCAAATTTGCTTTTTACAAATGAGATTGCTTCATTATTTAATGTAATGGGTCCCGTGAAACAAACTACATGGAAAGGGGAAGGTTTCCTAGTGCATGGAGAATGAGAACAAAGTGCTGCTATTTACAGGATATCTACAAGGCTAAATTATAGGTTCATAGTTTTAGAACTGGAAGGGATCTTAGTGGTTATCCAGTTCAACCCCCTAATTTTAAATGAGGAAACTGGTATCCAAGAGTTTAGGTGACTTGCCTGTGGCTGTTCAAAGTAAATGGCGGAGCTGGGTTTCAAAACCCTTTTCCTATGACTCCAAATTCACTAGTATTTCCTCTGTTCCATGCCATTTCAGTTAGAATAACTTCCACAACTCTATAAAGCAGACTAATATTGTTTGAGGGAAGGTTTTTTTCCTCTGAAATAGTAACCAATGGACATCATCTTTGTTTAATTTTACATACCATTAAGGGTAGGTAGTAAAGGAAATAGCCTAACCCCTGGTCCCATGCAAATTAATCTAAATTTTCCTTTAAAGGTATTGAGTCCATCCTTGAGACTTGGTTGGCTCTGGAGACTAAAGACCTAAGCTCTTGACATCACTTAATGGTTGTCCGTGTACAAAGTAGTCAAGAGGAGCTCAAGGGGCTCTTGATGGGCCATCGTGAGTGACCTAGACAAGGGGAGCTTTGCTCACCTGAATCACTTCTGGTTGTCCTCAATGTATAGCTTGCTGAATATCCTCTTTCTAGGGGTAAGTAAATTAAAAACTCTTGAATGACATCTAAGTATTGCATTTTGTCAAACCTAAACACCCTTTGGATAGCCTTTGTCAGGCCCAACCCACAGTAATTTTCATAATTATTCAGGATGGGAACAGAATGATCTCATAGAAATGGAAGATGGACAGAGGCTGCCAGAGCCAATTTGGACCTTGTGCTTCTGGTGGCCCTTTTGATGGTACCTCTAGAGTTGGCATTTGCTTACTCTTAAAGTGTTCCCTAGTTCTGGGACATTAGAGAGGAGACCACCTGTGGCTATTCAGCAAGCAGAGACTTATAAGAATATGCTCTGGTGTTCTTAAGAATGTATCTTACACATAATTGCAGTCAAATGCCTTTTAAACTCCCTGCCTGTGTTGTCAGTGGGCAGACCAGCCTGGTAATTTAAGCTGCCTCCAAATTCAACTTGGGGATTTCCTCAGAATACAGTTTACCTTCAAAGCAACCTTGGAAAGATTGAATTTTCAGGAATGGAAAGAGATTTTCCTACCATGAGAAAAGGAAAAATTTAGAATCATGTGTTGTGCTCTGACCTTGCTGAGACTAGATGCTTTTTATTATTAAGGGTCATGACCACTATCTAATTGCCTTGGGAGAGATTCACTGAAAGAAGGGATTCTTCCAAGTTAAGAAGTCATATTTGTATGAAAGAAGAAAGAACTGTTTGGTTTTAAATCACATTTTTGGAAAAGACCAGCTGAACAAGCAGTCTTAGTCCTATAATTATATATGGATGTGACCATATGTTTACGAGGTTGCACGAGGAATCCCAAAAGTCAGAGAATGCTAACAAAGGCAGATACTTGGAATTTTAGGATTAATATCTGTGCTAAAGGTACTGTTTTAGTTTAGTTTTTTCTTATCTCTTTTTACTAAAAATTTGATATTTGTGAAGTCAACCAGAATTTTGCCGTGGAGACTTTATTGTGATTCTTTGGTATAAGCAATTGCCTGGAGTTTTCCCCAGTAACCCAAAGGCATTTCTAGAATTGGGAATTTAGAGAAATATGTCAGGTGTTTCCTTGTTAATTTGTTGAGGACAGGCGGAGGTGGTAAATCATTTTTAAGTTTCCCACCCCCCCAACACCTCCAAACTGTGAACTGTAACTTTCTTTGTTATTCTACTGTTTAGTCTCATCTTACTCTTGGTGATCCCATATGGGGTTTTCTTGGTAAAAATCTAGGAGTGGTTTATAAAAGACTAGCCCCAGTTTACACAGCTACTAAGTATCTCTGGTCACATTTGAACTCAAGTTTTCCTGACTCAAGGCCCAAAATTCTATATACTGAGCTACCTAGCTATCTCTGTAACTTTCTAGCCTAGCAGTTTTCAAACTTTTTGATCTCTTAAAAAATAATAATAATAACTTTTTATATTCAGTATATAGCCAAAGACTATATACTGTTTTCAACATTCCCTTGCAAAACTTTGTGTGTGTGTGTGTGTTTTTGTTTGACCCATTCCCTCCCCTAGGCAACAAGTAATGAAATATTTGTGAAACGTTTAATTCTTCTATATATATTTCCACAATTATAATCCTTTACACTCTTAAACATTATTAAGAATGACCTAAAGAACTTTTGGTTTGTGCTATATATTAGTAATTATGATATTAAAAATTAAAATTTCTGAAAATACTTTAGACGTGTGGAACCCCCTGAAAAGATTTTGGAGACTCAGTGGTTATTCATTGCACCAGCACCCACGCTGTCCTGCAATTTTTGACTTTGTTGTTTTTGTTTGCCTTTATCTCTTAAACTCAGGTGGATGATCCTAAACGAGATGTTTCTAGTCTAAATGGCAACTTTGTGAGCTAGAGCTATCAGGAGCTCCTGGGATCCTCTTTGGGAACCATTTGTCAGCATGAGGAATTTCCTGCATTGCAGAAAATAACCACTGATAGGCAGGTGACACTTTTGTCACTTTGGGACACTTCCTGACTTCATTGACTGGTAGACAAGCCAGGGCTAGTGACACTATGGACCACAGCACCTTACTCTAGCCCAGGAGGGCATAGGTGGGTCCCAACATTAGTAGTGCTCTACAGTCTACCCAACAGTGCAGATTCAGACTTGCCATCAGGAACTGGCATTAAGCTTCGTCAATGGAGAACAAAACAGTGCTTAAGCTTGTTGCGCCATTCCGATGCCCAGAGTAGATACCCTGGCACAGAGGCAGAAGGGGCAATGGCACAGACTCCAGCAGCAATGCTGGTCAGGGAGCAGCAGGCACAGGTGTAGGTCCTGGTGGTGGTATTCAGGGCACACTGAGTGTAGATATACCCCCGAAAGACTCTGACCAAGAAGGAATGAGTGGAGAGATGGCAGTGAACAAAGGATTGATTCTCAAAGTCTGACCAGCCACTGACTGAGGAGTAAATACCAACAAAAGGCCAACTTGCTGTGTTGTCTATTGTAGTCCATTGCTTATTCTTTCTCCTGCAGTGCTATCTCTAACAGGCTTCTTGAATATCAAAGGAAATATGATGTGGAAGGAGCAATGACACAAGCCCTGTTTTCATGCAAGTTGAGCTACTTTTCTTTAGATTGGTTTGGAGAACCAAAGGTTCATCTGTTTGTAACATTTTTGGTTGCCTGAACACAGAGCAGCTAAGAGGAGCTCCAAATAATCTCGGTGGGGAGGACTGTATTAGATAACTCAGAAAAGAAAGCTTCACTCAACTGAATCAACTCAGTGTCTTCATTCCATCTTCTTACTGAATAGCTTCTTATGGCCAAGTAAAGGACCAGCTATGTGGTACAGTGAGTTCAGTTCTGAGACTGGAGTCAGGAAGACCTGAGTTAAAATCTGTTTTCAGGTACTCACCATGTCACTTAACACTGGCTGCCTCGGTTTCCTTATCTGTAAAGCTGGAGAAGGACATGGAAAATTACTCCCATATCTCAGTCAAGAAAAGTCCAACAAGGGTCAGTGAGTTAGATATGAATGAGAGGGAATGAGTAATAATAATATGCATAAATTAAACTTTGGTTTTCTATCAAATGATCTAAAATTATCTTGTTTTGGGTTTTTTAATTAATTATTTATTTACTTTAAGCACACCTTAATTTAATTTCATCATCTGAAAATTATCTATTCATATCCTTTGACCATTTATCAATAGGGGAATGACAGGCTTTTTGTTGATCGTGGCCTTCGGTTAGACCATAATCATGTTGGGAGAGAAAAATCAGAGCAAAAAAGGAAAAAACCATGGGAGAAAGAAAAAAAAAACCAACAGAAAAAAAGAAATAAACCTAGCATGTGCTGATTTTCATTCAGTTTCCTTAGTTCTTTTTCTGGATGCAGATGACATTTTCTGTCCAAAGTCTATTGGGATTGCTTTGGATCACTGAACCACTGAGAACTAAACCTTTCATTGTCACACATTCTTGTCATTTTTGTGTACAACATATTCCTGGTTCTTCTTGTTTCTCTTAATATCAGTTCAGGTAAACCTTTCAGGCCTTTCTGTAATCAGCTTGTTCATCATTTTTTATAGAATAATAATGTTCCATTACCTTCATATGCCACAACTTGTTCAGTCACTTCCCAATTGATGGGCATCTACTCATCTTCCAGTTCTTTGCTGGAACAAAAAAAACTGCTACAAATATTTTTGCACATATGGATCCTTTTTCCCTCTTTTATGATTTCCTTGGGATAGACCCAGTAATGGCACTGCTGGGTCAAAGAGCAGGCACAGCTTGACAGTCCTTTGGGCATAATTCCAAATTACTCTCCAGAATGGTTGGATTAAAGTGTTTTATTTTGTTTCAATATTGTGCCTAACTACTTACAAGATTAGCCTGAGCCGGGCCCAGCCCAGGACAGGGTCCTATGATTCATTCAACTGTAAATTCATCTAATAATCACATCAAAATTGCACTTTGTTGGTAGAGGAAAAACCCTTAGTACTTGGGATGTCTTTGCCTTGACAAGTAGCTCATTTTGAAGGGGAAAAAAAAAAAAAAAACCCAGCTGCACCACTTACTAGCTACTCTTCATATATTTTCAATCCACTTCTGTTTCAAAAATATTTAAAACCAAGAAAAGCAAATACCGGCCAGGCTAAATGCCTAAGGTAATGAAGCTAAGGCATAAAGAAGGGCTTGTCCCCAAGTGGATCCTTTCGAGTGTGGAGTGCAAATCTATTTGCCTGAAAACCACCTCTGGAGGAAAGAACCTGCTATTCTGGGAAGAGAATACTTACAAACCCACAGAGCTGAAATGGCTAAAACCTTCTCAAATAGCTTGTCATCTGATTTTAGCTAGAGAGAGTCTGAAATTTGACAAGTATGGTTTTCTGTGCATTTTCTGTACTGGGAATCACTGAATATGGGAGTTAAAATGGAGATGAAATTGGAATCAAATGCCAACACAGCTTTAGGGAGAAGAAGCATAATCCCCATTTTTTTAAACTATTGGTGATTTTTAAAATGCCTTTGTCATTGAATACTTCTGCTTTAATGTGAAAGCATCAATACCATATCCTAGTTTTTTCTTTCTTATATTGTTTGTCAGCCTATGAAGTCATAGATGTAGAGGGAACTACTAAACTTGATGTCAAAACTAGGAGTTCAAATTTATTACCTAAATGACCTTGAGCAAGTGAGGTCACCCCACTGAGCATCCGGATCCTATCTTTAAAATATGGGTATTAGTCTGAGTTCACTGGTGTCAAGTTGTTTAAAAATTGGGAGGAGGCCTACTGAACCAATGTTATCTATGTTTTATTCTTATTTATTTCATTATTTCCCAATTACATTTTAATCTGATTCATGCTTAATTCAGGATTATTGTAGCTGCATGTTTTACACCTCTGGCCTAGATAATCTTCTAGTGCTAAATCTGAGTCCATGAAATGTATGCTATTTAATTTTAGTTTGACAAGGAACATGGTCTAGTATGAGACATGTTGATAAGAAATTTGTGTGACTCTATAATTTTTTTTGCCACTGTCTATTGGTTTAATTGATATTTTTTCCTTCAGTTTTGCCCTCTGTATGTTTAAGTTAAATTTTCTTGACTGAGATCTTGAGTCTAAAATAATAATAATAATAAAATTTCTAGATGTAGATATATAGACTGTCAAACTCAAATAAAAGTGGCAACCCTTGAATTGCCCAAAAGTATTGATTTAGAAAACTACCTATTAGTATCATCTTTTTTGAATATTTTTATTTATTTGTTAAATATTTCTCAATTATGCTTTAATTTGGTTTGGCCAACTCTTTAGGCATGTAATGGACTTTATATATGGCACCTGTAGACTTTTTTCCATTGGCTTAACCAATCAGTTTGTCTTTTTTTTTTTTTTTTTTTTTTTTTGCTGAGGTAATTGGGATTAAGTGACTTGCCCAAAATCACACAGGTAGGAAGTGTTAAGTGTCTGAGGTCAGATTTGAACTCAAATCCTCCTGACTTCAGGGCTGGTCCTCTATCCACTACACCAATTAGCTGCCCTTAGTTTGTATTTTTTTTTTTAAAGTTCATCAAATATCCAGTTTATTGCTGTTACTGTTTTGTATTTTTAGCCTTAGTGATCAAGTCAATTTAAACAGATAAAGTTATGCATGTTAACAGCCTCAGTGTTCTACTCTTAATTTAACTAGCACTAATTTTGATTTTTTTTGGGGGGATGGGGAAACAACAGACAAACAAAACTAAAGGAGTAATATGAGAAAATTGAACTAGGCTTTCTCTAAATGTCCTTTTAGAGTATCTTCCAGTTTGGAGAAGGAGCAAACATTTTTTGAAATTCTGTTTCTTTTCACTTTTATTTAAAATTGAAAGACCCTAGTGCCTAAAGGTTAATTTAATTCAGTTGATCAATCAACAAACATTTATCAAATTGCTAATACTTCATTTACAAAGAAAGAAATCAAACTCTCCTTACTTTTGAGGAGCTTGGGGAGAGGCAAGACTTATCTATAGGTGTGTATGTAATCTATCAAGACAATCTCTCTGGTAAGGTACCAGTACCTGAGAGCATCAAGAAATGCTTCTTCAAGAAAGTGACATTTTAATTTATTTTGAAAGGAAAGATGTGACTGGGAAGAGGAGTATGTTCTAGGGATTGGGGGTGGGGAGATGAGGAGAGACAGACTGTGTTAAAGCAAAACTACAGAATGGAAGAATGCCATATTTGGGAAAAAGTAAGATGACAAATTTCATTGGATCATAAGTATGTGAAGGAGAATATTGTGAAATAAAGTTGTAAAGGTAGTTTAGGGCTAGTTTGTGCCTCTAATAAATAAGAGTTGATTCCAGATTTCTCTGAAAAAGACCATTTACTTAAAAAAAATCTAAGGTCAGGCTTTCTTTGAATCTTTATAAATGGCTAAAGTTTCCATTTTTAAAGGAGGGAAATGAATACATTGGAGTTTATAAGAAAAGAAGTATATTTTCCCTAAATTAGGCTTTGCTTTTTATTTCATGATAAAATTCCATTTCCTACTCATTTATAAAGCATAAAATATTAATTTATAATTTCTGCAATAATCATTTTATCAGTAATGAGAACAATTAACATTTCACACTGAACTAATAATATTAGTTAAAAAATAAAGGGAATATCATCCATTTAGATTAAACATAGGATTTTCTATACTTCTGTTTCCCTCCAAAATCAAATCTTAAGATTTGAATATGCACTATATTTTATTTTGAGTTCTCTTGACATCAGACTCAAAGATGGCACCTGACCAAGTGATCTGTTCCCCAAAATCAGTTATCCATTTCCTTCTGGTGTGTTAGAAGTAGACTTTGTCCCATACCTGGGGTGCTTTCTTCTCTGCTACTTAGAATTTCTGGTTTCTTTATATTCTATCTTCTGGGAGAAACCTTTTTCCAATTGTTAGTGCTTTACTCTTTAATTTTTACCCTTTTCCTATTTCTGCTCATACCTTGCCAAAACCTGCCTCTTCCACTTGAGAGCTGCTGAACCAATACCTAGAGGAAATCATACTTCTGTGCTGTCTGGATCCACTAAAATTTGTTATCTAATCTTGTGGACCTTCATGAATTTTTTTTTCTCTTCCCAATTGATTCTCTATTGAGGCTCTTGCAAATTTTGTGTTCTGTCTGTAAATCTTCTATATAATACTCCACCCCCCCCTTTCATCAGAAGATTTCTCCTATTTCATTGAAAAAAAAAAAACAACAAACAACAAACTGTTCTCAGTGAGTTTCCTCTTTTTTCTTTATTCTATGTCTCAAAAATCCATAATTTCATCCCATCATTCTCTCTCCCTTTCTTGAAGTGTCTGATAAAGAATTGTCTTTTCCTGTTAAGGCAAACTCCCCTTGATCTTATCCCCTCTAGTGGATGTCCCTATAATCTTCCCTTCTCTCTACAATTTTCAATATTTCCCTATTTTCCTCCTAAGTCTTCCTGCTGTCTACAAATACATTGAGTTTTCCTCCATTCTCAATTGAAAGAGAAGTCACATTGGAGAGAAATCTTATGAAACTAAAATCCTCTAATGCAATAGTACTCTACCTATCCATGATATTATTGATGTGAATGTTCTTTTGTAGGTCACAGACCAAGCATATCTCACCCTGTGTAGCTTTTGTCCATGTTCATCCTAACTACCATAAATATTTTTGTACAAATGGATTCTTTGCCTTTTCCTTTGATCTCTTTAGGGAATAATAGTTGTGTCTAAAGGGATATACAATTTAGGAACTTAATGGGCACAGTTAAAAAATGCTTTTTAAAATTAGAGCAACTCACAGCTTCACCAAACACATATTATATGTCCTGTAAACACTTCCTGTTTTTTTTTTTTTGTCAGCTCTGCCAGTATGATGTGTACTTTTTGCAACTTCAGAGTTTTAATTTGCATTTCTCTAAATATTTGTGATTTGATTTTTTTTCATATATTATTGATAACTTGAATTCCTTTGAAAAATTCCCATTGTTATTCTTTTGTGGGGGTTCAAGCAGGTAATCTGTGGTGTTGTTTGAAAGAATTCAGAGCTTGGGCTGTCTCCAAATCAAATAAAGGCATTTATTAAGATTTATTGAGAATCATACTTTCAGAGCAGGTTGAGCTCCTTTAAGGAGTTAGCAACACACCATAGAAAGACAAAGATATTTAGGGATCTGATTATATCACAAAGTATGTAGATTTTGAAGTTACAGGAGGAGGTTGTTAATATGGGGAGATCCTGAAACCTTGATGGAACTATACATGTGGTTATCCAGAATATCACCTCAGTGAGGAGGATGGTGATGGTATTAATGTATGGTAATGATATTAGCCTAACCATTAAAAGTTCACCCAAAGGACAGTGTATAGACACCATATTAGGGGAAAAGATTTATGGAGGTTTGCTATTCAGTGTGCTCTTCTACATCCTGTTGGTGCTATTTGCTTATTGGCTGATTTCTCTGGTATATCTAGTATGGATTTCTGTGGAGTTTGGACCATGGCAGGATAAGGGAACAACAAGATTTCCTGGCTCCCTAGTCCAGCATTCCATCCATCATATCAACCTATCAATCTCACTGAATCTATTTGGATGTGAGCTCCCTGAGGGCAGGAGATTTGCTTTTTCCATTCTTTCATTTAGGATAACATTATCTCTGATTTTGGAGGGGTGGGTGACTGCTCTCCTGCCCCCTGCATTGGCATTTAGTGGAGATGGCTGGCTTCTTTAAATACAAGGGTTTTCCATCACCACTGCTACTAATAATAATAATTCTACAAATATATGTAATTATATTGTAATTATAATAAATGTATATTACAACCTAATAATATATAGTCATACATATATAATGCACATTATAATCATCACATGTATACTGCATATACCTATGCCCATTTAATATGTGTAATGTTCATATAGTGTGTGTGTATGTATGTTTTCCCTGATAGAATGTAAGCTCCTTGAGGACTTGGGATATTTAATTTTTTTCTTTATATCTCTAGTTTCTGGCACATAATAGTTGCTTAATAAATGCTTGTCAGTTGATACATATGAGGATGAAATGCTATACTACCTCCCCTATTTCCTACTAAGTAGAAATGGAGTAGTGGAAAATCTGTTGGGTTTAGAGTAAAACAACTTAGGTTCAATATTGATTTGACCCTAGGAATTTACAATTTCTCTGTCCCTCAGCTTCTTCATCTACAAAATGTAGGTACTGGACTTGATGATCCCTAGGGACCTTTCCAACCCTGTATCTCCATAAATGTAAATTCATTCTTATATTCATGCAGGAACATTTCTAGTTTACCCTTGTACCCAAGACTAAGGACTTGATAAATCTGCAAAATTCTGAAAGCTAACTAAGTAGAATTGTTAATTTAAAAAATGGTTTCCAAACCAACTTTTAGGAGAAAATTTAGTGAACAATAACTATAAAAAATGGTATAAGGGACTTCTTAAGTATAACAGATTCCAAAGTCAGGCACTTTATGTTTGTATCCCGTATGTTCCATGTCTCCAATCATCATTCCAAGAAGCAATTTTAATATGAAATCTTTCTTGATCCCTACACCTCCAAGTGACTCCTTTCTCCCCTCATCTTGTATTTATTTTGTATAGACTTATGTGTACATTTTCTCTTCTTATAGCATCCCTTCTGAGGGCAAGGACTATTGCCCAGAACAAATGCTTGTTGATTAACTGAATGTCAGCAAGGTGATGTTTCTCAGGCACTTTATAAGTTCCTGTGTCATTAAAGCAATGGAAATTTGAAGGCAGAAAAATGTGGCACTACAATTTTAAAAGATTTAAAATGTTTATTGAGAAGTTTTCTAATGTCAACAAAAAATTAGGCAAAATACATTATTTTCCAAGTACTGGTTAATATATTTATTGTTAAATGAATTTCTAATATTGTTGGGGAAATATCGACAGAATAGTCACTCATATCAGGAAGGTTAGGCTGAACTCTAAGGTCTCTTTCAGTTCAAAATCTATAATCCTACGATCCTATGAGTGAGATTCCAAAAATGCATTGTTGAAATAATGAATGGCCAATTAAGATTTCTTGAATACCAACATCTTGAGAAATTGTAAGAAATTGAAGTCAGGGAATGTGTCATTAGTTTTTTCATCTTCAGTGTGACATAGTAACTTTTCTAAACTTTGATTTATCTTTGATCTCATCAACACGGATACTTCCTCCAGTGAAGCAGATTACAATCCAGTCATCTCCTCTCCCTCTATTTTTTGTATAAATACTTGTATCAGTTCTTTTTCTCTGTAGGAGACAACTGCTCAATGTTTTGTTTTGGTTTTGACATTACAGCAGAGTAGCGTTGGAACACACTGAATGTTCCTACCTTGATCTTGCCATGAAACTGACCTACCTTCTTTTCATTTATATAACAGGTATTAAATAAATATTTGTTTAAGAGTCATCGTTGAATGGAATTAAGACCAGCTGAGAGCAGCTCAAAAGAGACACACAGTAAGCATGAGTGTCTGAAGATACTGGAACAGCAGAAGATCCCCAGCTTATTAGAGAAACCAGTATGTTCTTATTTCTGGATAAGTTTCAGAGTTTATTCAGTGAACTAATAAGAAATTCATGCCTGCTTTTGAAGAGATGGCAATTTATGTTGAATATACTACTACTTTTCCCAAATGGAATGGATAAAGTTTGCATTTCAATGAACTCTAAACAGCGAGTGTTGATTTTGTTTGGTTGTTTCTAGCATATCCTAATCTTCATGACCCTATTTATGGTTTTCTTAGCTGAGATACTGGAGAGCTTTACCATTGCTTCTTCAGCTTATTTTACAGATGAGGAAACTCAAGCAAATAGGGTTAAGTCATTTACCTAGCCCCACACAGCTGGTAGGTGTCTACCAAGATTTGACACAGGAAAATGAGATTCCTTGATTCCAGCCCCGGCATTCTAACCACTGTACCACCTAATTGCTTGAAATAGTAGAAAATCACAAATAGTTATTGTGTAGAGAAAGTTGTCTATTGGAGTTTCATCTCTTCTTTTGAAAAAGTATCAAAGGGAAGTCTTTTAGCCATAGGTTGTCAAATTTGCATTGCCAGGATGGATGATGGAATTATAGTAGGAGAAACTATGATTTTGGAACAATGAATAAAACCATATAAGGCATTAAGAAAGACAATATCAAGGGTCTTTTCACCACAAGTGAAACCAGTCCTTAAAGTATAACAGTTTAGAGTAGGATTAAATATTAGATATTAGATAGGATTAGAGGAAAATAAAAGACCTGAAGAAAAAGATTGAGAGTATAAGGAGCCTTTTGCAAGGAATTTAGTCTGTAGATACTAAATTATGATTGTATAAATCTGAGACAAATGAATTATGTTGTTGTAATTTTTTTAAGGTGTATATTATTACTAAGATAGAACTGTAAGAAATGAAGTTTTTAAGAGAGGTGAAGATAGAGATAATATATTTATATTGAATTGAGTGGACTGGGTAGCAGTGTTTTCTCAAGGAAGAAAAGGCGTTAAATATACCTTAAAATAAATTTGTAGGGGCAACTAGGTGGCACAGTGAAGAAAGTACCAGCCCTGAAGTCAGGAAGACCTGAATTCAAATCTAATCCCAGACACTTAAGATTTCCTAGCTGTGTGACCCTGGGCAAGTCACTTAATCCCAATTGCCCCAGCAAAAATAAATAAATAAATGAGCGAATAAATAAATAAATTTGTAATGGAAAACTGGTATCGGAGCAATATCATGACCAATCTGAATGGAATATTTGACATTCCTAGAGATCAAATAGGGGAGAATGATGGTGGAGACCAGCTTCTGGAGAGATTTCTTTTCATTTTTAATAAACATTTTATTTACTAACCAACAGAGTAGTTCTAAAACTGTAGCTTCTGGAAGAACCACTTGTTTTTGTCCATCTTATACCTTTCCTCTGATTTGATCTTGACTTCCCTCCTCACCTTACATTTTAGTGCAGGGTCATGGAACATATCCTTGTTGACAACTGTTTTGTCCAATGGGATATCCATAGAGTATCAAGTGGGTACGACGTGATTGTAGTTACAAACTTTCATGAAGGACTTGATTTTGCTGCAATCAATCTGTGAGCGTAGTGGTTGATACCTGCCACCAAGGCATGGCTGTAGGGACCTCTCTGACGTCCCATCATTAATGTTCTTGACAATGATGGCTTTGAGCCAGGAGTACCTCCAGGCCAGGACCAGCACCACTTTCCTAGGTTTCATGAACTTGCCTGTTTCCACACAAAGCAGGTCACTCCTAGAGCCAAAAACGAGAAATTTCATAAGGCACATAACAGCCCATTTTCACAAGTCAGCAAGTTAATGAGTAATTTAAACTCCTACAATATGCCAAACATTAAAAATCTTTTTCAATGGGAAGAGGAGGTAAAGAATGTGTAACTGAAAATAAAATAAAATTAAAATAGAATGCCACTATTGAGTTCATCTATCAGACAATGTCTAATTTTTAAACTTGTTGGAAAGGTAGGAATCTTAGGTTCAAATCTGCCTCCGACATTTAACACTTACTAGCTGTATGACCTTATGCAAATCACTTAGTCTCAATTGTCTCATAAAAAAAAGATCATTTTCTCTTTTCTCCTTTTCTTTGATCTCTTTGAGGTACAAACTTAGTAGTGATATTAGGGGCAGTTTTATGGCTGTATAATTCCAAATTATTCTCCAGAATAGTTGGAGTAGTTCACAGCTTCACCTCAATTTTTCCATATTCTCTCTAGCATTTATCATTTCCCTTTTATGTCACAAGAACCAGTCTCATGTGTAAGGGGTGGCATCTTGGAATTATTTCAATTTTCATTTCTCTAATCAATAGTGATTTAAATCATTTTTTCATGTAATTGAAATTGGATTTCTTTTTCTGAAAACTGCCTGTTCATTTCCTCTGATCTTTTATCTTCTGGAGAATGGCTCTGAGTTTTATAAATCTGGTTTATTTATCTGAGAAATGAGACCTTTATCAGAGAAACTTGCCATAAAATTTTTTATCCCAATTTCCTCTTTTCCTTCTAATTTTGGCTGCATTATATTTTATTTGTATAAAGCCTTTATGATTTAATGCAATTAAAATTAACCACTATATTTCCCACAATTATATCTTATCTTTCATTTGTATTTAAACTCTTCTTTTATTCATAGATCTTACAGGTGCATCTCCCCACACTCATTTATTTAGGATATCAGTCTTTATGTCTAAATCACTTATCCATTTTTATTTTTATCTTATTTTGGTATGAGGTATGAAATGTTGGTTCTTGCCTAATTTCTTGCAAATGGTTTTCCAGTTTTCCCAGAAAATTTTGTCAGATATTAAGTTTTTAACCCAAAAGTTTGGATCTTTGGATTTATCAAACACTAGACTATCTGGTCATTTGCTGTTGTGTATTATTTATTTAATTTCTTCCACTGATCCACCACTCTGTGTCTTAGTACTATATTGTTTTGATGATTACTATTTTGGAATATGTTTCGAAATCTATTAGACTAATAGTACTGTTATACCACCTTCCTTCATATTTGTTTTTCATTGATTGCCTTGATATTTTTTGACCTTTTGTTCTTCCAGACAAATTTTGTTACTACTTTTTTTTTTAGGTCTATAAAATGATTCTTTAGTAGCTTTATTGGTACAGTATTGAATAAGTAAATTAAATTAGGTAGAATTACCATTTTTATTACATTGTTTTGACCTACCCATAAACAATTGATATTTCTCTAGCTGTTTAATTTAATACATATTTATTTGAAAAGTGTTTTGCAACTGTGTTCATATATTCTGAATTTGTCTTGGGATTGATTCCTATGTAATTTGCATCATTTACAGCTATTTTAAATGTAATTTCTCTTTCTATCTCTTGCTGCTAGGTTTTGTTGATAATATACAGAAATGCTAACAATTTATTTCATATCTTGCAACTTTGCTAAAGTTTCGAGCTAATTACTTCAACTAGTTTTTAGTTGATTCTCTAGGATTCTCCAAAATAACTATCATATCATCTGCAAAGAGTGATAATTTCATTTCTTCATTGGAGGGAAATATTTCATCTTCATCAGTGGTGTGTTCACCTTTTTCATTTTTTTGAAACTAGGAACTTGGCTTTCTCTTTTAAAATCAAACTAACCAATAATTTGTCTTTTTTTTCTCCCCAAAAATACATTTTTCTTTTTTATTTATTAGCTCAATTTTAAAAAAACTTTCAATGTTATTAAACTCTCATTTGATGTTCAAGATTTCCATTTTGGTATTTAAATGGGAATGATTAATTTGTTTTTTTTTTTAACTGACATGATCAATTTATCAGTGTGTTTTTTCTCTTTTTTATTGCTGGAAGCATTTAGAGATACAAAGTTTCCCTTAAGTATTTTTTGACCGTATCCCACAAATTTAGAAAACTGTCATATTATCATCATTCCTTTTAATGAAACTATTGATAGTTTCTATGATTTGTTCTTTAACCAACTCCTTTTTTGGGGATTAGATTATGTAGTTTCCAATTAATTTTTAACCTATGCTTTCATAATTCTTTATTGGATACAATTTTTATTGCCTTGTGGTCTGAAATAGGTACTTTTTATATTTGTGGACTTGGTTGTGAAGCTTTTATGCCTTAATATGTGGTCAGTTTTTGTGAAGATGTAATGTACAATTGAGAAAGAGATAGATTCCTTTTTATTCCCATTCAGTTTTCTGCAGAGGTTTATCATATCCAGATTTTATCAGATTTTATTCATTTCCTTAACTTTTTTCTCATTTATTATATGGTTAGATTTATCTAATTCTGAGAAGGGGAAGTGTAATATAGTTTTACTATCTTATTTTTTTATCCATTTAACTTAAAGAATTTGAATGCTATTATGTTTAGTGATTATACATTTAGTATTGCTATTACCTTATCATCAACCAGGAACCCTGGTTCCTTTTAGCAAAATGTAATTTTATCTCTCCTCCTTTTTAATTAGATCTGTTTTTGCTATTTCTGAGATCATGATTGCAAAGCATGCCTTTAAAAAAAAAAATCAGCTGAAGCATAATAGATTTAACTCCAGCTCATATTTTTTCCCTCTCTCTCTGTGTATTTCTGTGTGTCTCTTATAACAGTGTTAGATTCTGTTTTCTAATCTATTTTACTTTCAGCTTCTGTTTTATGGATGAACTCTTCACATTCAGAATTCTGATTACTAAGCATTTCTCTCTATCCTATTCTCATTACTCCTCTGTCCCCTCTCATCCTTTCCTTTCTCTCCTTCTCTTCCTCCCTCTCTCTCTTTCTCTGTCTCTCTGATTCTGTAAAGTCTGTTTTGATTCTTATCACTGCCTTCTTTTATCCTGCCTTCTTTTTATCATTCCCTTCTTGCTCTTATTCTCTTCTCCACCTACTTTCCATTTGTGTAAGATAGATTTTTATTACTAGTTGAATGTATATTTCCCCTTTTTGAACCAATGTAGATATGAGTGAGATTTAAATGTTATTTGCTTTTCCTTCCCCACCATTTCCCCCTACACTGTATAAAACCTCTTCCTTGTGCATCTTTATTATGTGAGATAATTTCCCCCATTTTTCTTCTTCCTTCCCCTTTCTTCCAGGTATCTCTCTTGCCTATTCATTTTTCATGTCATTCCAAAATAATTTACTCATTCCCATGCTCTTTTTAATATTAGAAGTATCATAATAAAGCTGTATTGTTTTTCTATATAAAAAGATAAATAGTTTGTCTTTATTGAGACCCTTATGATTTCTCTTTTAAATTTACTTTTTTATTTTAGTTGAGTATTTGAAAATCAAATTATCCATCTCTGGTCTTTTCATCAGGAATGCTTGAAAGTCCTCTATTTTATTAAGTATAAATTTTTTCCCTTGTAGGATTATACTCTATTTTGCTAGATAGTTAATTCTTGGTTGTAATCCCAGCAATTTGCCATTCTGGAGTACTCCATATCTTCTGCTTCTTTAATATGATAGCTCTTAAATCTTGTGTAAGACCATGGATTATAGTAATTGAATAGTTTTCTTTTTTGGCTGTTTATAATATTTGCTCTTTGATTTGGGGGAAATTTGATCTGGCTATTTGATCTGGAATTTGGCTATTCATAGTAGTTTTCATTTTGGGAATTTCAGGAGGTCATTAGTGTAATTTTTTAAATTGTATATTAAATTCTGGTTTGGGGTATCAAGGCAGTTTTCCTTGATTATTTCTTCAAATACGATGTGAAGCTCTTATCATGGCTTTCAAGTAGTCTAATGAATAATTCTTAAATTATCTCTCCTCAATTTATTTTCCAGGGTAGGTTTTTTTTTTTTTTTTAATGAGATATTTCACATTTTCTTCTATTTTAAGTCTTTTGACTTTGTTTTTAATAGTTTCTTGTATCTCATGGAATTATTAGCTTCCAGTTACCAGTTCTAATTTTTAAGGAATTTTTTTCTTCAGTGAGCTTTTGTATCTTCTTTCTTCTTTTACATTTGGTGAATTCTTCTTTTTTTCTTTTTTTTTTTTTCCTTTTTTTGCTGAGGCAATTGGAGTTATGTGATTTGCCCAGGGTCACACAGCCAGGAAGTGTTAAGTGTCTAAGGTCAAATTTGAACTCAGGTCCTCCTGACTTCAGGGCTGATGCTCTCTCTATTGCTCCACTTAGCTGCCCCAGAATTATGCTTTTTTAAGTTCTTTTTCTTCAGAGAGTTTTTGTTTTTCTTTTTCCATTAGACCAATTCAACTTTTTAAGATATCTCTTTTTTTTTCATTTTTTGTGCTTTTTTTTTTAACCAAACTGTTAATTGTTTGTAATTGTCTTCCTGTACTTTCATTCCTTCACTTTTTTCTTCTACCACTCCTATTTGACTTTAACAATAATTTTTTAGCTCTTCTAGAAATTTTTGTTGGGCTAATGTCCAATTCACATTTTTCCCCTTTGAGGCTTTGGTTGTAACTGTTTTGACTTCATTGTCTTCATCTGAGTTTGTCCTGATTTTTCTTGTCATTTTAGTAGTTTTTTGTTGTCAGGTTCTTTTTTTTTTCTTGTTCATTTTTCCATTTGTTTCTTGATTTCGAACTTTATATTAAACTTGCTCCTTTCATTCAGGACACAGAATTTTTTCTAAGGATCTCTGATTCCTTGAGATCAGAAGTGATTGTGCTCCTCAGGGTCCCTGTTCCCCTGTGGAAAGTACTGCTCTTTGTCCTTGAACTGTGACCCAGAAGTAATGGATATTTTTTTTGTCCTGCATTAAATGCTACCATGAAGTTCCCTGTAATCTTTTGAGACCAGTTGCAGATCCTTTGCTGTCTCTACCTAGAAACCTCCCAAAACTGCTGTTTTTTTTGTTGCCATCACTTAGTCCCACCACTGGTGTTTCATCCATGTGGACTCTAAGCTCTATTTCTATGTCATAGATCTCTCTTTCTGACCTCCTAAATTGTCTTCAGCTAGAAGAATGTGTTACTTTGAACTTTTCTTGGCTCTTTTATTCCAGAATTCAATTTGAAATATTACTTTAAAGTTCTTTGGGGAATTTTGGGAGAACTCAGCTCAGTGCTGTCTTTACTCAACCAGCTCTCCAGTGTGCTTTTTGACTTTGAACTTTATATTAGTGTTGCATTCTGCTTTTCTTGGGGGAGGGGAGGAAGAATCTGACTTGAATTTTGTCTTTAATGTCCTTCTGTTATTTTCATAACTTATTTTGGAGACCTATAAGTTTTGGGGGCTTTCAAAGTAGAATGATTTTTGAAGAAGTTTGTTCACTGCTATCTTAGTCTACTCTTGGCAAATTACATGTCCAGTTTGAGTTTGTTGGATTGTGTGTAATTGAGTTTCCACAGACTGCTGCTGGACCTAGTCACAAGTATTATGTTGTGAAGGGAGTGTTCAACTGTGCAGAGGCACTAAACTAAGGTCCCATCTTAGTTTTAGTCTTCTGCTCTGATTTATTTTTATTTTTGTTGATGTCCTAATCACCTAAGAGCATAAAAGTCTTACCCATATGGGTTTGGTTCTCTCTCACTTGGTATTTTTTGAAGATATTTGAAGACCACATAAGTTATCAAACTCTGCCCAGATGATCAGAGATGTTTTCATATAAAGAGGATAGGAGAGAGTTTTAAGAGGGGAGAAATTGGTCTGGTATCCAGAGAAGCTAAGTGTCAATATATCTTTTTATCTTTGTAGTGTACCCTTGCTGTGTTAGGCAAGATAAACTATCCTTTTGTTAACTCTTGTGTTCTAGCTCCAATATTAAACCTGAACTACCAGAATGCATACATAAATCCTGCTGCTAACTGAAATGAAAACTATTAGATGAAATTGAATAGTGTTTCACAGGAAGTATATTGGGATTGGCTGAAGTGACTCATCATCCTTTATCTGGTATAATGTATAAAATAGTAGTTCCATGTAAGCTAAGCATATGAAAGAAAGAAGGGGACGAGAACCTCTTTCTCCTGCTTCCCTCTCCTCAGCCAGAAAATGACCTTGTGAACTTTAAAAGCCTGAAAGATTTGGGACTTCACATTGGTATTCTTGTAGAGTCCCTAGAACAGCAGTGACTATTAGCAGTGTCTGAACTGGGAGAAGTGGACAATATAGAATCACTGAGAGAGGCAGCTATAAGACTCTAATGAGACCTGCAGGAAACTACAGCATGCCTAAGTGAAACACCATTAGGGTCTCTTGAAGTGGATAATAGAACTCCACAAATATTTAGTCCAGAAATTGTGAATTAACCCCTGTGTTATATAAGCAATAAGTTTATATCTGATTTTCCCTGGATTATGTATGTGCTTGTGGGAGTGACCTGCAAATTTGAGCTAATGTTTGTACAAACTCTTGTTAGTATATCACTTTTTCCTAAAATTCATTGTGGTCAGGAAATTTATATCAATGCATAATCAATAGAAAATGCATACCCTGGGAATGGTTGGGGGTAGTCGTAGTGAGCTGTAGTTTTAGAAATGTAGTTCTGCACACCCCGCTCCTTCCCAAGCTTTAAGTATGAATGGAGGTTACATAAGTTTCCCCAGTGTATAAAATACATATGTTTGAAAGTACTACTTTGCCCTGTCATACTCTGAGTTCTTGCATTTGGAAACTTATTTTTATAAATGAATTTTAATGTATCGGGCACTAACTTTATAGGCATCCATTAGTAATCAAGCTATTTATTTAGCACTTTCCCCCTACAGAGTACTTTCACATATATAATCTCATTTGATTCTCATAATAATCCTGTTTAGTAGATAATGCCAGTATTTTTAAGGCAGAGGGTTATCTGGGAGCTTTACTGATCTGCTTGATGTATTTATGAGATAGTGAGCTTTGATTTGGAACTTTGATTGTATTTTTACAGTTGGGGATCAGTTGATTGACTTGAGCTATTATGGATCAATTGGACAAATTAGTTGGCTCTGACAGGGTGGGATCAACCCTTTTATGTTAGGCCAATGAAAAAGAACTTTCACTATAGAGTTGGACCTTTGCCTGAGGGATGGTAACTATGGAAAGGGGAAGCTTTGTGATAAGATGATAGGAGTTCCTGAGCTCCAGCTTCCTGAATAGAGGACAGTGAATTTCTTTGATAATTTTGAGTTCTCTGACCCAGTCTCCAAGAGAAGAGAAGTTCCTAAATTGCACAGCAGTGAAGTTATTTCTCTCCTAACCCCAAATTAAAGAATTCTGAAAAAGCTTTTTTGAGAGAGAGAAACGGATGAGTTGGAGAAGAGAGAATAGCATATTGATGATTTAACAAGCATTAGTTATTCACCTAAATATAGAAGAATCTAAAAGAATCAGATCATTCAAGCATTGTCTTCACTGTCTCTACAAAGACAAAAGTCAAATAATTCTTGTCACCAAATGCTTATATTCTTATATGTGGCCTGTGGACCATAAAAACAGCAGAAAATGAAACCTCAAAATAAGGGGACCAAAAGACTAGAACTTTACCCTCCACCATTATTACAATTTTTTTTTTTTGAAAGTGCAAATCTAAAATTTCTTGGAGAGGGTGAAATCCAAACCATAAAGTGTCACTTGGAATTTAGGGAGTTATGTAGGGTCCTCTGGGAAAATAAGAATCACTTGGAGTTGGGGAGAAGAATTATGCAAAATTTGTATAAGTATTGTATGCTATTTATGCTGATTTTTAAAAATTAGTTTATATGGGGTAAAATAAAGTATGCTATGTCTAATATACATTGAAACTTTGAATGCTTGTATGGGAACTTATACCCATGTCTGTGTTTGCATTGCCCAGAGGGAAATCTAAGTATGGGCAAAATTGAACTGAAGTTGTAATTTTTGACCTGCCCTCAATATTGAACCTGGTCTTTGTAAATCCATACCTGAGATTGAAGAATTAGGTCACAGTTTACATTAGCTACATTTTACTAATGGGGAAATCAAGGTTGACAAAGGTGAAGTGCTTTGTCCACAGTCATACACATGGAAAATGTTAAGCCCAGAGATAGAACTGATCATTCAGTTCTACATCTAGTATTCTTTCCCCTATACTATGCTGCATCTTTATTTCTTGGGAAATATATAGAAATAACAGAACTACAGAGATTCCACTTCAGTGGGTTTGGAAATTCCCCCATGTTTAGACAAATTCAAGTCTTTTCATTAATTTATGCAAAGTACCATTTAACAAATTACTACATATGAAGATAAGATAACAGACAGCGCCAGGCAATAATATAGTTTTTGTTGTTTTTTTGAAAATTACTGAAAGTAATGGCAAAGCTAATCTGCTATAAATTTCTTTTAATTAAATAGCATTTGTAATAACAAGTTGTTATTCCCAGTGCAATCTTTTTCATACAGTGATTCCTGTATGCTTTCCATTTTCACAAAATGTGTTCTGGGCAATACCCTTCTCGTATTGTGTTTGTTAATAATATAATAACAGAGAATGGTAGTTGGAGTATGTCTGAAGAATCTTTTAGTAAGATCCATTATGATTTGGAGGCAAAAGCGATCTTCAAATGCTGAATTATTCACTTAAAATCCTTAATGTGCCCATTTTAACAACCAGTTAGTTAGTAAGGATGGTTAAAAAAAAAAAAAAAGTAACAATTATGCAGCAAATCATGAAATAGCTTGCCCAGGGAACATAATTGATTACAATATTTATTTGGAGAAGTGAAAGTATTTATTTATGACAGATTAGAGGATGTATTTAAGACTCAACATAAAGATGAATTATAAACTAATTCAAAACCAGCAAGGTAAAAATCTTTCTTATACATCTGATCTTTCAGACATAATCAGATGAAAACATAAGGTAATAAGTGAGTCTTATACCAAGATTCCATTAGGAAGACTATAAAAATTAAAATCATATGGATCTTTCATTTGGAGTATCTAAATTCTGAAGACAATTCTAAATGGATACCTTGAATCCTGGTATTAAGTAAATTCTCCTATCTCCTTTTATTTCTTGTAACTGGCTCTGTCCCACAGGTCTATAACTGGACTGGGGTAGAGCTAATCTATTTTGGAGTAGCCATAGGGTAGTAGGAAGGAGATAAGAGAATTGACCAAATTCATCATGAAGTTCATACTGAGTGGCTTTGTGCTCACTAAATCTTCAGGTCTACCCAACGCTAACCTAGTTTTCTGAACATATTTTCCCGATTGGGAATGATCTGAAATAAGGGCTGCTCTGAAAGAAAGGACTTTCTAGGAAAGCTCTAGTTGGAGAAAGCATGGTGCATGGAGTTATTTATTCTCACACCATAACATGAGTTGGACATTGTCCTTGTCCTAGAACATTCCCCTAAAAGCTCTATGAAGAATTATGTTCTTTCTTTCTTGTGAACTGAGTCTTGGATTGAATTAATTCATTGTTGAATGATAGGGAAAGAAAGCTATAAGTTTGTTTTTTTTTTTTTTAAGGTCTCTTTTCCTCCTCTTTCCTTTTGGTCAATTGGTAGCAATTATTTAGAGTAATTAAGCATAAGATGGCATTGGAGTATTAAAATTTTACCATCTGTCAAGAGATTTCTTGATTGGCTGAGAGTGAGCCTGAGATGGTAGAGTAGATTTTGAACTCTGTCCATGGTGCTACAGTTTGCAGTCTCAGATTGGCAGTGTTCAGAGGAAAAGATGCTATTCTGGAATCCAGCAGGAACAGGATGATATAGTGCTGTAGAAGAGAATGGGGAAAGGGCATAGAAGAGAGAGAAGAAAAGATTCATCCAAGAATTTTAAGTAGCCAAGGATATGTTCATAAATACAAATGCTATCTAGTTTTCTTTGGGCAGTTTCTTTTTTTATTCTTTTAATTACTTTATTTTTTATAGATTCTTTCTGAATTCATATTTGTTTCCTTATGATCTTTAAAGAAAGAAGAGACAATAATTGTGATTTTTCTGGTATAGGGACTTCTGGATAAAAAAATTCTCTCTATTAAATCTGAGGGTTGCCTAAAGCACTGAGAGGTTAAATGATTTTTCCAAGGTTATACAGCTAGTACATTGAAAGGCTGGGAATGGAACCCAGTTCTTTTAGAGTCCAAGGGCAGCGGTGAACTGTGCTTTACTACCTTATTTGTAAATAAACTTTAGAAGATTAACACTGGAGTATATTTTGGTAGAGTGAAAAGGGGAATATGAGTATAGATGTTAGGGCAAGGGCACCTACAAGTAATGGCAGGGGTAGAAATGGGAATAAAAGTAACTAACAATTAGATAGATTAAACCCGAGTCTAGCCAGCCAAATCTGATAGTGGATAATAAATTTAGCAGCTTTTTACCTCATGACAATAGTTAGGGGTCAGAGGGTTTTAAATGCAGGAAGGAATTGCAACAAAGGCAGAATTTCCCTGGATCAAGAGCAAATTTTCTGTAAATTTAAAGTTATAGGATCATAGAATCAGGGGTGAAAAGTATCTTAGAGGCAATTGTCTCTAACCTCTAAAGTTTGAATATGAGGAAACCGAGACTGAGATGTCTACCATCACACAGTTTTTAAGTGTCTGAAGCAAAATTTGAACTCAAGTCTTTTTGATTCTTAGCCATTGTTATTTCTATCCAGTACTCCAGCCAGTTGCCAGATGTTAAGCTTCAACTTCCAGCCAGTCAGTTATTTTCAACATTAAATACCTACTGTGATCAAAGCACTGTTATAAGTACAAGGGGCACAAAGACAAAAGCTCAACAGTTTCTGTCATTAAATAGGGATATCAGTTATACACAGATAAGTAAATGGAAAGTAATTGGAGAAAGGAAAATGTTCTTATAACAGAGGCTATTGGAAAAGGCTTCATATAGAGGAGATTGTCTGAATTGAGTGGGGGTATAAGTGAAGGGGAAATATTTTTTAGATATGGAGAACAGTTTGTATAAGAGAGAGAAGCAGTGGTATACAGTCAGAAATATGTTAGATTTAGAGTCAGTGAACCTAGCTTCAAATTCTAACTCTATTACTTAAATCCTGTGTAATCTGGGGACCTATTTTCTCATTTATAAAGTGAAATAGAACTAGATAATCTGAGCTCTCTTCTGATCCTAAATCTGTGATCCTAATAATCTAGTTTGAATGGAATCAAAGTTCATGAAGGTAAGCATTAGGAAGAAAACATAGAGAGGTATTTGGAGTTGGCTTATTAAAAATTTTAGACTTCTTAGGTCAGAATAAGAAGTTTGTATTTTGTTCTTGAGACAATAGGGTAGCACTGAAAATATTTTTGAGTAGGGGACTAGGATCATTAGATCCATGCTTTAGAAGGATAACATTGGCAGCTGTGTTATGTGTACTTGGGAAATGGAAGAGATTGGATATAGGGAAACTAATTAAGAGAAAATTGCAATTCCTTACATTCTTATGGAATGTTAGTGCAATTTTTATTCAGGCATCTTAACCATTTAGAACACTGTCTTGAAATAGAATTGGTAGGCTTCTGTGTGGGGAAAAAAAAGTTAAAGGAATTCTTGTAACATTAGTAAATGCATTTCTGTGAAAATTTATGAACTCTGAGATGCCTGTGGTTTTGAACTAGATGTACTCTTATCTCTCAGGAACATAACAAATCTGACTCAGACTAGTATGATCAAAGAAATCACAAAAATCTTCCAATACCTACTCCACTGGTTTATCATGGCAATCCATTTCCTCAGAGTTTTTGCCAAATGAAGCTGACAATAACCCTAACTCTAACCTAACAGACCAAGATTTGGCAAGCTATACTAAATTAAGTCTTTGGTTAGATGTTCCATGATAGTCTATTTGCCAGTAATAAGGGGGCCAGGACAATTAAGTTTCAAGTTTTGTCATCAGAAGGTTGGCCACTAAGTGATAATTTGGGGGATAATGATAAGGATACAGCTATTGGAAAACTGTATCAAAGTGATGACATCCTGCCATCTTCAATAGAGTAAAACTAAGAGTAGTGATGTAATAGCCAAATAAAATTTAAAGTCATACTTGAATTTGTCACAGTTAAATCATGGCAGTGGCTTCTAGGCAGCTGCTACATAAGGAAAATTGATTTCCAAACTTACTTTTGAGCCTCAAACAAGACAGGAATAAAAGCTAAGTGGTCAGGTAAACCCTTAAGGAAAAGAAGAGCTGAGAAAGAAAAGAAAAGGATTAATAATAATAAAAGATTAATTAAGACACTAAAAGTGAAAGATTAATAACAATTAAAAAGTCAGACTGAATTAGTTTCAGAATTGTCTCTAGACCTCCAAATTTCATGCATCTAAACTGAGCAATAAAACTAGCTGTCGGTGTAGAGTAGAACTAGGTAAGTCAATTGTAGCACAAGAGTTCTCTAGGGAATACCAAGAAGTTGACTATTTGTGAAGCTCTGCCTTTCAATAATACTATAAGAAGAAGCTTTAAAGCATTGAAAGATAAGTGGTGGTTACGGGGAATTGTAAAAGGTAAGTTGGGCAATTAAATCAAGTATGACTTGGTCAGCTGAACAACTTGGAGAGACAAGTGATCTATAAATAGAAACCTAAGGAAATGAATCAAAAGATAAAATCATATTATGAATTATTATAATCTCAAATGAAAATGTGTGAAAGTCCAAATTCCAAAAATATGAATGACTAGTTAGCTTGTATCTAATTACAATAAGATGATCAAACATTTCAAAATGGATAAATGTATTTATAGGTAATGTTAAAGAAAATGAATGATTCCAGTCCTTTTTAAGATAGTGATGATGTCATGATAAAAGGAAAACAACAAAACCTAAAACCACACATTTTTCTACCTTATTGTGATAAAAGAAAATAGGAGATACTAGAGAGATAAACTAAGAGCAGTAATTCAATACTAAGCCATTGCAATTAGTCAAATGAAAAACAAGGCTTTCTCTTTTCAAAAGGAGATTAAAAGAGGTCAGCAGTGAGGAAATCTGGATCTCACAGGCAGCAAAAAGATAGAGCTTACAAGCTTCCTAGGACTGGTTTTCAACATAAAATCATGTTTCATTTGTACATTTAGTTAAAACCTATTACACAGAGCTAGTGCTGATGGAAGAAGATGAAGATAACACCTTGTCCTCAAGGTACTTACAATTTAGAAGTGGGAAATGAGACATGTACAAAAAAAATTAAGTAATATGAGAATATAACTAAAGAGCAGGAGAGAGATTAAATACAATGGCAGGAGAGATTTGAGATAGAAGATAGCCACTGAACTGAACAATTTCAGCAGATGGAGTTATAGAGGGGCGTACATTTCAGAATGTACTCAGTTAAGACTTCAGAATGATTTAGGTGAAGACTATAAAAAAATTCAGAGACATCATTTTATTCAGCCCTAAAAAGAAGGGACTTATGATATTTCAATATCATTGAAATATTGGGTATGTAATATACTGGGTATGTAAGTAGATTAAATGAAACAGATCATAGTTGAGAGAATTAAGCCTTCTAAATTAGAGTTTCCTTCTGAATGACATCGACTCTTGTGCTTTCCTGACATGATGTCAACGATTTTGCTAGATTTGGTCCAACAAGTGATTAGAGGATATTTCAACCTTGAAAAAAATTCCTATTGAGCAATAAAAGAAAAGAATGGTCTCTGAAAACAAGTTTAAAGATGGTTGCAATTCATTTTTCAACAGTTAGAGCTTCCTAAAACCTTTTTAATGAATATATAAGTAAGAAAATGTAAAAATCAAGTGTTTATATTATTTCTGTCTCTAAAGTGCTTGGGAACATAAATCCCACCTTCAAGAAGCCAAACCTCTGGGAGGGGAAAACACCATTAGGGCATAGTAGCATAGAAGAATAGTAAGCAATGATGAGTAGGACTATTAGGGAATCAATCGACACACCCAAAAACAAAGTTATATTGCTTTGATTAGTATTCCCCTCTTTTTTTTTTTACTGGAGATTAGGGAAGAGGAGGCAATAGTTAGATGAATTAAAACCTCTGTATTAAGAGTTTACTTATTATCCAATATTGTGCTAAATACTGGGGATGAAAATACAAAAGCATAGACAGTCATGTGCTCAAGGACTTTATATTCTTTATAAAGTATTTATTTATTTCAAAATTTTATCAGGAAGGATTCAAAATATATATCAGTTCAAAAAAGGATATAATAGTAAAATAAATTATATTTATAAATGTCCATCTTTTCTTTTCTTCCTTGTAGGTTGTTCTTTTGTTCTCTGTTGAACTCTTTTTTACTTTATTTTTTCCCCCTTTCTTCCCTCCCCCTAGCCCCTAAGCAGGCTATAGTTAATCTAGGGTATATTTATGTATACATATATATATATATATATATATATATACAAATACTCACACACACACACCCTCATAGATACACCCACACATATCCTTCTTATCTATGTTAACTCTTTGCTTTAATTCCGTTCCTTACCTTGCCTTGCTATTACCCCACCCATGAAGCCCTCCCTTGTCTTCTTCTCCCACCCTTTGCTTCCCCCTCCTCCCATCTTTCTCTTTATTTCTTTACATTCCTGATGTAACCAGATTTTCAGAAGCACAAGCCCTCATCCCCCCTCTGTATCTATTGTTCCTCTGCATCTCATTTGTACATCATTACTATTTTTTACCTTAACTCTTCCCCAATCTTTCTTTTGAGTTACCCTATTATTGATGTCAATCTTAAATATATGGCATGAATTTCCACATAAAAAAACATTTTGTCCATATTAAGTTCCTTGAAATTGATCTTTAATATTGACTCTTATATTTTAAGTTTTCTATTAAATTCCGTTTCAGTTAAAAGAAAGTCCTGAAAATCTACACGTTTGTTGAATGACTATTATTTTTCAATTCAATATTATAGATAATTTTTATTGCATGTGATATTTTTGGCAGTAAGCTTAGTTCTTTTGTTTGCCTATATATATATATATATATATATATATATATATATATACACACACACACACAATTCCAGGATTCTGTAGTCTTTTTTGTTTGTGTATGTATGGCTGCTGCTAAGTCCTATACAATTCTAATTGTAGCCCTGGCATATTTGAGTTGTTTTTTTCTTGTTTCTTGCAAGATTTTCTCTTTTATCTGGGGTTTTGAAATTTGGCAAAATATTCCTGTTTCCACTAAAGTTCTCTTTGAGATCATAATCTGTGAGTTTTTTTTTATTTCTATTTTCCCCACATGGTCTTTTACTCTAGGAAAATTTTCTTATTTTTTGCATTATTGCGTCCAGGTCCTTTTTTTGGTCACAACTTTCAGGTAGTCCAATTATTCTTATATTTTCTCTTCTTGATCTGTTTTCCAGATCTGCTGTTTTTTCTTACGTTCCATATTCTGTCCTATTTTTTCATTCTTTATATTCTGTTTTGTTATTTCTTGGTCTCATAGCTTCACTGGCTTTCACTTGCTTGTAATGTTCTTTCTAAAATGTAATGTTCTCTGTTGAGATTTTCTTGGGGTCTCTGGGAGCAGCCTTCGTTTCAGTTCAGTAATCACCACATGAGTAGCCAGGGGTTAAAGTCCAAATTTTTTATTATCTCTTTCAAAGCCTTGTCTCCTTTCCTGGGACCCAGTTAGCTTTCTTATAGTCCTATTTCTCTCCTTGGTTCTGAGAGTTTAAGCTCCTGCTGCCAGTCCTTTGCCTTCTCTCCAAATGTCTCTCTGAATTCAAAGGTTTGTGCTTCAGCCTCCAACCACCACAAAGATGGACAATGGAATGAATGTGTCTCAGATTCTGAGAGCTTCTAGTGCACTTTTCTTGTAATGCCAGAGAAACTGAGCAAGATAGAGATTAGAGTGTATTTAATAATTTATTAAATGGAGAAATTATACTGGGATCAGTGGATCCATGTTTGGTCCCAGGACTGAATGAGACTATCGTCTCCAAGAATCCAGCAGCAAATATCAGATATGAGATTCTTTTATAGGGTGACAAGAACAATGACCTAATGGGGGGAGGCACCTAGGATGACATAATGGGAGATACTGGAGAGGTTCCTGATATTCTAATGCCATCTAAAATGGATAAAGACCTTCATCCCAACATTAAGAGGGAATGATTATAGTCTGAGATCCAAGACCTTTATCCTATCAAACATTAAGAGGGAATGGTTATAACCTGAGGCAGAGTAGCTAAATAGGACAATTAGGGTCAGGACATTAAAAGGGAACTGTGGCACAACATTCCATACTCTCTCTTCTAACTATTCAAATCATTGAATTACCTTCCTCTAAAAGGTCTTAACACCATAACTTTGACCAACCCTATGTAAAGTAAATAAACCAAATAAAAGCCAAAATAAATCTAGAACAATGCAAGGACTTATGGCAAGGTCAAGTCTCTCCCTAATAACCCCAGAGTTAATCAGCAATACACAAAGTTCCTTATTTCAATCATTTCAGATCCTCAGCAGTTGAGGAACATCACTGTGAGTTAGGTCTGTGGTCATTTATGACTCAGCCTCTGCTTACAGAGCAGCAGGGCTCAAGACAGTTGTGGTGTCCATTCAGAGGGGCAACCTGCTTCAGGGGAGAAGGGTGAGGCTTGGAGTAGCTCCACCTGTCCCTGCCCAGAGGAACAGACAGAGCTGCAGAAAGGATCAGATTTCTGAACAGATTATGCAGTTAGGCCAAGGCAAGCAAACCTCAAACTTTTAGAGGCCTGATACCAAACTGGAAGGTCCTTTTAAGTACACTGAACTACTAATTAAAGACCTGGGGTAACAGGAGTGGAGAAACAGGTCAGAGAGACTGACAATCCCAAGACAGGTATCCAATTTCTGGTTGTTTCTAAAAATAATCCCCATAAACTGAGTCTGCCAGGGCAATTCATAAGCAATCAAAACTGATCTAGTTACTTTAACCCAGTTTACTCCAAATAATTGTCCCAATAGAGCTCTAAGACTCCCAAATATTAATTACAAGCCCAAGAAAATTTACCTCCAATAATAAATCCCATCAACCAAAGTTTCTGATAAATAGATATTTACCATAACCTTATATTTATACAAATTGGTTTGCTCCTTTTAGCCAAGAACCAGGTGGCTACAACTTGATAAAAAAAATGGCTGGAACACAGTTTAGAGGGAGGGGGGAGTAGAGGATTCCACGTGGCCGCCCTTCCCCACACTCCACCTCCAAAGAGTCAAGGGGAGGGAAGGCGATCTAAACTGCACTCCAGGCTAACTGCACTCCATACTTGAAGTAGCAGAGAGAAGTAGGGGGCAAGTTTAAATCTTCACCTTTGAAGACAAAATTCCTACCCCACCCAACTTTTAATGTAGCAGAAATCAATCAGGGAGGTGGGGGTGGAGAAGGGGAAAGATTCCATAAAACCCACATGTCCAGCAGAGCTGGATTTAAAGTATAACTTACAATGTTATAATACAGGCAACAAAACTTTGAACCAAAACACAGCTTTAAATTCCCAATAATATAAAACTGCTTTTCCTATCATATTTCAAATAATGAGACAGCATAGTTTTTTTTTCTTTCCCTCTGGCCCCTTGTGGCCATTATTCCCATTATCCCTCCTAAGCTCCAACTTGGCCAGAGTTGAAGCTTTCAGAAAAGTCAGATCTTTTTTGCTACATACTTTACCTAATTAGAGGCCCATGATCCCTTTCAGGCAAGTTAACAGCACTTCTTTAACAAGCTATTGTTCTTTTAAGATCTCATACTTAAAGATAACTAAATCTAGCCTGGATAGGCAACAGTAAAATTATTTCCCACAATTTTAAAACTGCCCAAAAGAATATTCAGAACAAATCTGGCATGCAAGGGCAATAGTAAAATTATTTCCCAAATTTAGACTCATCCTAAAATTCCTAATCAAATGTGTCTCCAGCTGGAGTTCAGAATTATACTAAGTCCAGTTGCAACATTGAAATAACCAATTCCCAAATTTGATCATTGTTCTTAAACTTAACAGAGCTCTTAAGTTACCGAAACAGACAAACAAATCTCACAGAACATACATAAACTTCATGGTCAAAACATTTAACACAGACCAGGGGCTATCTGGAAAGAATTAGCCTTGAGGGAAGTTGTTGGCTCCAGTCTTCCCTCCCATAATCCAAACAGAGACCTTTTTTTAGCCAGATGGTGTTAAAAAAAAAGAAAAATTGTGCCAACTGGCACACAGATGGGTCTTAAGACACCCAGGTAGAGTCCCCTGTGTCCAGAAGACCCTTTTCCCAGAATTTATGCCCTTAAGCTTTTCATAATTCTGGGAATACAGATGCTAGCATGCAGAACAGGTCTTAAGATATAATCAGATGGTACCCCAAAAGGTACCCAGAAAGACTTACTCTCCTGTGGCCAAAATGTCTACCACCAGGCTGTTGTGGCTGGAAACTGCTCTTTCCCAGAGACTCTGGAAAAAATATCCAGGGGGGCCCGGCCTCTCCAGACTAAGAATTCAGATCCGCAGCCACCCTGACACCCAAGGCAGAGACCCCAAAGTCTCTTATTACTAATCCTTCTCATTTTCTAATATCTCGGTGGAGCTCCAAAATGTAATGCCAGAGAAATTGAGCAAGACAGAGATTAGAGAATGATTTAATAATTTATTAAATGGAGAGATATACTGGGACCAATAGATCCATGTTTGGTCCCAGGGCTGAATAAGACTATTGTCTCAAAGAATCCAGCCCTGAATGTCTGACACAAGATTCTTTTATAGGGTTACAAGAATGATGACAATGGGGGACGTACCTGGATGGGGATGACCTAATGGGAGGAGGCACCTAAATTGACAAATGGAGGGAGGTACCAGAGAGGCTCCTGATATTCTAATGATGTCTAAAATGGATAAAGACCTTTATCCCATCAAACATTAAGAGGGAATGATTATAGCCTGAGAGCTAAGATATAAGAGCTTTATCAAACATTAACAGGGAATGGTTATAACCTGAGGCAGAATAACTGAGTAGAACAATTGGAGAAATTGAGTCAGGACATTAAAAGAGAACTGTAGCACAACAATCTTTTCTGGCCCTGAGAGCTTCTTGCTTATATGCTCCACACTGAGTACACACCAATCATTATATCACCAGGAAACCATTATTTGTTGTAGGATTAAATCAATGCTAAACTAGATTTAACCATGGTCTCCTCAATTTCGTTTAGAACCTTGTTTCACGTTCTGGCCCATGATATCTCCTTGTAGAATTAAATCAAGCATACTGAACCATGCTAAATTAGATAACTATTGTCTCTATCAATTCCACTGACTTAGCACCTTATAAGAATCCTTTGTTTCAAGTTCAGAGTTTTGGCCCATAACACTTGCCCAATTCTAATTTTCAGTTTTATTTTCATCTCCGAAACTTTGAACCTCCTTTTCTAGTTTGTTAACTTTTTTCCCCCATAATCTTATTGTTTTTCTTAGATGGCATATGCATAAATATTAATTTTTCCTCAATGTTTCTCATTTGATTTTCAAATTCTTTGTTAAATGCTATAAATTCTCTTTGGGCTGGGGCCCATTTAACTTTATTCTTTGGGGTAGAAGAAGCTTATTTTTTTTTTTACTTCCATGTCCTCCTCTGAAGATGAACCCCAGTCTTTTCTATTCCCATAGTAAGTTTCTAGGATTGGATTCTTTCTTTGCTGGTTCATTTTTTTTTTTTTAAAGTGAAAAGTTTTAGTGCAAGCATCTCTAATTCTGGGATAGGGGATTGTACCTCGAGCTTCACTTAAACTCTCCCCTCTGACCTGGGACTTCAAACAAGAATTTCATCCTCCTGCAAATGCTGGCAGCCAGCAGTGTCCCTGACCCACTGCTTCTGCACCCATCAAGTGTACTGGCTCCCTCTTGCCCAGGGCCATGTCCCTGCAACACAGTTGGGCCTGCTGCTTCCAGTCAGCCAAGACTCATTCAGTCCTCTGTTCCAAACCCCTGACTCCATATACAATCTGGGAGGTGAAAATTTCTGTGCTTTCTGCTGAGGCCCCAGCCAAATCCAGCTAGCCACTGTGGAGCTACCCTGGAGATGCTTGCACTCCACACTGGTCAATCCCCTGAGCTTATGGTCCTTCTTCAGATTGTCTTTCAGATTCCTCACCAATCTGTGTTTATACCAAGGGACAAACCCACTCTGTCTGGATAAGAAAATAAATATTTTTTTTCTCAACTTTTATTCTAGGTGCATTAATTTTGTTTGTACAGAAACTTCAGTTTAATTAATGTAAAGGGAGTATTAGTATTTTTTTGTAATTGTCTCTTTTATATTTTTGTATAAGGATACATTTCAATGAAATAGTTGTAATTTTAAAAAATGTTCTGGTATGATTTATATTAGTAAGATATTGTAGAATATAGTCTAGGCAAAGTGTTGAGTTAAGCCTAATTTTTGCCAGACTGTTTTCTAAATATTTGGTAAATATGGAACTCCTTCCTAAATAATTTATTTTTTCAGATTTATTGAACACTGGATTAATGAATTCTGTATTTTCTGACTTAACCATATCTAGTCTATTTCACTGTTATACTCTTTCTTTAAAAAAAAAAAAAATGATTTTTACTTAATCCATTTGGAGCTTTGGAAATGCTATTTCCTCTTTATTGCTATTTTTACTTAATATTCTAAATCCTTTTTAAAAAATAGTTTTTTATTATCAAAATATATGCAAAGATAGTTTCCAGCATTCACCCTTACAAAATCTTGTGTTCCAAATTTTTCTATCTCCCTCCCCCACCTTTTCCCCAATATTGAATTGTTAATATAGGTGAAACATACACAATTCTTGTATATGCTGCACAAGAAAAATCAGATCAAAATGAAAAAAAATGAGAAAGAAAACAAAAAGCAAGCAAATAACAAACAAAAAGTGAAAAATACTGTTTGTTTTTAAAAGTTGAACTTTGTTATTTTATTGAGTACTTATCCCTCTGATATTTTGATTGGCATAGCATTAAAATGGTAAATTAATTGATAGAATTGCCATTTTTATTATATTGCTCTGTCATGAATACTAAATATTCCCCCAGCTATGTCAGATTTTTTTCTTACAATTTCGACATTGAATATCTGCAAATATTTTGTGTACTTTTGTAGATTGTATGCAATTTGTAGTTATTTGGAATGGTTTTTCTCATTCTATTATTGTTTCTTGGATTGCATTATTATTATCAAATAGAAAATTTTACAAAATTTATTTTTGGAACTTGCAAGTGTGCTATTTTTTCTCAATTGGAATCTTCGCTGATTTCCTAAGATTTTCTCAGTAAAACATTATGTCTTGGGGCAGTTAGGTAGCACAGTGGATAGAGCATAGCCCTGAAATCAGGAGGATCTAAGTTCAAATCTGACTTCAGACACTTAACACCTCCTAGCTGTGTGATCCTTGGCAAGTCACTTAACCCCAATTGCCTAAGCAAAAAAAAAAAAAAACAAAACAAAAAACAAACAAACAAACAAAAAAACCGGCATGTCTTCAGTGAGTAGGTATAGTTTTAATTCTTCTTTATATATCTTATAGCTTTCATTTCTACCTTCATAACATTCATTTCTCTCTCTTGTCTTATTGCTATTGCTAGCATTTCTAGATTCTACCAAATGTTATAGTAGGAAGAGTATTTTTTCACATGTTCAGTCATGTAAATTTTTTTCATTATTAGTCATTTTGCAGAAGAAAACTCAAACTAAAAAAGAAACTAAAAAAAGTGAAAAACAACAATACATTTTAGTCTGTTCAGATGCCATCAGTTTTTTCTCTGGAAGCTTTGAGATTGTTTTGGATCATAGTATTGCTGAGAATAGCTAAGTCATTTACTAGTCTTCATTTTACAATATTGCTGTTACTGTGTACATTTTTCTCTTGGTTCTACTCACTTTATTCTGCATCAGTTCATGTATGTCTTTACAGTTTTTTTGTGGTCATCTTGCTCATCATTTATTGACACACAATAATATTCCATTACAATCATATACCACAGTTTGTTCAGCCATTCCAAATGATGGGCATCCCCTAAACTTTCAATTCTTAGCCACCATAAAAATAGCTAATCCCCCCCCACACACACACACACACACACATGCAACTAGCCTCTTTTCTTCTTTAGAAGGGTCTTTTTTGGGATAAAGACTTAGTAGTGGTGTTTTTTGGTCAAGGATATGAACAGGTTTGTAATCCTTTGGACACAATTCCAAATTGATCTCCAGAATCATTGTATTAGATCAGAACTTCACCAACAGTGCAATTGGGTCCCAGTTTTTCCACATCCTGTCCAATATTTTTAATTTTCCTTTTTTGAGGGAAAGTCATATTAGCCACTCTGATGGGTATATAGTCTCTCAGAAGGGTTTTAATTTGCATTTCTCTAATCAGTAGTGATTTAGAACATTTTAAATATGACTAGCTTTGATTTCTTTTTTTTTTTTTGAAAATTGCCCATTTAAGTTCTTTGACCACTTATCAACTGAAGAATGACTTGTATCTTTATAAATTTGATTTAGTTCTCTGTAAATTTGAGAAATAAAGCCTCTATTAAAAAAAAAACAACCTATACCTTAGTTTTCTACTTTCCTTTTAATTTTGGCTACATTGGTTTTGTTTGTGCAAAAACTTTAATTTTAGATAATCAAAATTATCTATTTTATATTTTGTTTGGTCATAAATTCTTTACTTATCTATAGATTTGACAGGCAAACTGTTCTATGCTCCCCTAATTTGCTTATGATATACTTTATGTTTAAATTATGTACCTATTTTGACCATATCTTGATATATACTCTAAGATGTTGCTTTTTACCTAGTTTCTGTTATACTGTTTTTCTAGCAGTTTTTGTTGAGGTTTTGCCCTCAGAGCTTAGATTTTTGGATTTATTAAGCTCTAAATTACTATGGTCATTTAGTACAATGTTTTGTGTAACTCATCTGTTACAGTGATCCACCACTCTGTTTGTTAGCCAGTATCAAATTGTTTAGATGATTATCAATTTATAATACAATTTGAGAATTGATACAGCAAGGCCACCTTCCTTGACCTTAAAAACAATTAATTGACCTTTTGTTCTTTCAAATGAACTTTATGCTTTTTTTTTTTTTTTTTGAGATCTATAAAATAATTTTTTTGGTAATTTGATTGGTATGGCATTGAACAAATAGATTAATTTAGGTAGAATTGACATATTTTACTCTATTGGTTTGGTCCACTCATGAGCAATTCATATTTTTCCAGTTTTTTAAGATCTGACTTTATTTGTGTGGGCAGTGTTTTGTAACTGAATTCATCTAGCTCCTGGGTTTGTCTTGGCAGGTAGGCTCCCAAGTATTTTAAATTGTTTACAGTTATTTTAAATGGAATTTCTGTTTCTGTCTCTTGCTTCTGGACATGTTGGCATACTTATACAGAAATATAACTGATAGAGAAATTATGTAGAAATGCTGATGATTTCTGTATGTTTATATCATATACTGCTAAAGTTGTTAATTATTTCAACTAGTGATTTAGTAGATCCTCTAGGATTCTCCAATTATACCATCAAATCTTCTGCAAAGTGATAATTTTGTTCCCTCATTGTCTATTCTAACTCCTTCAAGGGTTTTTCCTCTTTTTTTCTATTGCTAGCATTTTTAGTACAATATTCAGTAATAGAGAGGTGATAATGATAATTTGCTTTACCCTGATCTTATTGGGAAGACTTCTAGCTATAATCCCCATTATTGACAATGCTTGCTGTTGATTTTATTTTTTTAATAATAGCTTTTTATATTAAAAATAAATGCAAAGATAGTTTTCAACAGTCACCCTTGCAAAATTTTGTGTTCCACATTTTTTTCTCTCTCCTTTCCCCCCACTCTCTCCCTTAGACTTGCTGTCTATTTTAGATAGATATTACAATTTTGGAGAAAACTCCATTTATTTCAAGTGTTTTTTAATAGAAATGGGTGGTATATTTTTTTCAAAGGCATTTTCTGCATCTACTGAAATAATTATATGATTTATATTGGGGGTTTTTGTATTGATATGGCCACTTATGCTCATAGTTTTCCTAATATTGAATCAGCTCCGTGTTTCTGACATAAATCCCACTTAGACATAGTGTATGATTCTCTTCATAAATTGCTGTAATCTCCTTGCTGGTATTTTTATTTAGAAACTTTGCATAAATATTCATTAGGGAAATTGGCCTATAGTTTTTTGTTTTTTTTCTGTTTTTGGTCTTCCTCATTTAAGTATCAGAACTATATTTCTGTCATAAAAAAAATTTGGTAGAATGCCTTCTTTGCCTATTTTTCCAAATAGTTTATATTATGTTGCAATTAATTCTTTAAATGTTTGGTAAAATAGAAATGGGCACAAAATATGTAGTCAATGACTAAATTGACCTAGTGTTTGATAACTGCAAAGATCCCAATTTTGGGGATAAAAACCCATTATTTGGTTGAGTTTTCATATGGGGAAGTGTTCCCAGGTTTTTTCAATTTCTATTTTGCCTTCTGGTTCTAGAATATCAGGGTAATTTTCTTTGATAATTTCTTGCAATATGATATCTTAGCTCTCTTTTTGTTCAGGACTTTCAGGTAAAACAATAATTCTTAAATCCTCTCTCCTATATTGTTTTTCAAGGTCAGTTGTTTTTCAATGAGAAATTTCATATTTTCTTCTATTATTTTTCATTTTTTGATTTTCTTTTATTACTATCTGATGTCATGAATTAGTTTCCAGTTGCTCTTTTTTTTTTTTTTTTTTTTTTTTTTTTTTTTTTTTTTTTTTTGGTGAGGCAATTGGGATTAAGTGATTTAATCAGGGCCACACAGCTAGTTAAGTGTCAAGTGTCTAAGGTTGTGTTTGAATTCAGATCCTCTTAACTTCAAGGCCTGTACTCTATCCACTGCACCATCCAGCTGCCCTCCAAATCTAATTTGTTCAGCAATTTGGTCAGTACTACATTTTCCCATTTGTTTTTCTTTCTGTTCCATTTCTCTAAAACTTACAGTTGTTGTTCAGTCATTTTCATTTATGTCTGACTTTATGACCACATTTGAGGTTTTCTTGGCAAAAATGCTGGAGATGTCTTCCATTTTCTTCTCCAACTCATTTTACTTTTGAGAACACCGAGTCTAACAGGATTTAGTGACTTGCCCAGTCACACAACTAGTAAATATCTGAGGCTGGATTTGAAGGAGAAGACTCATGTCCCTGACTGCTGGCTTGGCACTCTATCCACTTTTAGCATAATATTGGTTTTTTTGTTTACCTTTTTTATGTTATGGATTTTGGATTTTGCTTTGTTTATTGCATGTTTGCAACTCTTGTTTTCAGAATTAACTTGTTTGGTCCCTCGTTTCTATTTTGTGTATGTTTTTGCTTTTTAGATGTGCTTCTTATAAGCAACAGATTGGGTTTTTTTTGTTTTTGTTTTGTTTTCTTATCTAATTTTTCACTCTTTAAAGAACAATTAGGTTTGTATTTTCAATTAATTCTTAATTGGGTATAAGGATCCAGTGGTCCCTTCTGCAATCCTTTCTACACTTGTAATTCTATGAATTAGTTTATGGATCACCTTCTTTGGAGTGTTAACAATTCAAGTAGGTATTGGATCATATCAGCTCCAGAGTACAATTCAACTCAATATTTGTAAATTAGTAAATATTTAATGAGTGTATATAAGGTTTTAAATTCTGTTGTCAGGAAGAACTAAGTCAAAAAGTGTAAGTATCAACCCTACTCTTAAGCTGGTGGCCTTGGATGTTGTGACTTCACTTTTCTGAGCTCCTGTTTATTCATCTATGAAACCAAAGTAAAAATATTTACTCTTGTTATTTAACATGTTTTTGAGGAGCAGCTCAATTCTGCAAGTATTTATTTAGTACTTGCTGTGGGACAAGGCACATGCTAGGTACTGGGAAACAAAGAAAAAAATTGGAAATAGTCTCTGTAGTCAAGGATCCTACATTGTTTTTTTTAAAAATTCAATTATTTTATTTTTAATTTATGAATTAAAACCAACATTTCCATAACAGTAGAATTTTCAAAAGATGACTGCATATTTTTTATTTCCTTCACAGTTAATTGTACATTATTTCAAAGTCCAATTCTTCTTGTACAGCAAAATAACTATATGGATATGTATACACATATTGTATTTAACATGTACTTTAACATATTTAACATTTATTGGTCTACCTGCCATCTGGGGGAGGGGGTGGGGGGAAGGAGGGGAAAAATTGGAACAAAAGGTTTTGGAGCTGTCAATGCTGAAAAATTACCCATGCATATATCTTGTAAATAAAAAGCTATAATAAAAAAAAATGACTGCATATAAAATTGCAAATCTATTATATACAACTTGCTATTCCTTTTAAAATATGTATAAAGTTATCATGTAACTTTCTTCCCTCCCCAAGATGGCTACTATTAAACACAAATATGTGTGTATATATGTGTGTGTGAAAAATCATCTGTTATTTCTCTGGATGAAGACAGTTTCAAAGTCAACTTTGAGCAAGTAAATAATTTTGAATATTATAAATCCCCAAATTTATTCTTAAAACAATATTTCTATGACTATAATGTTCTCTTAGTACTGTTCATTTTGCTCTTTATTTTTTGTGTAAGTCTATTCATATTTTTCTAAAATCAATGAGCTCATCATTTTTTATAAGCAAAGTAGTTTTGCATTATGATTATGTACCACAACTTGTTCAGTTATTCCTCAGTTAATGGTTCTAGATCTTATCAGTAGTTTATTGTTGACGATCAAATCATAAAATCATTGTAAAATAGATTTAAACTCTATTAGTTTTGAATTATAATCTGAATCAGTCAATTATTTATTGAGTTATTTATTTTATTAATAAATAAAAATAAAAATAAATTTATTTTTGAGTTCTTTATTTTCCAGGCACTGGGCTATATACTAGAACTCAAGGAAAGAAAGAATCCCTACTTTTAAGGAAAGCAGGAATCTCATTGACTTTGTCAGCTGCTTCCTTCCTCCTGCCTTGGTTTATGACAGATACAGGTGAGTTTTTTATGAGGTATACTGAATATAGCTTGGAAAATTTAGGATCAATCACATATCAAAAAAGCAATAATTATCAGAAACTTTATTGTATCTGCAAATAGACAATGTGGTGAAAATGAGATGTTTTCCCACATGTAACTTGGTATTCTTGGCCTCGAGATAGATTGCTGTTGAGAATTTCTAGGTCTTGTGGTAGCTTGAGAAAAATGCTGGCTTTGGAATTGGAGGAAAGGGTTGAAGTCTTGTTTCTTGTTTTATTCCCTGTGAACAGTACTCCATCTCTTTCTCTCTTGCAGGTTAGAATAGTTTTTCCTTAAAAGATTTTGAGATATCTCTTTAGTCTTGATAGGCTTGAAGAGACTAAGGCCTCAGACTAATGATATCAATAATGTTTGGGTACAAAGCAGTCAGGAGGAGTGAACAGGATTTGGTAGATCATAATGGGTTTTGCTTAGCTGAATCAACTCAAGGGATTCCCTGTACATATCAGTTGAATATTTTACTCCTGCTGTAGTGATGGAGACCTGGCACTCTGTTAGTTTTGGTTTTATGTAGGTACAGAAAAAAAAACATTTAAGTCATTGAACATTTTTCACACAAGGAGGCTTACTTTGCTCTAACATAGAAAGGACAGGCAATAAGCATCCAGTGGCACTTACCTGATCTGGACATGTCCTTTCTGTCTCCAAATGGAAGAAGATTGGTGGTAGTGGTAAAGTGGAACTTTAAACCTCTGGATTCTTGCCGAGACATTCCTTGGGTACTTTATATTTAAAGTCTCTATTCTATTCATGATAGATCCTAGAAAAAAAGTCATATATAGCAAAAATTTTTTTTCTATAACAACTTTTAGTTCCTATAGTATATTCCTAGTTACTGGTTGGATATGCTTGTGCGTAACATTGAAATGGTTTACTACTAGGATGCCATATTTTTTCCATCTTCCAGATATTCCAAAGGCTTAATGGAATTTATAATTTCTAAACATTAATATTAAGTTCCTTAAGCTTTACTGCAAACACACTCTAATGTCTCATGCTTCTTTTAATTATCTGTTGCCATTTATTTCCTTCCCTGTCTTCCTGTACCCCTGAGATACAATGAAGTATACCCAGAAAAATGGTACCCAAGGATATAAATGACCTTGGTTTCCATGATGTGGTTCATCTATAAGATAAAAGATCATATCTTTGCAACTGTTCCAAGGTCTTACACATTGTAGATACTTAATAAATATTAGTTGAATTGAATTACACTGAATTGCTAATTCCTCCACATGATACATCATTTGCTGAATGTAATTTAACTATTTGAAGAACAAATACCCCAAATAGGGGCTATGATGATACTAGCTTTACAGCATTTTATGTCAGTTGATAATTTACTGACATCATCATGAAATAGTGGGAAAAGTTCTGATCTTGGTCATGTATCAGGTTTCAAATCCTATCTTTGTATATAATATCTATCTTTTATAATAATATAATAATAATAATAATAATAATATATATAATATAATATAATATGATATGATATAATATAATAATAGCCTATCTTTTATAATAAGAATAATAATAATGATAAAATTGATTAACATTTTTATAAACACTGTGTGACAGACACTATGCTAAATGCTTTATAATTATTATTTCATTTGATCTTTATAACAATCTTGGGAGGCTGGTACTATGAAGAGGTAGTTGTATAAATAGGGACAATCTCTGAACTTGTTTTTTTTTTTTTTTAAATAGAATTAGTCTTTATAACTAGTTTATATTAGTTTAGTAGTTTAAATACTAGTATTTAATACTAGTAGTTTAAATACTAGTTTATTTATCTATTTTATAGAAAGTCTAATATTTAAATAGCTTTTTATTTTCAAAATATACATAAATTAGTATTATTTTCAAAATATACATAAAGATAGTTTTCAACATTGACTTTGCAAAACTTTTGTGTTCCAAAATTTTCTCCCTCTCTTCTCTCTACTCCCTCCCCTAGATAGTAAGCAATCCATATATGTTAAGCATGTGCAATTCTTCTATACATATTTCCACATTTATTATGCTGCACAAGAAAAATCAGATCAAAAAGAGAAAAAATGAGAAAGAAAATAAAATGCAAGCAAACAATAAAAAAGGTGAAAATATTATGTTGTGATCCACATTTAATCCCCACAGTCCTCTCTCTGGGTGCAGATAATTCTTTCCATAACAAGTTTATTGGAATTAACCTGAATCATCTCGTTATTGATAAGAGTTACATCTGTCAGACATGTTCATCACATGATCTCATTGTTACTGTGTACTATGTTCTCTTAGTTCCGCTCATTTCACTTAGCATCAGTTCATATAAGTCTCGTCAGGCCTTTCTGAAGTCATCCTGCTGATCGTTTCTTAAAGAACAATAATATTCCTTAACATTCATACACCATAATTTATTCAACCATTCCCAAACTCATGGACATCCACTCAGTTTCCAGTTTCTTGCCACTACAAAAGGGCTGCCACAAACATTTTTGCACATGTGGGTCCCTTTCCCTCCTTTAAGATCTCTTTGGGATACAAGCTCTGTAGAAACAATGTTGGATCAAAGGGTATGTACAGTTTGATAGCTCTTTCAGCATATGAACTTCAGTTTTTTAATCAATAAAATAGGGTTAATAATGCTTGTGAAGCTCAGGATTGTTGTGAAGAGCAAATGAGATCATGCACTTAAAATTCTCCTTAAATGTAATCTATTCTTACTATGAATCAGATTGTGTTCATATCAGTAGAAACCTTGATTGAAGAATAGTGTACTTAGAGTAACAAGAAAATTAGACTTTGACATACTAATTATTTGTATCACCTGGGATCAGTCACAATTTCTTTGAACCTTGAGGATAAAATGAGATAATATATTTAAAATGTTTTGTAAATCTTAAAAGCACTTGGAAGAATCAGAGATTTAAAGCTAGAAGTTATTTTAATGGCCATTGAGTTCAGCCTTCTTGTTTGATAGATGAGGAAACTGAGGTAAGGCAATGTTAAAGGATTTGTTAGGGCCACTAGTGAGTGTCAGAGGTGGAATTTAAACCAAATCTTGTACTTTCTTTGTATGCAAATGTCATATGACGCATATTCACACTTCCCCACCCTATTCTATTGAGGGGGATGTATTGTGAAGTTTTCCTTAAGTACACAGTGTGCATACTATCTAAATAGACAATCTCTTTCTGGTATTCTTGAAGCAGTGTTTACTTTGCATGGAATCTCTGCCAGACACTTTATCCTTTTCCCTGTCCTGAAAACAAAGAATTGTTTTATTTACTATCAGAATGGCTCTTTTTGTATTTGTTTAAACCAAATTCACTGATTGTAACAGGTACAATTTTAAGAGTGTTTCTTTCTGGCCTAATCCATCCCTGACTATACTATTTAATTCTTGGTCTTCACTTTCTATTAATTTGGAATAGAATAGTTCTAAAAAAAAATAAAAAAATAAAAATATATATATATATATATATATATAGTGGTCATAGGGAATAAATCCAAATACCTATTAATCTAATTATTTTATGGCAATCAAAAGTTCAAGAATGTAATTTTAGTTGCTAATAATTTATATGCAAGACATAGCATGCCTCGGGCACATATATGAACATTCTGCCCCTGGAACCTATGGCTGGTGATGGGTAGATAAGGCACCCTGACTGTCTTGCCCATGGTCATTTATGAAAGACCGGTTGGGTGTACTATTACAGTCTGTGACTATAGGAACACAGTGACATTAACTAGCCTAAATGGGGATAAAATCAATTCTCTATGCTATTGAGCTAACAGAACCAGACTATCTCTTTTAAATGAACCATCAGTACATTATCCAACTGAAATTTGATAAAAGCACTTTCTTGGGCAGTTCTGAGACAAGAGTCATATCCTCTCACCTCTTTCACCAGGAAGGGAAAAGGAGCTAATGCTTTTAGGACAGGAATAACATCAGTTCAAGTATCATGTCTCATACGTTAATCCTTTAGAGCTTCGAACAAAGAACAGAATATTAGTCCAATCATTGCCCAAGAAGGATGTTAACCTATGCACCTACAAGAGTGATAGTCCCACTAAAGTCACCTTTCCCTGCTGGACTGGCATCATGCCAAGTGTGAAAGGGAACTTGGTAAGAGACAGTGAAAGTCTTTGTCAGGACTGGAGAAACCATTGATATTAGGGACTGGCACGGGTTAGAGCAAAAAGCTTCAATGAAATTTGCAAGTTCATTTTCGTTTATATACCTGTTGGAGCTGTAACATTAAATGCCTAAGTCTTTTAATCTGGGTATTTTAAACACTACTTGATACCATGGACTAGTGTCACTCAACAGAGAGTACTTCAAGGACAGAGCTATCTCTGAACCAGAATAAGACCCCAGGAAGGCTGATTCAGCCCAGAGCATTTGGGATGGGGTTATTTTCTTTTGTTTCAACAGTCACTTTTGACCGAAATACTCTTTGCTCTGCGCCCCTGCTGGATCCCTAATAACTCATCTCATTTTCAGCTGACTGCAGTCCATCTGAGCTGGGAATAGCTGCAGACTTCGTAAGCATATGGGGCATCCTCCTTTATTTGTATTTATAATTTTTCAATCATTAGCTATCAAGATACAGTGAAACCCAAAGTAAAAACAATCAGGCAGAGGAAGGATGAGGGCAGGCAGGTTAATTTGACAGAAAACAAATGGAACCAAATGAACAGATAGCTTTGAGATTGCGTTAAAGCAAGTCACAGGCAACAGAAGAGGAGAGATTGGAGTCGTGTCCCCTCCTGTCTTGGACTGAATGTTATTTGCTCTTGAATTTATAAAGATGTGCCCAACTCCTGCACACATTTAGCAACACTCCAGCCTTTACTGTGCCTCAGTGGCCATGAATGTGGGAAATAAATCAGCCATATTACTGGATCTTCTTAACTCGGGAACCAACTTTAGTAGTGAGATGGACCATGTAGGTAGAGACTTGGGCAGAGAATTCCAAAGATGAAGGCCCTTCACAGCAAATGTTCAATCTTTTAGACCTGTGAAGTTTGAAATAGGAAGGCTTAGAGTCTCTGAGCTCCCTAGCTGCTGTGAGGGCAATGCCAGTAAAGAGGGGCTCACTGATATAACCCGGATCCCCTCTCTGCTTCCTCCTCTCCCCTTTTCTCTGCTTTCCCCCTCTCTATTCCCAATAGAAGGCTTTTAAGGTCTGATACCTTGAATCTCACCTGAAAAAAAATAGGCAACTCAATGAGTATGGGAGCCTGAAGGGAACAAAGGAAGGTTGGAACATGTGTGAGTTCATGCTTTTGTATGATGAAAAGTGAGCCCTCTTCAAAAGGTCTGGTATGGAGCTGAGGGGCTCATTACCGAGAGTAAAGCTGTACTGCCCACACAAAAGGTGGTTGAGGTAGGAAGGGAATCAGTGAAGTTAGATTAAAGACAATATGGAACCAAAGATCATTTAATCTTAAAATATGCTGGTTATGAAAAAAAAGTCATTTAAAGCATTTAGTAGGCAAGTAGCAGCAGTCAGTGGTCATGGCTCAGAGAGCCATGTTGACTACCCATAGTCAATCTTTCCATGGCCTATAGAGAACTGGTTAGTAAATTGAATCAATCTTGTTGTTTGCCCCTTTAATGGCGTTTAGGAGAAAAAGAGAGATGAAAGAGTAATTTTTGCTTTGTGTTTGGTGATGATCCCCACATAACTACTTAGGTAAAAGAAAATGGAGCTCTTTTGACTCTTCCCTGGGTTGTCATTATGCTTAACTAGCCAGCATTTTAACTCAGGATACATTCTATGTGTTACTCTTGTAAATGAATGAATGTAAGTGAATGAATGAATAACTAGTGTTATTAGCCAGAATTAGTCATGATACTCAAGGCTCTTTCTTTTGTGGATCAGAAAGATGAGGTTATTTAAACTCCAAGCCATAAGGCTAATGACAGTTCAACTTAAAGATTTAAAAGGAAGGTTGATGTCATATTTTATTTTCTGAAGAACTAAAAGCCTTCTCTTGCCAGACTTGTATTCCTGCAATCCTGAGAAGTGGGTTATCCCACCTTATTCTGAAAGGGAATTTTAGGTAACTAAAGTGCTATCCACAATTCATCAACATAGTTCATGGAAAGTGAAAACTCTGACAAACCACGTTTTTTCCCCTTTTCATTTAATCTCATAGGATCATATATGATTTTTTTGAGCTGAAAGAGACTTAGAGAAGTCCCGGAGACACCAAATCATAGGCCAAAACTAGATGGCTGCTTGTTTTTTAGTTCCTTAGTTCAGGAATTAAGAATTTTTTTTTTTTTTTTTACAGTCTTTGCAACTTGCTCTAATCCAACCCCTTTCATTTTACTAATGAAGAAACAGAAACTAAAGATGCAAATGGTTTTCTAATATAGCAGTTTGACAAGAATTTTTTCACTTAGATTGGTGATACGTAGACACATAACTGTCTCTTTCTTCCACAGCAAAGCTCTAGCTTCACCACAGAAAGCCAGAGAGGAAAAGTATTTTGGGATAGGAAGGAAATTATTAAAGATATTGCCTGAGTAATATTTGTACCCCAGTGATGCTCTACTGTTCCCAACAAGTGGGAACCATGGAGCAAGTGATGCTAACTGAACTAGGAGAGAAGGGGAAGGCTGGGGTGAGCCTGGGGGTGGGTGTGGTCACTTCTCTGAGTGAGCAAGAGCATTTTCAACACAATTGACTGCCTAATCGCTTGTTGCAAACCTGGCTAATGTATTTGGATGCGTAAGCAATTATATTTCAGCTAAAAGCCTTAGTTCGCAATGCTTTTGTTCTTCATTTTGAACAACTAAAGGAAATTGAGAGAGAATATTAGTATAGAAATGATTTGCACTGTGTTTTGTTTTGCTTTTCAACCTTTCTCATCAGAACAGTTTTTTTTACAAGAAAAAGCTAGCCAATTGATTAAAAAACGTTAATTGTACTTCTGAACACTAAAAGCATCCAACAAGGATCAGAGTATTGAGGGAGAAAGTGGTAAATAAATAGTTACGAGTGATTGAATGAATGAAAAATCATTTATCAGACACTCATGTGCCAAACACTAAAGATACAAATGAAAGAAGAAAAATAATTCCTTGACCCAATGGAATTTACATTCTAATAGGGAGAAACAATATTGTTTGGAGAGAGTTCTAGGAGAGGCACTTTGGTCCTGAAAGTTATAGCAATGGTGAGAAATAAGCGATTCTTGAAATGACACGGAAACATTTCTACATGTGAGATGTCAACTTTATGTTAAGTAATTTGAACATTTTCTTTTATATTGAATGGAAGCCATATTCTTTAAAATACAATTCTTTCTGTGAGTACTCCAGTTCAAATAACAGATCCCTGATTTAGTGATAAGCAAGGCTAGCTAGGGTCTAGCGTGACAAACACGTGTTGGTCATATCATTGCTCATAATACAAATTTGGAAGCACTATTTTAAAGTTATATTTCTCATCAAAATGGATGAAAACACTATAACATTTTGATTTTTGGTGGCCACAAAACAGATGGTCATGGAATTTCTAAGACACTGTGAAATTGTAAATATTACAGTTTCTGCAGGTAACATGCTTGAATCCTATATAGATAGCCGGCTACTTCAAAAACATTTTGCTTCTATAAATCGTGTTTTCATCTTTCCTCCAAAGCTTTTTTATTTTTATTTTTGAGCTTAATAAACATCGAATAAAATGAGCATTTCCATACACAAAGTAAAACAAAAGAATTACACATGAAACTGAATCTCTATTTCCTACAAGCTACCTTTCACGTATATAATAAATACCTAGAGGGATCCAGGAGACAGAGTGGCTAAGACACTTGGACTTTAGGGAAGACCCGAGTTGAAATCTGACTTCACATGCTTAAGAACATATATGATTCTGGACAAACCATTTAATTTCTTTGTGCCTCAGTTTACTCATCTGAATAAAAAGAGGTAATAGCATGCAGCTTCCAGGATTGCTGTTAGGATCAAATAAGATATTTGTAAGGCATTTAATACAGTTCCTGGCACATTAATTAATATAATAAATTACTTACTATATTATTAATTATACAATAATCACATAATATATACAATATATTAATGATATAAATAAATATAATAAATATTTATTTCCTTCTTCCCAAAATAAATTCAAAATATAACTTTGAAAGCTGCACTGCTTATTATTGTTTCCTTCTGTACTTTTCTTGCATTTTAATAAAATTTTTAATTATTATTATTTTCTTCCCTTTTTTTCTTTAGCTGTCACCCTTGCTTATCTCTCTTCTACCTTATCTTTTGCCTCTACTCTTTTGGGGAAAAAGAAAAACAGCAAAACTCTTGTAACTAATGATCAAGCAAAAAATATATTTTATTCTGTACCTTAAGGAGGCATTACTAACCCTCTGAAATCATGGTTAGTCATGGCATTAATCAAAAGTTCTTAAGTCTTTCAAAATTGCTTATCTTTATAAGATTGTTATATAAATTGTTCTCCAGAATCACAAATATTTGTGAACATATTTTTTTTTTCTTTGCTCTCTTTGAAAGATAGATCTAGTCGTGGTATCAGTGAGTCAGAAAGTGCACATTTAAGTGACTTTTTGGTAAGAAGCCCAACTTGCTTTTCAGCCTGACCAGAATGATTCATATTTCCAACAGCTTGTTTTCCTGAAGCCCCTCCAACAATTTCCATTTTTGGTATCTTTGCTTTTCTGATGGGTGGGAGGAAATTGTTTTAATTTGTAGTTCATTCTTAGTTTTAATTTTTGTTTTAATGTTGTTTTAGTTTAAACAATTTAGAGTTGTTTAATTTGTTGTTTTGGAAGAGGGTGGATTATTCCCTCTGAACATGACTTGTTCATGTGCCTAATTATTTATATGTAAGAGGATAATTTTTGTTATAAATTTGAATCAATTCCTTATATCTTTGATGAGATAACCTTTTTCAAAGAAATGTACTGCAAAGTTTTTTTTTTTTTTTTCCCCTCAGTTAACCTTTCTAATTTTAACTGCATTGGCTTTGTTCATGCAGATCTTTTAAATTTTATGTATTCAGAATAGTTTCTTTTTCTCTGTCTTTTGTTTAGTTATAAACTATAAAAAGATTTTTTTTTTGCATCTTTGATCTGCTTATCTCATGATAAGGATATGGATGTAAATATATCTTTTATCATATGATAGAACCCTTTGCTTAGGTTAAATCTATGAACCTCTTCTTAAAATAATGTCTTAAATAAAATAAAATATGTGGTATTACAAAGGAAAATCATTATGATTATTATCTATTTCCATATTAATATGTACTAACTTAGAAACAGAGAAAATATATGCAATTATGTAGAGTATTTTAAAACAATGCTTTGTAGGGTTAAATGTTTCAACAACATTCATTGAAAATTAGGAAGATAAACTGGGGCCTTTAAAGATCTTTCTACCTTTAAATCTATGAAGCTATTATGCTGTAACTTAAAGTAGAGAAGGACTTTTGAGAAGATCTAGGATCATGGGATTATATAAGATTTAGATTTGGGAGGGAACTTAGAGGCAGGATAGTTGATTCTTTTACAAATGAAGGAAATAGCATTGGAAGAGGTTAATTGTCAGGAGCAAAATCAGGATTTAAACCTAGGACAATGCAGTTTCCACTAGAGTAATGTCCATGTAGTCAAGGCTTGCATGTTTTCTTACTTTACCAAATTCATCATGGGAAGATTTGTGAGGTAGCTTTGGGTCACATTTGCCAAAATGAATTTTTGACAAATTTCATTTTTGAAACAGATTATATACTACAGTAGTTTGTGATCATTACTGGGAGACTGATCTTCAGTACCATTTCTGTACTTAGAAAATATTTTCAAGGTCATTGACTTGTTTAGGGAAGGATACTGGGAATAATTTGAGCAATGAATATATAAGTTGTTACCAAAACTTAGAGATAAAGTTTCTGCCTCTTATTTTAAAGATATTATTGAAAGGCCACATATGAAAGACCACTTATGGACAAGGTCCAAGGCTTCTGCCCTTTTCACATACAGCCCTTTGTGTTTATAGTTAATTATTCTGTCATGTCATATTTTATCAACAACCTACAAAGTTTTGAAACCTTTTTACTACATTAGTATGGGAAGAATTGATGGATCCAATGATTATATCTAGCAGTTACTTAGAGATATATAGAACTGGTGCCATGGTTCAGGTTTGTTCATTCATTTCACTTTCCTTTTCCTTTTCTCTTTCTTTTTTTCCTCAACTATTTGTAAAACCTCATCAGCCATTTTTTTTTTTTTTTTGGCTCTTCTTTTTCTTTGGCGTGTTTTTTTGTTATTGCTTCCTTTACAGTATTGTGAATCTCTTCTCAGTCTCCCATTTTGGTGGGTGGTCTAGGGTGGCTGACCTTCCTTACCTCTTCTTCCCATAGTTGGCTTGACTTTCTGGATTTGACTGCCTCCATTCTCACTCCTTTGTGTTTCTTTTTGTGTATTGTCTTTTTCTATTAGAATATCAGCTCTTGGAGGGCTTGTTCTTTGCTGATATGCTTAACTACTGTGCCTGTCTTAATAACAGCTTGTGGCCTGAGAAGGACCAATAATAATGAATTTATTACAAGGCTGTATTGATAATAACCAAGTTCAGCACTACAGAAACTACGTCTCTTCGAAAAGTTTGGGGGATTATGGCTGTGGGATACTGTACATGTCATCACTTGATTAATGAATAGTTTTGCAACAGTTTTTTTTTTTTTAAATTTTAAATTTCTTAATCTTTAGTACAAGTGAAGGCTTGGTGCATTAAAGGAGCAAAGAAAAAATATATTTGGAAATGAATATGCTATGGAAATAAATGATATCACTTAAAAATCACTTTATTTCCTCAAAAAGCAAAAATATAGCTCATGTTTCTCCTCTTAAAGAAGACTTTTCCTAATCTCCCTCTTGTCCCCTGTTATAAGTTCTTTGCACTTCTTGAAGTTACTTTACTTTAGGAAGAAGGAAGCAAACATTTATGAAGCACCTATTTATGATATGTGAGCACTATGTGAAAAACTATAAAAAATATTATCTCATTTGATTCTTATAACAATTTTATGGAGTAGGTGCTATTAATGTCACCACTTTACAGTTGAGGAACTGAGACAAGACAGCTTGTGTGATTTGTCTAGGGTTATATGGAAATTGAGGATCTGAGTTTGAATTAGAACTCAGGGCTTCCTGACTCCATTCCCATCACCCTATCCAATGGATACCTATTTTTATATATTTGATGTGTATGGCATGTTCCTCCCTGTACTTCTCCCCAAATGCCTTCTCTGAGTACCTGAGACTGTGTAAGTACTGAAATGTTTATTGGACTAAATTGAGAGAGTAAACAGAATGGGGAGTCTTGGGCAGATTCACAGAGAAGTCCTTTTCCAATTCTTGTTGTATCATCAACATTAAATTCTACAAGGCATGATCTCTGGCAATCATGGATGTGTATGAGGGCTCCCCAAACAAGTAATATGTAGAAAGTTCTGCACAGGCTGCATGTGGATATAATGATTTGGAAGAGGCAAGATCATCTTTAATAACTAACCATGATTGTGTTTCCTCTTGCTCCTATTTATCTTTTTCTCTTACATTTTGAGTGATCACTTTATAGACTTTTTAACCTCATTAAATGAATATTTGGCATTCTACAATGTATACAACTGTAGTTTACAATCTTAATCCCCCATGGTGCAGAGAGGTTCATGAATAAATACTTACTATGTCTCAGATCAGAACTTGAACTCAGAGCTTGTTTTCAACGCTTACTCTATATATTCATTCTCTCTATATAAATCTTTCTGTGTGCCTCTTCTTTTCTGCCATTTCAGGGAGGAAAAGAACCAACAACAAAGCGATAAGATTTAAGACATAAGTCTTACTGATATGCAGAGGGCCATTTCTGGCCGTAGTATCATGAATTTTGGTAGTTTATCACATTTAGCATTAGGAATCAGAGCTTGCCTGATTTTGCCAGATGAAAATGAAATGCAACAGTGATTAACATTTTTATTGGTGGTAATCTCAGTGTTCTAATTAATCTTTATATCCTCCCAGAGAAGTAGCTCTATGTAATTATTCCCATCTGGTAGGAAGAGACACAGGTACAGGTGCTATCATGATGAGGTCCAAGTGGTAGGAGAATTTTCATTGTATAGCTGAAAGAGCTTTGTCTAGCTTAGTCTAATGTCTAGGTGGGATGGAGGCCAAATGTTTGGGTAGTCTAAGTATCTTGGCAAGAGCCATCTGAAGCTTGATAGAGAACTTAGACTATTTTTTGTAAGGTATCATGCAAACAATCAGGAATGGAAATGTACGGACTTTCAAGTAAGTATGTATTGCAACAAACTATGGACAGGCAGAAACAAAATTTGGTTATGCAGTTTGGGAATATGGTGACTGCTTCCAAATAATATTTCTATTCAGGGCAATTAATTTTGAATAACAACTTTGTGCAAATAATCTATTTAATTTCCAATCTTCCATTTTTCTCATTACAATACAGATGTTACCTCTCTGGTTCAAAGTTATTATGGCATCCTTTTAATTTTTGTTGGCAGTGAATGAGCAAAACAGGTGAAATTAGGCCCAGCACTGGTGGTGTATGTCCTTCCACCTTTCAAGTTTCACATTTCTGGTGCAATGATTTTTTTTTTCTGATAGTAAAGATTTTTCAGAATTTAATAGGTTTTAGGACCTGGACACTTAAGTTATTTAATTACCCCTCTCTACTTTGTAGACAAGGAATTCCAGGCCCAGAAAGCTTATTAAGTAAATTGTCTCAAGTTAGAGAGATTTAGGTAAGAGACAAGAACTAAGATTTGAACTTGGGCCTTCTCTTTGTAAATTGTGTTTACTTTCCTTTATGTGATACTGTATCTTTAAATCTCTTGAAAAAATTTTGGAAAACACAGAAATGTGCTATATAACTAAACTCCTTCTGAAAATATATGTCAGAATGCTTCTTTTATGGACCATCTTGTAAAATATTTGAAACTACCACTTGCTCAATTGCTAGGAAAAGATGCTTTTGCTTGGGGGATTAAGTAGAATTTGATCTACCATTTGTTCAGTTTCTTTTAAAAAAAGTTGTTAGACTTTCGAGTATTTTTTTTTTTTTTTATTACTAAGCCAGATAAAAGTTTTACTTTGTATAATTAAAAATGGTTTAGTGGCCAAGTACTTTCAGTCTGGTTTCCAACTTGAATATTTCGTAATCACAAAATAATCCATCTAGTCAAACAATGTTATTAATAAAGGTTGAAAAATGGTTTCTGATTTTGATTCTATTTATTAATTTTATCCTCTGATGTGCAGTTTCACTTTAAAGGCAAGACATTTAAGCACTGTATTCATCATATTAAAAAGCCTTTAATGAATGAAAATACAACTGTGGTATACAAGTTGGTATTGTTACAGTTTGTACTAATCAGTAGTTTGGGGAATGAAAGGATTTCTGATGTTCAAGACAGACTATTTTAAGTTTTATATTTTTCTCATAATGCTTTAAAATTCAGTAGAAAGTTTTTTAGATTTTTTCTCAACATGATGGCAGAAAATTTTAAGATATGTAAAAAATGTACTCAATCTTCCTATTTTCTTTCTAATTTCCTTTACAACAAATTTAGGAATATAGAAAGAAGCTAAAGAGTGAGCCAAACTCTCTTTTCAACAATGAGATGATTGAGGCCAGTTCCAATGATCCTGTGATGAAGAGTCCTCTACACCCAGAGAAGAGGATTGTGGGAACTGAGTGTGGATCACATTTTCCCTTTTCGTTGTTTGCTTGAATTTTGTTTTCTTTCTCATTTTTTTTTCTTTTTGATCTGATTTTTCTTGTGCAGCAAGATAGTTGTATAAATTTGTATACATATACTGTATTTAACATATATTTTAACATGTTTAATATAGATTACTTGCCATCTAGGGGAGAGGGTGGTGAGAAATTTGGAACAAAAGGTTTTGTAAGGGTCAGTATTGAAAAAAATTATCCATGCATATGTTTCAAAAATAAAAAGCTTTAATTAAAAAAAAAAAAGTAAACTCAAAAAACTTTTTTTAAAAAAGAGTGAGCCAAACTTTACTACTTCAATAGCCCTAAATTGCCTTTTTCTTTGGGGGGGGGAGGGAGAGGAGGTAGAGGTGGTAGAGGTACCATGTATCTCATATAGCATTTTTAATTGTTAGCATAGATCTTATAGGTCTCATTGGCATATGTGCTTGCCTTCATTGATATCAGGTACCTTTGAACTTAGAAGTTTCCCAAAAAAGGCATGAATGCTTATTTTTGCCAGGGATCATGGAATAATATGACGTTTGAGGGCAGGAAAAATGACAATGGGAGGGGAAAAGGAGAGATTAAAAGAGTAAGAAAGACACTTGCACTTTTACGATTCCATATTTGCAATGTCACATTCTACTTAAAACGAATTCACAGGAACTTTACACGGGGAGGGCAAATTTGGGGCTCTGGGACAGCTTTTAATGAAGTATATTTGAAAAGTAGCACAGGTTAAAACTGAACTTTATGCATCCCCAAATCCCAAGGAAAGGATCTTTAGCAAATCGTGTGCCATTTATCCACCAATTTATGATTTGGGCTTTTGGTGTGGAAGAATGTTCTTCGAAAGAATAAAATCCTAGGGGTTATAAATGGGTCAAAAAGAATTAGACTTTTTATTTATACTTCAGAAATGTAAGCAAATGAATGAAATGTTTCATATACATTTTTTACAACCAACAGCAGTAACACACTGTTCATACATTAATTCTATAGTAAAATGTACATCCTTTTTGCTCAGTAAGATTTGCCAAATTGTATGGACAAAGACCTTTCACACTGACTTGAACTAGTGAAATAACAAGGGCAAACCATGTTGCTCCTAATAGCTTTATGGTATTTAGAAACCTAGAATGTCCAAATGCATGTTAATATTGGTGTATATGGTCTAAAGCCTAAAGTAAATTCTCCGAAATGTGAATGTCGGATGACTGGAGGAACTTTAGAAAACAGACTGTTGGATTTTGTGACTGAATCTGCCAAGGGACATTAAAGTCCAGGATGGTTTATTTTAAAGTGTAGTTCTGTAGCCCTATTCTGACTGTTCTTGAGTCCCTAATCACAAAGAGAAATGCATTCTTATGAAGTTAAGCACACAGAATGCTGATGATAGTGTCTCCATATCTGAGTTATCAACCGAAAACCCAGTTAGTGGTAATTCTACCAAATACTTGTAACATTCACATGAAATTTTAATTGATTTTCAAACAGTACAATTTCGCCATGAATCCAACCACACAGAATATAAGCCTTAAGCCCACTAGGTTTAAGCAATTGTGTCTTTGTAGACTAAAACTATGTAAAATAAAATCTGATAACTCCCTGGTGTTAGAGGTAGACAGTTTTCTTTCAAATCCTAGGTTTGGTCCTTTATTTTATTCAGCAGTGAAAGCCATGAATACAGAACGGATATAACAGCTGTTACAATTCTCAACCATGACTTCTAACGTCAGAGAATTCAAGGTATGAACATAGTACACAGTAATGAAAAGTATCAAAAATTAGTTTACCTCAAAAAGATAAATAAAACAGGTATATTTCACCAATACATAAACAGATGTTTGTGCTACAGTTAAAATTTGCTGTATACAAAAGATCATAGTCCCCATCATCAGCTTATGATAGAAGCAAGAATACATGAGCCATTTAAATTGTCAGACATTATGCTTTATAAGGTATGCACAGAAGTTCAAGCAATAAATACATACATTAGTTCAAAGCCTTACAATAGCTACGCAAAGCAGATGCAGAAAAGCAGATTTGCTATTACTAGCAAGCAATGATATAAGATTAAAAATTCATGAAATGCATTAAAGCAACATTTTTCTTAGAAAAAGTCTGGTCATTTATGGGTCCACCAACATTTTTACATAATATGCACAATTATCAAAATACAGACCAAGCATCTCAGAAAACTCCAAAAAACCTAAAATCTATTTTCAAAGCAATTGCAGTTTTGGAGGTTTTTCTGGTATAATGTGCAAGCAGCTATTTTCTTTTAAATTGTATTTATATAAAACCCATGCAAAACTCTACAGGTATATGCATTCTGTGGCTGAGACTTCCTTTCAAAAGTTTTGTAACTGAGGTATGCATACTTTAGCATTGTAGTCTTAGGCCACCTTCTTGATGGGACAGTTACCACGTTTACCTTCATCCAGTCCATCATTATCTTGTCAACGTGTACTGGAGAGACCCATTTTCTTTTTCAGATAATCCTTACATTAGACTTCTAGATGCCTGAAAACCATCTTTTTTTTTTTTTTTTTTTTTTTTACAATCCCAATCTCTCTTTTGAAACTGTAACCCTTTTGTTGATCATGACCCAAAGACAAACATAATGAAAAGTAGCAGTTACTGTGACGTTCTCACATTTCATGCAATCTGCCATAATTGTTCTAATTTCTTTTTTTTCTTTTTCTTTTTTTTTCCTTTTTTTTCTTTTTTTTTTTTGCAGAGGTAGAAGCTTTCAGAAAGCCTTTTGGGTAAGTGGGAAAACCCTTTTGAAAGCCGTTATGTCCTTTTATTTGGCGTGATAGATGACTGTGTATCTCTTTAAGTCTATTTGCTGATTCCAGCAAAGAATAAATGATGAGCTTAGTTTGCAAGAACCGGCCCCATCACATGGAACTGGTACATATGTTAAGCTCTAGCAGCCACCTTCTGTCAAAAACTGTTTGTAAAGCAATAACCATAATCAGGTTATGAGGTCCCTTGGTTGGGGGAGAAAGTATTATCAAGACTTGGCACAGCACATGAAAAGCAACACGTAAAGTTTCTAGGTTTTAAGCAAACATCTGACTATGCTATTTTCAACTACACCATAACGCATTATCATATTTTTTTGGGGTTTGGAGTTGTCAAGAAAACCAGCATTCCAACAATTTGGCCTGTGCAAGTCTTCTGAAGGGAGTGTATTGTTAGTGTTAATATCCCGTATAAGCAGAGGCAGAATTATATGTAACTTTGGTTTGACTGAAAATAAATACCATGGACTACAATTGCTATAATCTTTGCT